>NC_072397.2:13654500-13973166 GCF_028885625.2 Pongo pygmaeus | reverse complement strand
TCAACATCATCTGCATGCATGATAGGCCTTTTCAAGGTGTGAGAATGCTGCTCCACCTTGGACTTTCCTTTGTCAGTGTTCCTGGCTTTCCCAGAGAGCAGCAGTGGGGCCCAGGGTGAAGGGAGATAGTGAGGTTAAGGGCCCAGTCATCTTTCACTGACAACCACCTCTGGTATCTCAGGTATGATTCCATTAACTAAAGACCCCTCAACAACACATTAGACTGTATTCCAATCCCCAGGGGACCTGATTCTTGCACACAACCTCTTTCAAAAATGGAGTCAGAAGAGAATTTTTCAGTAACCACCTCAGAGTCTCAAAACATCTCACCTTTCTGTGTGACTGAGCCACAGAGATGTCCTGAAGTTGCCCTCAGGTGACTTTTAGGGCCCCACAGTAGCATATCACAGGCAGCCTTTTTCCTGCTCCCAAACATTTTCTGCCTGTACAATTTTCCTCTGCTTAGGCAGAGGACATCCGGGTGCCAGAGTCGGCTTCATGAATGCCCACATGCTTGTCTCAGGGCACAAGGCCTGAGCTGTGGTCTCTGGCTAGAGTCACAATGAATGCCACCTTTGCCTAGTGACAACTCCTGCAGCTTCACAGAAAAGGAGACCTCTGCGGAGGTGCTTTGGTGTTGGACTTTCCCTTGTTTTCTCTGTGGGATCCAAGGAACAGTCCCATCATTCTAGGAGAGGGCAGAGTGAGCCAGCCTGAAGAAATGTGAGGAAAAGCCCTGGAAATAAACTGAGAAATCCCTACGCATACAAAAAATCTGCACAATGCTGCAGGCTTGCCTAGAGGTTGTAGGATGAGCCTTTTTGAAACTTGCCCCACTGTGATTTCTAGGTACAGCCCAGCTGTTTTCCCCAGGTTTGTTCCTCCAGGTGGAGCTTCTTGTAGAACCAGGCAGCCTCAGAAGCTGCCAGGCTGTGTTTCTGTGGGAGTGTTTTGCAAGTGTTGGATGTCTTCTTGTGTTTGTGGCTTGGTGTGTGTGTATGTGTGTGCCTGTAAGTGGAGTCTGCTTAAAGGAATGTGGCTAATGAATTTCAGCACTTTTTTTTTTTGAGTCGCAAAACCTTTTGGTGGCCTCTCTGTGTGGCTCTGCTTGGGCTCTAGAGGTCCATGTTCTTTATATTTCTGTGGATTATTAATCTGCAGTGAATTGGAAGGCAGGCTGATACATGTAGGCATCCAAGTCACCTCACCTTGGAAGAAAATGGACTCCTTTAGAAAGAAAAGGAGCACACCAGACCAAAAAAGAGGCATCTGTCAGTGTATTATTTTCCTGTGGCCAACCCACAGAGAGACACTAGCAGTCCAGTCTGCAGGTCCCCTTGAATGTACCTCAAATTCGGTTCCCAGCCCAGCAGGTGCTTCACATCATGAGGAAAGACTCCTCCATCATTTTGGGATTTCCTTCTGTGAAATAGATTGTGAACAAGTCAGATAGGAGTGAAGATACAATTTGGGGAAGAGTAAATGGTGTCCTGCAACTTCACCGGCAAAAAAAAAAAAATGAAGGCAGATGACACAGAAGTTGAACATCCCCACATTCTTTTAATTGCACAAGCAGTCCACACAATGGCCTGGTGTTCAAGTGGAGTCCTGCAACTTCCCAGGAAAAGTTGGGGTGCAAATTGGGGCCATTCTGGCAAACTCCAGATTTGAGGGTTTTCATACCTGGAGCCAAATGAGAGTGGAAAGGATTGATGCTGAATGGGATGTGGCCTCCACGTTTGCCTCTTCTTTTCCTGACTTCCATGTTCCTTGTCAGTCTATGGTTTCCTGAGTCTGGCTTAATCACTTACACACTAAAAGTTTCCCCCTGCATGGAGAATGACCCTCATGGGAATCCATTGTGTGAGTGTTTCTTTCTAAGTACTGTTATGTTTAAATGACTGGGCAGCTTTGATACTTTTATTTATTTATTTATTTATTTATTTAAATTTTATTTGCCAAAAATATGTGTTACAAGTTCAATTTTGTTACATAGATTACATAGAGCTTAAGTCACGGTATTCATCACTATAATGACAAACAATGTATTTACTAATTGATATCTCACTATTCAACCCCTCTTCCCCCTACACTTCCAAGTCTTCACTGTCTATCATTTCACTCTGTACATCCATGCAAACACATTTTTTATCAACCACTTGTGAGTGAGAGCATGCTATATTTTATTTTCTGTATCTAGCCTGTTTTTCTTAAGAAAAATGACCTCCAGTTCCATCTATATTGCTCCAAAATATGTGGTTTTATTCTGTCTTCATGACTGAGTAGTATGGCATTGTGTATATATAATCACATTTTTCATCCAATGATTCATTGATGGGTACTCTGGTTGATTCCATATATTTGTCACTGGTAATGTTGCTACAATAAACATGCAAGGTATGTATTTGATATACGGACTACCTTTCCTCTGGGGAGATGGGGTGTTGCCTACTAGTAGCGTTGCTCAGTGGAAATGCAGTTCTAGTTTAATTCTTTGAGAAATCATACTGTTTTCATTAGAAGTCCTACTAATTTACATTTCCGCCAAGGGTATATAAGAGTTCTCCTTTCTCTATATCCTTACCAACATCTGTTGTTTTTTGCCCTTTTAATCATAGTCATTCTGACTGAGAGAGGTAAGATGATATCTCATTGTGATTTTCATTTGCACTACTTTAATAATTAGTGATGTTGAACATGTTTTCATTTACTGTTTGCCATTTGTATGTCTTTTTTTTTTTTTTCAAGAGGGAGTCTCACTCTGTTACCCAGGTTGGAGTACAGTGGGGTGATATTGGCTCACTGCAACCTCTGCCTCCCGGGTTCAAGGATTTTTTTTTTCTTTGAGATGGAGTTTTGCTCTTGTCGCCCAGGCTAGAGTGCAATGGCACTATCTCAGCTCACTGCAACCTCCGCCTCCGGGGTTCAAGCAATTCTTCTGCCTCAGCCTCCCGAGTAGCTGGGACTACAGGTGTACACCACCATGCCTAGCTAATTTTTGTATTTTTAGTAGAGACAGGGTTTCGCTATGTTGGCGAGTCTGGTCTCAGACTACTGACCTCAGGATCCACCAAGCTTGGCCTCCCAAAGTGCTGGTATTACAGGAGTGAGCCACCGTGCCAGCCTAATTTTTGTATTTTTAGTAGAGACAGGGTTTTGCCATGTTGGCCAGGCTGGTCTCGAGCTACTGTCCTCAGGTGATCCGCCCGCCTCAGCCTCCCAAATGTATGTCTTCTTTTGAAAGACATCGATTCATGTTCTTTATCTCCTTCTTAATGAAATTTTTTGTTGTTGTTGAGTAGTTTGACTTTCTTGTATACTCTGCATATTAGTTCCCTGTTGGATACATAGTTTGCAAATATTTTCTCTCATTCTGCAGGTTGTTGACCTTGTTGATGATTTATTTTGCTGTGTAGATTGTTTTTAGATTAATTAAGGGCCATTTATCCAATTTGGTTTTTGTTGCCTGTGTTTTTCAGGTCTTAGTCATAAGTTCTTTTCTGAGCCAATGTCCAGAAATTTTCTTGTATTATTATATATCCACATTTTACACTTAAGTCTTTTTTTTCTTTTTATTATTATTATTATTATTATTATTATTATTATTATTATACTTTAGGCTCTATGGTACATGTGTGCAACGTGAAGGTAAGTTACATATGTATACATGTGCCATACTGGTGTGCTGCACCCACCAACTCGTCATCTAGCATTAGTTATATCTCCCAATGCTATCCCTCCCCCCTCCCCCCACCCCACAACAGTCCCCGAAGTGTGATGTTCCCCTTCCTGTGTCCATGTGTTCTCATTGTTCAATTCCCACCTATGAGTGAGAATATGCGGTGTTTGGTTTTTTGTTCTTGCGATAGTTTACTGAGAATGATGATTTCCAATTTCATCCATGTCCCTACAAAGGACGTGAACTCATCATTTTTTATGGCTGCATAGTATTCCATGGTGTATATGTGCCACATTTTCTTAATCCAGTCTATCATTGTTGGACATTTGGGTTGGTTCCAAGTCTTTGCTATTGTGAATAATGCCGCAATAAACATACGTGTGCATGTGTCTTTATGGCAGCATGATTTATAGTCCTTTGGGTATATACCCAGTAATGGGATGGCTGGGTCGAATGGAATTTCTAGTTCTAGATCCCTAAGGAATCGCCACACTGACTTCCACAAGGGTTGAACTAGTTTACAGTCCCACCAACAGTGTAAAAGTGTTCCTATTTCTCCACATCCTCTCCAGCACCTGTTGTTTCCTGACTTTTTAATGATTGCCATTCTAACTGGTGTGAGATGGTATCTCATTGTGGTTTTGATTTGCATTTCTCTGATGGCCAGTGATGGTGAGCATTTTTTCATGTGTTTTTTGGCTGCATAAATGTCTTCTTTTGAGAAGTGTCTGTTCATGTCCTTCGCCCACTTTTTGATGGGGTTGTTTGTTTTTTTCTTGTAAATTTGTTGGAGTTCATTGTAGATTCTGGATATTATCCCTTTGTCAGATGAGTAGGTTACAAAAATTTTCTCCCATTTTGTAGGTTGCCTGTTCACTCTGATGGTAGTTTCCTTTGCTGTGCAGAAGCTCTTTAGTTTAATTAGATCCCATTTAAAATCATAAATTACCACTACCACTGCCAGCAAGGAAACTCACCGTACTATATTCCAATCCCCTTGGGACCAGATTCTTGCACACAGCCTCTTCCGGAAATGAAGTCAGAAGAACAGTTTCCAACCACCACTTTACAGTCTCGAAATGCCTCATACTCCAGCAGGACCCAACGATGGAGATGACAAGAAGCGGCCCTAAGGTCCAGACATTTAGAGTACCACAGTGTATTACCCCAGGCAACATTTTTCTCAGTATGAAGGCGGCTCTACTTGTACCATTTTCCTCTGCCTAGGAAGGATGACAGCCAGTGCTGAGCCATCCTCACAAATGCACGTTTGCTAGTCTTAGGGCACGAGGCCTTAGTTTTGAGCTCTGGTTGGCATTGCAATGAATGCCACAGTGGCCTAAGTCTATACATCTTGGCAGAGAAGGGGACCTCTGTGGAAGTGTGGGTCCTCAAGATAGTCCCGTGATCCTAGAAGAAGGCAGATATGAACAAGCCTGAAGAAACACCAAGCAGAGCTTCAGGAATAAACCACAAAATTCATAAGGATCTAAAGGATCTGCAGGATGCCTCAGGCATGTCTAGATGTTGTAGGAGTGAGTCTTTTGAAACCTACCCCACTTTGATTTCAAGCTACAGCCCACCTGTGTTCCCCAAAGTTCCTGTCTTTCAATTAAGGCTTCCTGCAGGACGACACAAACTCAGAAGCTGCCGTGCTGTGTTCTTCTGTGGAAGTGTTGTAAGTGTTAGATGTCTGCATGTGTATGGCTTTGTGTGGGTGTGTTTATGTGTTTGTGTGTGGCTGTAAGTGGAGTCTGCTTAATGGAATGTGGATAACGCACTGCATCGCTTCCTTTTTTTGAATCTCCAAACCTTTTGGTGGCCTGTTGGTGTGGCTCTGCTTGAATTGCAGGGCTCTGTGTCCCTTATTTTTCTGTGGACTATGAATTTGCAGTGAATTAGGAGACTGTCTGAGAGATACATAGGTTCAAGTTACCTCCCCCTGCAAAAAAAGCCATTCTTCTAGAAAGAAGAGGAGCACATCACACCCCAAAACAAACATCTCTCTGTGTGTCATTGCAGGGAGAGAAACTAGCAGTCCTATGTGAAGGGCCTTTTGAATTTACTTTGAATTGTGTTCCCAGCTGAGCAGGTGCTTCATGTCCTCACATTGCACTCCTCCATTATCTTGTGATTTCATTCTTGGACAGCGAATGTGAGAAGCAACAAGGTAAAATAGGGGTAAGGATACAATCTGGTGAGGGGTAAATAGAGTTCCTCACTTTCTCCTGCAAAAACAGTGAAGACAGATGACACAGAAGGTGCTTCCACCTGCATCCCCACATTCCCTTAATTGCACAAGCAGTTCACATTATGGCCTGGTGTTCAGGTGGGAGTAATAGAATATTGAGGGAACATTTGGAGTGCAAGCTGGGGCCATCCTGACAAACTCCCGATTTGAGAGCTATCACACCCTGAGCCAAATGAGAGTGGGATGTATTGATGCTGGTTGTGATATGCCCTGCACAATTGTCTCTTCATTTCCTGAATTCCATGTTTCTCTTTCGCCTAGGATTTCCTAGGTCTGGTTCCACATCTTCCACACTAAGCAATTCACAGTTCATGGAGGATGACCCTCATGGGAATCCAATGCATGAGTATTTTCTTCTAAACACTGTCACGTTTTAAAGACTGGAAAGATGTGATAATTTTAACACATAAATTTTCATTACAGCCACAATAAAGAAATTCTTGTTCTCCCACTTTTATTGGAGGGCTGCATGATTCCTCTAGCATGAAAAGCAAGCAGCTGTGTTGGGCTTTTGCCTGGTAATCTAGCCTCTGTTTCATTGCATCTGCAAGTCCTTTCTCATTGTGAATGAGGTCTTTCATTGGGCTGTTGCTGGATGGGATTGCCTTTCACCACAGATATACTGGCTGCCAGGGATTTCAAGGATGAAAAGGGACTTTGGGTAGGCTGACTTCATCCAGGTTGTGGTTTGTGGTGTCATCATGAGTGCTAAGGTTGTTTGCACTTTGCGGAAGGTTTTTGGGTACTCTGACTGGAATCATTGAACATTACTTGTATTCAAGCACAAGGCAAGTCTGAAGTGAGCTTTGATGTTTCTGTGCTTTCATAGGGAATCCACAGTGCCCCTCAACAGCACTACTGGTCACCAGTTTCAGGCTTGCCATCACCACAGAGGGCACTGAGACATTGTTTGAGCTTCATCTGCACCCCTGAGAGACCAGACCGAGGTGAGAACACTGGCCCTCTTTGGACTTCCCTTTGTCATGGTTCCTGTCTTTTGTGGAGGGCCCCAGCAAGGCCCAGGGTGAAGAGAGACAGTGAGGTAAAGAGCCCAGCCATCTTTCACTGACGCCGATCTCTGGGGTCTCAGGTATATTTCTATCACCCAAAGAACACTCAACAAGACACCAGACAAAATTCCAATTCCCATGGGATGTGATTCTTGCAAAAAGTATCCTTTGGGAATGGAGTAGGAAGAGCAGTTTCTAGTCACCTCCGCACAGTCTCAAAATGCCTCCTCCTCCAGCAAGACTTGGCCATGGAGATGGCCTGAAGGGGCCCTGAGGTTGAGACTTTAGGGTCTGACAGTGGTTTCTCGCAGGCAGCCTTTTTTCCAACACCAGACTGGCTTTACCTGTACCATTTTTCTCTCCTTAGGCAGACTGATGGCTCTGACAGCTAGGTGCCTATACCTGTCTCAGGAATGCATATGCACTAGTCTCAGGGCACCAGTCCTCATTGTGAGCTCTGGCTAGCATCATAATGAATGTCACCATTGCCTAGTGACAAGTTCCTGCCTCTTGAGGAAGAAGGTACGTTGTCCCTGTAGGTATGTTGGCTGTGGACTCTTGCCTGTCTTTTCTGTGGGATCCAAGAGATAGTCCCATGATCCTATGAGAGAGCAGATGCAAGCCAGCCAAAGGAAACATCAGAGGCCCAGGGATGAAACAAAAAATCCCTAAAAGTGCAAAAGTATCTGCAGGATTCCTCAGGCCTACCTAGACATTGTAAGGGTGAGTCTTTTTCAAACTTGTTCCACTGTGATTTCTAGTTACAGCCTGCATGTTCCCCTGAGTTACTCTCTCCCAAAAGTGGATTCTGGTAAAACCATGCAGCCTCAGAAGCTAACAAGCAGTGTGTTTCTTCAGGAGTCTTGCGAGTGTTGGATGTCTGTGTGTGTGTGTGTGTGTGTGGTATAGTGTGTTATTGTGTGCATGTGTGTGTGCCTGTAAGTCACATCTGCTTAAAGGAATGTGGCAAACACACTCCAGGGCTTCATTTTTTTTGAGTCTCCCAACCATTTGTTGGCCTGTCTGTTTGGCTCTGCTTCAGTTGTGAGGCTTTGTGTTATTTATTTTTGTGTGGATCATGAATCCACAGTAAATTGAGAGGTGGGCAGATACCTGCCAATGTCCAAATCACCTGCCCCTGCAAAAAAACCACACTTCTGTAATGAAGAGTAGCACACCGCACCAAAAAATGGACATCTCCCAGTGTTTCACTGTCCTGTGGCCAACCCAGAAAGAAACACTAGCAGTCCTCTGTAGAAACCCCTGAATTTACATAGAATTTGCCTCCCAGCTAAGCAGGTTCTTCATGTCATGATGGGGCACTCCTCCTTCATCTTGGGATATCATCCTGGGACATAGAATATGAGCTGGGAAAAGTTCAGATATGGGTGAGGATACAATCTGGTGAGGAGTGGATGGGGTTCTGCAACTTAACCTGCAAAAAAAAATAAATACAAATGACAAAGATCCTTCTTTAAACTCCATCCCTGCATTTCCTTAATTGCACAAGTTGTCCATACCTTGGCCCAGTGTTCAGGTGGGAGTACTCTAACATGCAAAAAACATTTGGACTGCAAATTGGAGCCATTTTGGCAAACCCCAGATTTGAGGCCTTTTATACCCAGAGGCAAATGGGAGTGGAATGGATTGATGCTGTCTGGGATGTGGCCTCCACACTGGCCTCTTCTCTTCCTGACTTCCATGTTCCTTGCAGGCCTAGGGTTTCCTAGGCTGAGCCTAGGGTCTGCTCAACATCTTCCACACTAAACGTTTCAGAATTCACGGAGAACAGGCCTTTTGAAAATCCATTGTGTTGCTGTTTCTTTCTAAGCACTGTCATGTGTTAATGACTGTGCAGCTTTGAATTTTTTAAAACCGTAAATTCCTGTTACAGCTGCCATAAGGAAATTCTTGTTCATCCACTTCTGTCAGAGAGCTGCATGATTCCTGAAAAGTGAGAAGCAGACAGCCATGTCTGCCTTTGCCTTGTAACCTAGCCTCTGTTTCATCTCATCTGCATGGCCTTCTCATTGCGGAGGGTCTCTTTCATTGGGCTGTTGCTGAATGGGACTGCCCCTCACCACAGATCTTTAGGCTGCCAGGGATTTCAGAGAGCAAAAGGGACTTTGGGTAGGCTGGCTGCAATCTAGGTTGTGGTGCTTGTCTCATTGCAAGAGCTGAGGTTGTTTGCATTTTCCAGGAGGAATTTGGGTCCTCTGACAGGTATTATTGAACATTACTTGGACTCCAGCACAGGGAAGCTTGTTCTCTCAGGTGAGCAGTGATTTTTTTTTTCTTTCATGTGGATTCAACAGTGCCCCTCAACAGCACCACTGGACACCCTTTTCAGAGTTGCCATCACCACATACATCCTCTAAGACACTGTCTGAATCACATCAGCACCTGTGGGAGGCCAGTATGAGGTGTGAGAACACTGCTTTACCTTGGACTTGCCTTTGTTTTGATTCCTGCTTTTCACAGATGGCCCCTGGAAGGCCCAAAATAAAGGGAGGCAATGAGGTCAAGAGCCAGGCTATCTTTCACTCACATCCACCACTGGGGTCTCAGGTATGATTCTATCACTTAAGGAACCCTGGACAACACACCAGACAATTTTCCAATCACCATGGGACTCATTTCTGGCACATAGACTCTTTTAGGAATGGATTCAGGAGGGCAGTTTCCAGCGACCACCTCACAGTCTGGAAACACCTCCTCCTCCAGTAGGACCCAACCAGAGAGATGGCCAGAAAGGGGCCTTAGGTTGAGAGTTTTAGGGTCTTACAGTGGGTTTTCACAGGCAGCATTTTTCCCAATACCAGGCCGGCTCTGCCTGTATTATTTTCCTCTGCTTTGGCAGGCTGACAGGTCTGACAGCCAGGCACCCAAGCCTGCCTCACGAATGTGCATGCACAAGTCTCAGGGCACCAGGACTGATATTGAGCTTTAGTGAGCATCCCAATGAATGTCATTGTTGCCTAGCGACAAGTCCCTTCATCTTGGCAGAGAAAAAGACCTACATGGAGCTGCGTGGTTGGTGAACTCTCACCTGTCTTGTCTGTGGAATCCGCAGGATAGTCCCATGAGCCTAGGAGAGGGCAAATGAGAGCCAGCCTGAAGAAACCTCAACCACAGCACTAGGAATATACCTCAAAATCCCTAAGGATCCAAAAAAATCTTAAGGATTCCTTAGGCCTGCCTAGACTTTGTAGGTGTGAGTCCTTTTGAAACTTGCAGCACTGTGATTTCTAGGAACAACCCACCTGTATTCCCTGGGGTTGCTCTATCCCAGGTTAGATTCTTGCAGAACCACGCAGCCATAGGAGCTGACAAACTGTGTTTCTGAAAGAGTGTTGTGAGAGTTGGATGTTGGCATAGGTGTGTGATTTTTTTTTGTGTGTGTGTGTGTTTGTGTGTGCCTGTAAGTGGAGTCTGTTTAAAGAGTGTGGCTACCACACTTCAGTGCTTCATTTTTTTTAAGTCTCACAAACTTTTGGTGGCCTGTCTGTGTGGCTCTGCTTGGGCTCTGGGGCTCCATGTTCTGTATTTTTCTGTGGATCGTGAATCCACAGTGAATTGGGAGGTGGGCTGAGACCTGCCAGTGTCCAAGTCACCTACCATTGCAAAAAAAGCCACTCTTCTAGAATGAAGTGGAGCACACCACACCAAAAAATGGGCATCTCCCAGTGTTTCATTGTCCTGTGGCCAACCCAGAAAGAGACACTAGCAGTTCTGTCCTCATGACCCCTTGAGTTCACCACGAATTCAGCTCACTGCCAAGCAGGTTCTTCAGGTCATGAGAGGGCACTCCTCCTTCATCTGGGCATTCATTCTGGGACATAGAGTATGAGCAGGAATAAGGTCAGATAGGATTCAGGATACAATCTTGTGATGTATCCTGGATAGAGCCCCAGAACTTCACCTGAAAAAAAAAAAAAGACAGATGGCACAGAAGCTGATTCCAACTCCTTCCCCACATTCCCTTAATTGCAGAAGTAGTCCACACCATAACCCAGCTTCAGATTGGAGCACTGCAATGTGCAAGGAACATTTTTAGTGCAAATTGGGGATATCCAGGCAAACTTCTAATTTGAAGGATTTCAATCCCAGAGACAAATGAGAGTGGAATGAATTGATGTTGGGTGGGATGTGGCTTCCAAACTTGCCTCTTCTTTTCCTGATGTGCATGTTCCTCATTGACCTGTGGTTTCCTGAGCTTGGCTCAATGACTGTTAAATTAAACATTTCCAAGTTCATGGAGAACAACCTTCATGGGAATCCACTGAGTGAGTGTTTTCTTCTAAACACTTTCACATTTTAATGACTGGGCAGCTTTGATATCTTTAAAACCATAAATTTCCATTACAGCCACTGAAAAGGAAACTCTTCTTTTCTCTGTGCTATCGGAGGGCTGCACGATTCCTGTATAATGAGAATTAGGCAGCTGTGTCTAGATTTAGCCTGGTAATACAGCCTCTGCTTCATTTCATCTGCTCATCCTTCTTATTGTGGATGGGCTCTTTCATTGGCCTGTTGTTGGATGGGACTGCGTCTTGCCAGAGATATTTTGGTTGCCAGGGATTTCAGGAAGCAAAATGGTTATAGATTAGACTTGCTGCACATCGGATTTTCAGTCATTATCTTGTGGGGGTTGAGGTTGTTTGCATTTTGAAAGAGGCTCTTTCTTTCTGTGACAGGAATATTGGAACATTGTTTGGACCCCAACACAAGTCAGCTTGTACTTTCAGGTGATGTTTGATGTTTCTTGGCTTTCATGGAGTATTCACATTGCCCCTCAACCACACTACTGGATGCACTTTTCAGGCTTGCAATCTCCACAGGTGGCCTCTGAGACACTGTCTGAACCTCATCTGCACCTGTGAGAGGCCAGTTCAAGCTCTGAGAACATTGCTTCAATTTGGATGTGCCTTTGTCATGGTTCCTGCTTTTCCCAGATAGCACCTGTGCAACCCAGGATGAATGAATGCAGTGAGGTCAAGGGCCAGGCCATCTTTCACCGACACCTTTTTTTTCTGGCATTTCAGGTATAAGTCCATCACCCAAAGACCCCTCAACATCTCATCATAATATATTCCAATCCCCATGGGACACGATTCTTGCACAAATCGTCTTTCATGAATGGAGTCAGAAGAGTAGCTTCCAGTGACAACCTCACAGTCTTGAAACGGCTCTTCCTCCAGTGTTACATGACCATGGAGACAGCATATAAGAGCCCTAAGGTCGAGACTTTTAGGATCCTGCAATGGGTTATCACAGGCAGCCTTTTTCCTGATACCAGGCCAGCTCTGAGTGTACCATTTTCCTCTGCTTAGGCAGGCTGACAGCTCTGACACCCTGGTGCTCCAGTTTGAGTCACTAATGTGGATGTGCTAGTCTTAGGGCAATGCGCCTGAGCTGTGAGCTCTGGCTACTGTCACAATGAATGCCATCTTTGCCTAGTGACAATTCTCTCTGGCTTGGTGGAGAAGGTGATCTCTGTGGAGGTGCATCAGCGGTGGACTCTCACCTGTCTTCTCTGTGGGATGCATGGGATAATCCCGTGATCCTAGGAGAGGGCAGATGTGAGCCAGCCTGAAGAAATGTCAATCAGAGCCCTAGGAATAAAGCACAAAATTCCTACAGGTTCAAAAGGATCTGCAGAATTCCTCAGGCCTGCCTAGACATTGTAGGGGTTAGTTTTATTGAAATGTGTCCCACTGTAATTTCTAAGTTCAGCCTTCCTTTGTTCCCCATGGTTTCTCTCTCCCAGTAAGGGCTTCCTGCACAACAACACAGCCTTAGAAGCTACTGGGCTGTGTGTTACTGTGGGAGTGTTGCAAATGTTGGATGTCCGCATGTGTGTGTGACTTTGTGTGTTTGTGTGTGTGTCTCTGTGTGTGTGTATGTAAGTGAATTCTGCTTAAAGGAATGTAACTAACACACTGTAGTGCTTTTTTATTTTTTATTTTCCCAGCCTTTTGGTGGCCTGTCTGTGTGTCTCTGCTTGGACTGTGGTGTTCCCTGTTCTTTATTTTTCTGTGGATCATGAATTAGCAACGATTAGTTAAGCAGTCTGTGACAAGCTGGGTTCCCCATTATCTGCCCCTGAAAAAAAAAGGCACTCTTCTAGAAAGAAGAGGAGAGCACCACACCCAAGAACAGACAGCTCCCAGTGTTTCATTAAAATGCAGCTTACCCAGAGACAGTAGAACTCTGGTCCCTATAACCTCTTGAATTTACCTATAATTCAGTTTCCAGCCAAGAAAGTGCTTCATTCCTGAGGGTGCACTCCTCCATCGACTTGAGATTTCACACTGGGAAAGAGTGTGTGGACAGCAATAAAGTCAGATGGGGTGAGGACACAATCTGGTAAGATTTGGATAGGGTTCTGCAACTCCATCTGCAAAAAAATATGAATACAGATGACATAAAAGGAGCTTTCAACTCCATTTCCACATTACTTTAATTGCACAAGTGGTCCACACCATGGTCCAGTGTTCAGTTGGGAGTATCCCAAAGCAAAAGAACAATTTGGAGTGCAAATTTAGGCCATCCTGGAAAACTCCTGATTTGAGGGCTTTCTTACCTGGAGTCAAATGGGAATGGAATGGATTGATGATGGGTGGGATGTGGCCTCCAGAGTTGCCTCTTCTTTCTCTGACTTTCATGTTTCTCATTGGCATATGGTTTCCTGGGACTGGCTCAATGAATTCCATACTAAACATTTCCTAATTAATGGAGAACAACCCCCATAAGAATCCATTGCATGAATGTTTCCTTCTATACACTATCATGTTTCAAATACTAGGGAGCTTTGATACTTTTAAAAATATAAATTCCCATTACTGTCACCAATAAGGAAACTCTTGTTGTCCCATTTCTGTCAGAGCTCTACAGGATTCCTGTAGGTTGAGAAGCAGACAGCCATTTCTGGCTTTTGCTTGATAATCTAGCTTCTGTTTTATTTCTTTGGCATGGCTGTCCCATTGTGGAGGGGCTACTTCATTGGGCTTTTGCTGGATGGAATTGCCTCTTGTCACAGATTATTTAGCTGCCAGAGATTTCTGAGAGCCAAAGGGGCTTCAGGCAGGCTGGCTGAGATCCAGGTTGTGTGTCCTTGTGTTGCTGTGTGGGCTGAGGTTGTTTGCACTTTGTCAGAGACTTTTGGGTCCTCTGAAATGAGTCATTGAACATTGCTTGGACTCCAGCACAAGGCAGCTCATTCTTTCATGTGAGCATTGATTTTTCTTTGCTTTCATGAGGAATACACAGTGCTTCTCAAAAATAGTACTGGACACCCTTTTCAGGTTTGCCATCACCACAAACAGTCTTTGAGACACTATCTCAACCTCATCTGCACCTGTGAAAGGCCAGTCCCAGATGTCAGAACACTGCTTTACTTTGGACTTGCCTTTGTCATGGTTCCTGCCTTTTGCAGAGAGCCTCTGCAAAGACCATGATGAAGGGAGGCAGTGAGGTCAAGAAAACAGCCATCTTTTGCTCAAACCAGCTTCTGGGTTCTCAACAACACACCAGATTATATTCCAATCCCCATGCAAGCTGATTCGTGCACACAACCTCTTTTGAAAATGGATTCAGAAGGGCAGTTTCCAGCAACTAACTCACAGTCTTGATACACCTCCTCCTCCAGAGAAACATGAACATGGAGACGGCCCCAAGGGGCCCTGAGGTTGAGACTCTTAATGTCCCACAGTGGATTTTCTCAAGCAGCCTTTTTCATGATAACAAACTGGCTCTGCCTGTACCCTTTTTCTGCTAAGGCAGGCTGACAGTTCTGATGGATGAGTTCCCAAGCTGACCTCACAAATATGCATGCACTTGTCTCAGGGCACCAGGCCTGATTGTGAGCTTTGGCTAGTGTCACATTAAATGTCACTGTTGCCTAGTGACAAGTCCCTGATGCTTGGCTGAGAAAGAGGCCTCTGTGAAGGTGCATCCATGGTGTACTCTTGCCTGTCTTCTCTGTGGGATCCATGGGATAGTTCCATGATCCTAAGAGAGGGCAGGCATGAGCCAGCCTGAAAAACTTCAAGCACAGCCCAAGGAATAAACTGTGAAATCCCCAAAGTTCCAAAAGTATTTGCAGGATTTCTCAGGTCCGCGATGTTGTTGCAGAAATGAGTCTCCTAGAAACTGCCCCACTGTGATAACTAGGTACAGCCCCCATTTTTTTCCCAGGACTGCAGTCTCCCAGATGGGGCTTCAAGAAGAACCATGCAGCCTCTAGAGATGCCAGGCTGTGTGTTTCTGTGGGAGTGTTGCAAATGTTGAATGTGTGGGTGTGTGTGTCTATGTGTGTTTTTTTGTGTGTGTGCCCGTAAGTGGAGTTGGCTTAAAGGAATGGGGCTAAAACTCTCAGCACTCCTTTTTGTTTGAGACTCCTATCTTTTTTTGGCCTGTCTGTGTGGCTCTGCTGGAGCTGCAGGGCTCCACGTTCTCTATTTTTCTGTTGATCATGAATCCTTAGTGAAGTGGGAGGTGGCCTGAGACACCCCAGCATCCAAATTACCTCCCCCTGAAAAAAAATGCCCTCTCTAGAAAGATGAGGAAAACACCACACACACACACACACACACAAAACATATCCCAGTGTTTTATCATCCTGTGGCCAACCAAGGGAGAGACACTAGCAGTCCTGTCTGCAGGGCCCCTTGAATTTACCTCGAATTCAACCAGGTACTTCATGTCCTGAAGGGATGCACCTCCATTGTCTTGGGATTTTATTCTGTGACATAGAATGTGAGCAGAAATATGGTCAGATATGGGTGAGTATACAATCTGCTGAGGGGTGGATGGAGTCCCACAACTTAACCTGCAAAAATAAAAAGGAAGACAGATGACACAGGAGGTGCTTCCAACACCATCCACGCATTCCCTTAATTGCACCAGCTGTCCACACCATGACCTGGTTTCAGGTGGAAGTACTCCAACCTGCAAGGAACACTTGGTATGCAAATTGAGGCCATTCTGGCAAACTCCTTATATGAGGGGTTTCATATCCAGAGGCAAACGGGAGTGGAATGCATTGATTCTGTGTGTGATGTGACCCCTAGATTTGCCTCTTCATTTCCTGGCTTCCGTGTTCATCATCAGCCTAGCCTTTTCTATGACTGGCTCAAGAACTTCCACACTAAACATTTCCCAGTTCACAGAGAATGACCCTCATGGGAATCCATTGCACGAGTGTTTCCTTCTAACAGTCACATTTTAGTGACTGGATATCTTAGACACTTTTAAAACCATAAATTCTCATTACAGCCACCAACAAGAAAACTGTTGTTCTCCCTCTTTTATTGGAGGGCTGCATGATTCCTGAAGAATGAAAATCAGGGAGCCGTGTATAGCTTTTTCCTGGTAATCTAGCCTTTGTTTCATCTCATCTGCACCACCTTCTCACTGTGGAAGTGCTTTTTATTGGGCTGCTGCTGGATTGGGGGGACTCTCACTACAACTTATTTAGCTGCCAGGGATTTCATAAAGCAAAAAGGTCTTTGGGTAGGCTGGCTACACTGCAGGTTTTGGGTCATTATCTTATTGTGGTGACTGAGGTTGTTTTCACTTTGCAGCAGGGTTTTTGGTCCTCTGACAGGAAATATTGAACATTTCTTGGGCTCCACTACAATGCAGCTCAATTCTCTCAGGGGAGTATTGATTTTTGTTTGCTTTCATTTTGAATCCACAGTGACCCTCAATAGCACCACTGGACACTCTTGTCCATCACAACAGGCAACCTCTGAGACAAGGTCTCAATTTTATCTGCATCCATGAGAGGCCAGTCCAAAGTACAGCTCCACATTGGACTTGGCTTTGCTATATGGTTCCTTCATTTCCCAAAGAACTATTGCAAGACCCAGGATGAAGGGAGACAGTGAGGTCAAGAACCCAGCCATCTTTCACTGACACCTGCCTCTGGGGTTTAAGGTATGATTCTATCACCCAAACAACCCTCAACAACACACTGGACTATATTCCAATCCCCATGGTATTCGATTCTGGCACACAGCCTCCTATGGGAATGAAGCTGGAAGAGCAGTTTCCAGTGACAACTTCACAGTCTTGAAACATCTCCTCCTCCAGCAGGACCCGACCACAGAAAATGCCTGAAGGGGCCCTGAGGCTGAGAGTTTTGGAGTCCTGAAGTGGGTTTTCACAGGCAGCCTTTTTTCCTGAAGGTAGGCCATCTCTGCCTCTACTGTTTTTTCTGCTTAGGAAGGCTGACAGTTCTGAGAGCTGGGTGCCTGAGCCTGCTTCATGAATGAACATACGCTAGTCTCCAGGCCAGATTGTGAGCTCCAGCTAGTGTCACAAAGAATATCACCATTGCCTAGACACAAGTCCCTGCCTCTTGGCAGAGAAGGAGACCTCTGTAGAGGTTCATCAATGGTGGACTGTCACCTGTCTTCTCTGTGGAATCTGCAGGATAGTCCCATGATCCTAGAAGATTTCAGATGAAAGCCAGCATGGGAAACATAAGCACAGCCCCAGGAATAAACCACAAAATATTTAGGAATCCAAAAGTATCTGCAGGATACCTTAGGCTTGCCTAGACCTTGTAGGTGTGAGTCTTCTTGAAACTTGCCCCGCTGTGATTTCTAGTTACAGGCTGTCTGTTTTCCCCAGGCTTGCTCTATGCCAGGGGTGGCTTCCTGCAGAACCACACAGCCTCAGGAGCTGCCAGACTATGTGTTTCTGTGGGAGTGTTGTGAGTGTTGGAAGTCTACGTGTGTGTGTGGCATCGTGTGATTTTGTGTCTGTGTGCGTGTGCTTGTAAGTGCAGGCTGCTTAAAGAAACGTGGCTACTGCACTTCACCACTATAGGGAGACCCCCTGAAACTATTGCTATGGAATAAAAGATGAAATGCTCCTAATTATTGTAAATACAAAGTTGCCTGCAGGATTGTGTAAAGACAATGCCAGGTTGGACTGCCAGAATGAGCCAACAGTGCGTGATGTGCTTCCAGCTGCAGAGAGCCTATGAATGGACATGTAGTCAGGGAGGTTTCACAACATCAAGATTCCTATCCAAGAAAAGCAGATGTTCATGGCTCTGGGAATGGAATGTTACCCCATAGAGAGCCTATAAATGGATGCATGGGGGGCACCTGTCCATATGGATAAGATAGGGCTATAAATGCCCTCATCTTGCCGTGGCTCTTCTAGGCCTCTTTCGGGTTAAGGCATACTCCTTTCTGAGAATTTCTGGTCTAACCGGTTGTCTAGCTTCATGGATTGTTTGTAACCAGCTTTGTTGCACTTGTTACTAGTGATTAATATCTTGCTAATCATAGGTTATGGAAAGACTGTGTTTCTGTTCTAAGGCTCTGTTAGAAATTACTGATGCACACACTGTATTATAAATTCTTATCTCTGTATACTGTACTTGTACATATAAATGTACTGTATTTCTACATACAAATGTTATGTTAAAGAACTACTTCATCCCCATGTGACCATCTTACCTCATAATCAAATGACCCTAATCCCTAACTAACCTACCCCCACCCTCACTAAACTTAATAATAAATGCTGTTATATCCAGTGCATTGTTAGCACCTCGGGACCAGAAAACAGTGATGCCCCTGGACGCAGCTTTCACTATCTTGTGTGTGTCTATTATTTCTCAACCTGCCAATCCACCTAGGGACAAAGAGAGAACCCCATTGCATTGTGGGCTGCTGACCAGATCCCACAGTACAATGCTTCTTTTTTTGTGCCTCCCAACCTTTTGTTTGACCTTTATATGTGGCTCTGCTTGGCCTGCATGGCTCTATGTTTTTGGATTTTCTGTGTATGATGAATCCACAGTGAATTGGGAGGCAGGCTGGGACCTGCTGGTGTCCAAATCCCTCCCCCTGCAAAAATAAATAAATAAATAAATAAATAAATGAATAAATAAATAAATAAATAAATAAAAATCCACTCTTCAAGAAAGAAGAAGAGCACACCACACCAAAAAAATGGCCATCTGCTACTCTTTAATTGTCCTGCCTCCAACCCAGGGAGAGGCACGAGCAGTCCTGTCTGCAGGTGCCCTTGAGTTTACCGTGAATTCGGGTTCCAGCAATGCAGGTGCTTCGTGTTGTGAAGGGGCACTTCTCCATCATCTTGAGTTTTCAACCTGGGACATTGAGTATAAGAAAGAATAAGGTGAGATTGGAGTGAGGATATAATTTGATGAGAAGTGGAAGGGATCCCACAACTTCACCTGCAATAAAAATGAAGACATATGACACAGGAGGTGCTTCTAACCCCATGCTCACATTTCATTAATTGTACAAGCAATCCACACCATGGCTCAATGTTCGGGTGGGAGTTCTGCAATGTGAAAGGAGCATTGGGAGTGCCAATTGGGACCATCCTCGCAAACTCTTGATTTGAGGCCTTTCGTACACAGAGCCAAATGAGAGTGGAATGTATTGATGTTGGGTGGGATGAGGTCTCCACAGTTGTCTCTTCTTTTCCTGACTTCCATGTTCCTTGTCAGCCTAGGGTTTCCTGGGTCTGGCTCAACAAATTCCACACTAAACATTTCCCAGTTCATGAAGAATGACACTCATTGGATTCCATTGCGTGAGTGTTTCTTTCTAAACACTGTCACATTTTAATGATTGCACAGCTTTAGTATTTTTAAAACTGTAAATTTGTGTTACAGCCACCAACAAAGAAATTCTTGTTTTCCCACTTGTATCAGAAATCTGCATGATTTCTGAAGGATGAGAGGCAGGCAAACGTGTCTAGCTTTTGCCTGGTAATCTAGCATGTTTTATTTCATCTGCATGGCCTTCTCATTGGGGAGGGGCTCTTTCATTGGGCTTTTCCTGGATGGGACTACCTCTCACTACACTTTAATTAGCTGCCAGGGATTTTAGAGAGTAAAAGGGAATTCATGTAGGCTGGATGGGCTCCACATTATGGTTGTTGTCTCATTGGCAGGGCTGAGGTTGTTTGCACTTTGCAGGAGGCTTTTGGGTCCTCAGACAGGAATCACTGAACATTGCTTGTACTCCAGTGCAAGGCAGTTCATTCTTTCATGTGAGCCTAGATTTTTCTTTGCTTTCATGGAGAATCCACAGTGACCTTCAACAGCACTACTGCACATACTATTCAGCCTTGCCATCATGACAGATGGCATCTGAGACACTGTCTCAACATCATCTGCACCAGTGAGAGGCCAGTCTCATGTAAGAACAGGTCAAGTGCTGGGCCATCTTTTGCTGACACCTGCCTCTGGGGTCTCAAGTATGATTCTTTTACCCAAAAAACCCTCAACAAAGTCAGTCAGATTCTATCACCCAAAAACCCCTCAACAGCACACCAGACTATAAAAGAATTTCCATGGGACCTGATTCTGGCACACATCCTCTTTTGGGAATGCAGTAAGAAGAGCAGTTTCCAGAGACCATCTCATAGTCTCAAAATGCCTTCTCCCCCAGTGGGACCCAACCACAGAGACAGATGAAGGGGCCCTGAGATGGAGACTTTTTGGGTCCAGCAATAGTTTTTCACAGGCTGTTTTTTTCCTGATACCAGGCAGATTCTGCCTGTACCATTTTCCTTGGTTAGGCATGCTGACAGATCTGACAGCCAGGTGCCTGAGCTTACCTCATGAATGTGCATGCACTAGTTTCAGGGCATCAGGCCTGATTGTGAGCTTTTTTGAGCATCACAATGAACGTTATCATTGCCTAGCAACAAGGCCTTGTGGCTTGGCAGAAAAGGGAGACCTTCATGGGGATGCATCTGCATGGACTCCTGCTTATTTTCTCTGTGGGATCCATGACATAGTCCCACAATCCTAGGATAGGGCAGAAGTAGATTCCTCAGGCCTACCTAAGCATTGTAGGAGTGTCTTTTTGAAACTTGTCCCACTATGATTTCTAGTTACAGCCCAACTGTGTTGCCCGTGGTTGCTCTATGCCATGTGGGGTTTCCTGCAGAACCACACAGCTTCAGGAGCTGCCAGGATGTATGTTTCTGTGGCAGTGTTGCAAATGTTGGAATTCTGCATATGTGTAGCATTGTGTGTTTTTGTGTGTGTGTGTCTGTTAGTGGAGTCTTTTTAAAGGAATGTGGCTATTGCACAGTAGCATTTTTTTTTTTTTGAGTGTCCAGAACTTTTGGTGGTCTCTCTGTGCTGCTTTACTTGGGATGCATGTTCTTTATTTTTCTGTGGATCATGAATCGGCAGTTAATTGAGATGCTGGCTGTCACCCACCAGGGTCCAAGTCCCCTCCTCCTGCAAAAATGTCACTTTTCAGGAAAGAATAGGAGGAAACTACACCTAAGAACAGACATCACAAAGTTTTTCATAGTTATGCAGCCATCCCAGGGAGAGACAGTTGCAGTGCTGTTCACAAAGCCCTTTGAATATACCTTGAATTTGGTTCCCAGGAAAGCAGGTTCTACATGTCATGAGGGGCAACTCCT
This sequence comes from Pongo pygmaeus, assembly GCF_028885625.2. Taxonomy (NCBI): domain Eukaryota; kingdom Metazoa; phylum Chordata; class Mammalia; order Primates; family Hominidae; genus Pongo; species Pongo pygmaeus. The sequence goes on along the minus strand of NC_072397.2, from coordinate 13,951,778 downwards.
CCATCATTTCACGATTTTTTTCTGGAACAGAGAGTGTGAGCAGCAATAAGGACAGATACAGGTAAGGATACAATCTGCTGAGGGGTGGATGGGGTCCCACACCTTAGCCTACAAAAAAGTTGAAGACAGATGACACAGAAGGTGCTTCCAACTGCATCCCCGAATTCCCTTAATTGCACAAGCAGTCCACACCATCCCCATTGTTCAGGTAGGAGTACTCCAATGTTCAGGGAATATTTTCAGTGCAAACTGGGGCCATTCTCACAAAGTCCTGATTTGAGGGCATTTATATCTGAAGCATAATGGGAGGACAATGGATAGATGCTGGATGGGATGCAGCCTCCACAATTGCCTCTTCTTTTCTTGACTTTCCTGTTCCTTGTCAGCATAGGGTATCCTTGGTCTGGCTCAATGTCTTCCAAACTAAACATTTCCCAGTTCATGGAGGATGACCCTCATGGGAATCCACTGAGTGAATATTTCCTTCTAAACACTATCACGTTTTAATGACTGGAGAGTTGTGATACTTTTAGAACTGTAAATTCCTATTGCAGCCACCAACAAGGAAACTGTTGTTCTCCCATTTCTGTCAGAGGGCTGCACAGTTCCTCTAGGATGAGAAGCAGAGGCAGCCATTTCTGTCTTTTGCCTGGTAATCTAGACTCTGTTTCATTTCATCTATATGTCCTTTCTCACTGTGGAGGGGCTCTTTCACTGGGCTGTGTCTGGATGAGAGTGCCTCTCACCACAAATCTTTTGGCTGCCAGGGATTTCTGAAAGCAAATGGGAATTTGGGTAGGCTGGCTGTGCTCCACCTTGTGGGTCATGGTCTCATTGCTGCAGCCAATGCTGTTTGCAATTTGTGGGAGGTTTTAGAGTCCTGTAACAGAAATATCTGAATGTTGCTTGGACTCCAGAACAAGTCAGGTGGCTCTCTCAGGAATGCCTTGATTTTTCTTTGCTTTCATTATGGGTCCACATTGTCCCTCAAGAGCACTACTGGAAACCCTTTTTAGGATTGCAATCATCACAGATGGGCTCTGAAACACTGTCTCAACATCATCTGAATCCGTTAGAGGTCAGCTAGAGATGAGAGAACACTGCTCTGCCTTGGACTTGCTTTTTTCATGGTCCCTTCCTTTCCCAGAGATCCCCCGCAAGGCCCAGAATGAAGGGAGGCAGTGAGGTCAAGAGCCCAGCCATCTTTTGCTGACACTCACCTCTGGTCTTTCATATATGATTCCACCACACAAAGAGCCCTCAACAACTCACCAGACTATATTCTAATCTCCATTTGACCCGACTCTTGCACACTGCCTCTTTCAGGAACAGAGTCAGAGTAGCATTTCCAAAGACCACCTCGTAGTCTCAAATCACCTCCTTCTCCAGCAGGACCTGACCACAGGGATGACCTGAAGGGGCACTATGGTCAAGAATTTTATGGTCCCTCTCTGCGTTATTGCAGGCAGCATTTTTTTCAATACCATTCCGGCTCTTCATGTATCTTTTTTTCTTTTTTTTTTTTTTTTGCTTAGGCTGGCTGACAGGTCTGACAGCCTCTCGTCCAAGCCTGCATACTCTTAGGCACAAGGACTGAGCTATGGGCTCCAGCTAGCATCACAAAGAAGGCCACCATTGCCTATGCATAAGTCTCTGTGGCTTTGCAGAGAAGAAATCCGTGGAGGTGAGTCAGTGGTGGACTCTCGCCTAACTTCTCTGTGGGATTCCCGTGATAGTCCCGTAAGGCTAGGAGAGGGAGGAGGTGAGGAAGCCTGAAGAAAAGTCAAGCACAGCCCCTGGAATAAACTGCAAAATTCCTATGGATCCAAAAGGATCTGGAGGATGCCTCAAGCCTCCCGGACTTTGCCGGGGTGAGTCTTTTTAAAACTTACCCTACTGTGATTTGTAGGTACAGGCTGCCTGTATTCCCCAGGATTGCTCTTTCAAAGGCAGGGCTTCCTCCAGAACCAACAAGCCTAAGAAGCTGCCGGGCTATGTGTTTTCGTGAGAGTGTTGCCAGTGTTGGAAATCTGCATGTATGTGGTAGTTTGTATGTGTGATTGAGTGTGTGTGTGCCTTTAAGGGGAGTCTGTTTAAAGGAATGTGGCTAACGCACTGCAGTGACTCTTTTTTTTCTTTCTTTCTTTTCTTTTTTTTTTATTTTTTGAGTTTCCCAACATTTTCATGGCCTGTATGTGTGGGTCTGCTTGGGCTGTTGGGATCTGTGTTCTTTATTTTTCTGAGGATCATGAATCTGCTGTGAATTGAGAATTCACAGGCTGGCTGAGAAACACCACTGTGCAAATCACCTCCCTCTGCCAAAACAGCCACTCTTCTAGAAAGAACAGAACACACCCAAGAACAGAAATATACCAGTGTTTAATTTTCTCTCAGCCAACCTATAGAGAGACACTATCATTCCTGTCTGCAGGGCCTATTAAATTTACCTCGAATTTGGTTCCCAGAGGAGTAGGTGTTTCATGTCATCAGGGGGACCTTCTCCATTGTCTTGGGATTTCAGTCTGGGATAGAGAGTGTGAGCAGCTATAAGGTCAGATAGGGGTGGGGATACAATCTGGTGAGAGGTGGATGCCATGCCGCACCATCACCTGCAAAAAAAAAAAAAAAAAAAAAGAAGACAGATTACACACAAATTGCTTCCAACTGCATCCCAGCATTCTCTTAGTTGTACAGGCAGCCCATACCATGGCCCTGTGTTCACATGGGAGTACTACAACATGCAGGGGACATTTGGAGTACAAACTGGGGCCAGGCTGGCTAACTCCATGTATGAGGGCTTTCATACTAGGAGCCAAATGGGATTGGGAGGGATTGATGCTGGTGGCATGTGGCCTCCACATATTCATCTTCATATTCTGACTTCCATGTTCCTCATCAACCTAAGGTTTCCTGGGTCTGGATCTATGTCTTCCACAATAAGCATTTCCACTTCACAAGGATGATCTTCATTGGAATCCATTGTATGATTGTTTCTTTCTAAGCACTGTCTTGGTTTAATGTCTGGGCAGCTGTGATACTTTTAAAACAATAAATTCCCATTCCAATGGCCAACAAGGAAACTCTGTTTCTCCCACTTCTATCAGAGAGCTGCATGATTCCTGTAGAATGAGAAGGTGGCAGCTGTGTGTGGCATTTTCTGGTAGTCTAGGATCTGTTTTATTGGATCTGCCCATCCTTTCTCATTGTGGAGGGGTTCTTTCACTGTGCTACAGCTGAATGGGACTGCCTGTTGCCAACACTTTATTGGTTGCCAGGGATTTCAGGGAAAATTAGAAACTTCAGGTAGTCTGGCTGCACTCCAGGTTGTGGGTTGTTGTCTCACTGTGGAGGCTCAGGTGGTTTTCACTTTGTAGGAGGCTTTGGATTCTCTGACAGGAATCTTTGAACATTGCCTGGACTCCAGCGCAAGTAACTTCATTCAGTCAGGGGAGTCTTGATTTTTCTTTCATTTCATGGTGTTGGGGGGTGGTCCACAATTCTCCTCAACAGTGCTAATAGATGTCCTTTTCAGGCTTACAATCACCACAGACAACCTTTGAGACACTGTCCCAATGTCATCTGCACCCGTGAAAGGCCAGTTCGAGGTGTGAGAACATGAGAACACTGCTCCACACTGGATTTGCCTTTGTTGTGGTTCCTACCTTTCCCAGAGAGCCCTTGTGAGGCCCAAAATGAAGGGAGGCAGTGAGGCCAAGGCCCTGGTGATCTGTCGCTGACATCCACCTGTGGGGTCTCGGGTATGATTCCATCATGCAAAGACCTCTCAACCACTCACCAGACTATATTCCAATACCCATGGGACCCGATTCCTGCACACAGCCTCTTTTAGGACTGGAATCAGAAGAGCACTTTCCAGCGACCACCTCATAGTATCAAATGCCTCCTCCTCCAGAGGGAATGACCTGGAGATGGCCCAAAGGTGCCCTAAGCTCAAAATTTTAGAGTTCTGCACTGAATTATCACAGGCAACATTATTTCCAATACTATTTTGGCTCTGTCTGTACCATTTTCCTCTGTTTAGTCAGGCTGACATCTCCTAGAGCCCGGCACAACCACCTGCCTCATGAATGGACATGCACTAATATCAGGGCACCAGGCATTAGATGTGAACTATGGCTAGCGTCATAATCAATGCTGACGTTGACTAGCGACAAGTCCCTATGGCTTGGAGGAAAACGAGGATTTCATGGAAGGGCGTTGGCATTGGACTCTTGCTTATCATCTCTGTAGGATTCATGGGATAGTTCCATGATCCCAGGAGAGGGAAGACTTGAGCCAGACTGAAAAAATGTCAAGCAGAGCCAGGAATAAGCCCTGAAATCCATAAGGATCCAAAAAGATCTGCAGAATGCCTTCAGCCTGCCTAGCTATTGTAGGGGTGAGTCTTTTGGAAAATTGCCCTACTGTGATTCCTAGGTACAGCCTGTTTTCCCTGTGGTTTCTCTCTCCCAGGAGGGGCTCCCTGAAGAACCACACAACCCAGAAGCTGCTGGGCTGGGTGTTGCTGTGGGAGCATTGGGAGTGCTGGATATCTGTGTGTGTGTGTGTGGCTTCGGGTGTCTGTGTATTTGTGTGTGTGTGTGTGCCTGTAAGTGGTGTCTGCTTAAAAAAAATGTGGCTAACGCACTGTAGTGCTTCATTTTTCGAGTCTCCTAACATTTTGGTGGCCTGTCGGTGTCGCTATGCTTCGGCTGCAGGGCTTAATATTCTCTATTTTTCTGTGGATAATGAATCTGTTGTGAATTGGGAGGCTGGCAGAGGTCCAAATCACCTTTCCCTGGAAAAACAGTCACTCTTCTAGAAAGAAGAGGAGCACACCACATTCAAGAACAGACATCTCCCAGTGTTTTTTAATCCTGTGGCCAACCCAGTGATAGACACTAGTACTGTCCACAGGGCCCCTTGAATTTACCTCGAATTCGGTTGCCAGCTGAGCAGGTGCTTCACCTTGTATGGAGGCACTAATCCATCATCTTGGGCTTTCACTTTGGGTCAGAGAGTGTGAGCAGCAATTAAGTCAGATAGAGGTGAGGATACAATCTGGTGAGGGGTGGATGGGGTACCACATCTTTACCTGAAAAAAGGTGAAGAGAAATGACAAATAAGTTATTTCCAACTGCATCCTCCTATTCCCTTACTATCACAAGCAGTCCAGACCATGGCCCCATTTTCAGATGGGAGTACTCTAACACACAGGGAACATTTGGAGTGCAAACTGGGGCCATCCTGGCAAACTCTCAATTTGAGGGCTTTCAAACATGGAGCCAAATGTGAGTGGGATGTAGCTTCCACACTTGCCTCTTCTTTTCCTGACTTCCATGTTCCTCGTCGGCCTAGGGTTTCCTTGGTCTGGCTCAATGTCTTCCAAACTCAACGTTTCCCAGTTCATGGAAAATGACCCTCATGGAATTCCATTGTGTGGGTATTTCCTCCTAGACACTGTCATGTTTTAATGACTGGGCAGAAGTGATACTTTTAAAACTGTAAATTCCTGCAACAGCCACAAACAAGGAAACTCTTGCTCTCCCACTTCTATAGAAAAGCTGCATGATTCCTGGAGGATGTTTTATTGTCCTGCAGCCAACCCAAAAAGAGACACTACCAGTCATGTTGCAGGGCTTCTTGAATTAACCTCGAATTTGGTTTCCAGCTGAGCAGGTGCTTCACATCGTGAGGGGGCCCTCCTCCATCATCCTGGAATTTCAATCTGGGACAGAGTTTGAGCAGCAATAAGGTCAGATATGGGTGAGGATACAATCTGGTGAAGGGTAGATGGGGTCCCACAGCTTCCCCTGTAGAAATGGTAAAAACAGTTGACTCAGAAGGTGCTTCCAACTGCATTTAAGCATTCCCTTATTTGCAAAAGGATTCCACACCATGGCCCAGTTTTCTGGTGTGAGTACTCCAAGTTGCAGGAAACAATGTTAATGCGAACTTTGGCAATGCTGGCAAGTTCCCTATTGGAGGGCTTCTGTACACGGAGCCAAGGGGAAGTGGGATGGAATGATGCTGTGTGGGATATGGCCTCCACACTTGCCTCTTCTTTTCCTCACTTTCATGTTCTTCATTGGCCTAGAATTTTCTGGGTCTGGCTAAACATCTTTGACACTAAACATTTCCCAGTTCACAGAGGATGACCCTCATGGGAATGTATTTCATCAGTGTTTTCTTCTAAACATGGTCACGTTTTAATGACAAAGCTGCTGTGATATTTTTAAAATCATAAATTTGCATTGCAGCCACCAACAGAGAAATTCATTTTTTTTTCTTAGACAGAGTCACACTCTGTTGCCCAGGCTGGAGTGCAGTGGCATGATCTCCACTCACTGCAAGTTCTGCCACCCAGGTTCATGCCATTCTCCTGCCTCAGCCTCCTAAGTAGCTGGGACTACAGGTGCCTGGCACAATGCCTGGCTAATTCTTTGTAGTTTTAGTAGAGATGGGGTTTCACCATTTTAGCCAGGATGGTCTCAATCTCCTGACCTCATGATCCTCCCACCTCAGCCTCCCAAAGTTCTAGGATTACAGGCATAAGCCACTGTGTCCAGCCCTTGGCAAACACTTGTTCTCCCACTTGTATCAAAAGGCTGCATAATTCCAGTATGATGAGAAGCAGGCAGCCGTGTCTGGCTTTTTTCTGTTAATCTACACTCTGTTTTATTTCATCTGCAAGTCCTTTCTCATTGTGGAGGGTGTATAGCATTAACTGTTGTTGGATGGGACTGCCTCTATATACAGATTTTGTTGCCAATGATTTCAGAAACATTTGTGGTCTCTTTGTGAGAGCTGAGGTTGTTTGCAGTTCTTGGGAGGTTTTGGTTCCTCTGACAGAAATCTTTGAAAGTTTCTTATATTCCAGCTCAAGTCAGCTCCTTCTCTCAGGCAAGCCTTTATTTTTCTTTCCTTTCAGGCTGGGTCCACATTGCCCCTTAACAGCATTAATGGACAACTTTGTCAGACTAGCAATTTCCACAGACACCCTCTGTGAACATTTTTCAACATCATCTGCACCAGTGCAAGGCCAGTTCCACATGTAAGAATACTGCTTGACTTTGGACCAGTCTTTGTCATGGTTCCCACCTTTCTCATAGATCCCCTGCCAGGCCCATGATGATAGGAGGCAATGAGGTCAAGGGCCCAGCCCCCATTCACTGAAAGCTGCCTCTGGGGTCTCAGGTATGATTCCATCACATAAAATCCCCTCAACATCTCACCAGACTATATTCCAATCTCCATGGGACCTGATTCTTGCACACAGCCTCTTTCAGGAATGGAGTCAGAAGAGCAGTTTTCAGTGACCACCTCACAGTTTGGAAAAGCCTCCTCCTTCAGTGGGTCCCAGCCACAGAGTCATCCTGAAGGGGTTCTAGGGTCAATAATTTTAGGGTCCCGCAGTTGGTTAACATAGACAGACTTTTTCGTTATAGCAGGCCATCTGTGTCTATATCATTTTCCTCTGCTTAGGCAGGCTGACGGCTCTGACAGCCAGGTTCCCGAATCTACCTGGCAAATGTACATGCTCTAGCCTCAGTGAAAAAGGCCTGTTTGGGAGTTCTGGCTAGTGTCACAATAAATGCTGCCATTGCTTAATGACAAGTCCCTGTGGATTGAGGGAGGAAACCTCCATGTAGGGGCATAGGTAGTGGGCTCTCGCCTGTCTTCTATGTAAAATGCATGGGACAGTCCCATGAAGCTAGAAGAGGGCAGACAGAAGCCAGCCTCAAGAAACCTCAAGGGCAGGCTCAGGAATAAACCATAGCATTCCTAATGATTTAAAAGATGTGCAGTATTTCTAATGCCTGCCTAGATGTTGCAGGGGTGAGTCATGTTGGAACTTGCCCCACTGTGATTTGTAGGTAAAGCCCATCTGTGTTCCTTGGGTGGCTGTTTACCATGTGGGGCTTCCTGCAGAACCACGAAACCTGAGAAGCTGCCAGGCTTTGTGTTTCTGTGAGAGTGTTGAGAGTGTTGGATGTTTGCATGTATGTGTGGCTGTGTGTGTGTGTGTGTGTGTGTGTTTGTGTCTGTAAGGGGAATCTGCTTAAAGTAATGGTGCTAAAGCACTGCAGCCCCCTTTTTTTTAAGTATTCCAACTTTTTAGAGGATTGTCTCAGGCTTCAGGGCTTTGTATTCTTTCTTTTTCTGTGGATTATGAATCTGCAATGAAGTCTAAGGAAGGATGAGAACTGCCGGGTAACAAACCACCTCCTTCTGCCAAAAAAAGCCACTTTTCTAGAAAGAGGACCACACCACTCCCAAGAACAGACATCTCTCAGTGTTTTATTGTCCTTCAGCCAACCCAGGGAGAGACACTAGCAGTCCTGTCTGCAGGGCTTTTTAAATGTACCTCGAATTCAGTTCCCAGCCAAGCAGGTGCTTCACATCGTGAAGGAGAACTCCTCCATCATCTTAGGATTTCATTCTGGAACAGAGAATATCAGCAATAAGGTCACAGAGAGATGAAGATACAATGTGGTGAGGGGTGGATAAGGACCTGCATCTTCACCTGAAAAAAGGTGAAGACAGAAGACAGAATGTGCTTCACACTGCGTCCCTGCATTCCCTTAATTGCACAGCAGTCCACACCATGGCCTGGTGTTCAGGTGGGAGTACTACAATGTGCAGGGAATATTTGGAGTGCAAACTGAAGCCATCCTGCAAACTTCCAATTTGAGGGCTTTCATACTAGAGCCAAATGGGAGTATGATGAATTTATCCTGGGTAGGATGTGGCATCCACATTTGCCTCTTTTTTTCCAGACTTCCATGTTCCTCATCAGCCTAGGGTTTCCTGGGTCTGGCTCAACGTCTTCCACAGTAAACATTTTCCCTTACAGTGATTATGACCCTTATGAGAATCCATTGTGTGAGTATTTCATATTAACAATGTCACATTTTAATTACTTGGCAACTGTGATACTTTTAAAACCATGACTTCCTGTTACAGCTGCCATCAAGGAAACTCTTGTTCTACCACTTCTACCAGATGGCTGTAAGATTTCTGTAGGATGAGAAGCAGGCAGCCATATCTCACTTTTGTCTGGCATTCTAGGCACTGTTCCATTTCATCTTCATGTCCTTTCTCATTGTGGAAGGGGTCTTTCACTGGATTGTTGCTGGATGGTACTACCTCTCATCACAGATCTTTTTAAATTTAATTTAATTTAATTTTAATTATTATTATACTTTAAGTTTTAGGTACATGTGCACAACTTGCAGGTTTGTTACATATGTATACATGTGCCATTTTGGTGTGCTGCACCCATTAACTCTTCATTTAGCATTAGGTATATCTCCTAATGCTATCCCTCCCCACTTCACCCACCCAACAACAGTCCCCGGTGCATGATGTTCCCCTTCCTGTGTCCATGTGTTCTCATTGTTCAATTACCACTTATGAGTGAGAACACATGGTGTTTGGTATTTGTCCTTGTGATTGTTTGCTGAGAATGATGGTTTCCAGATTCATCCATGTCCCTACAAAGGACATGAACTCATCATTTTTTATGGCTGCATAGTATTCCATGGTGTATATGTGCCACATTTTCTTAATCTAGTCCATCATTGTTGGACATTTGGGTTGGTTCCAAGTCTTTGCTATTGTGAATAGTGCCGCAATAAACATACATGTGGATGTGTCTTTATAGCAGCATGATTTATAATCCTTTGGGTATATACGCTGTAATGGGATGGCTGGGTCAAATGGTATTTTTAGTTCTAGATCCCTGAGGAATCACCACACTGACTTCCACAATGGTTGAGCTGGTTTACAGTCCCACCAACAGTGTAAAAGTGTTCCTATTTCTCCACATCCTTTTCAGCACCTGTTGTTTCCTGACTTTTTAATGACTGCCATTCTAATTGGTGTGGGATGGTATCTCATTGTGGTTTTGATTTGCATTTCTCTGATGGCCAGTGATGATGGGCATTTTTTTTGTGTGTGTTTTTTGGCCACATAAATGTCTTCTTTTGAGAAGTGTCTGTTCATATCCTTCACCCACTTTTTAATGGGGTTTTTTGTTTCTTTCTTGTAAATTTGTTTGAGTTCATTGTAGATTCTGGATATTAGCCCTTTGTCAGATGAGCAGGTTGTAAAAATTTTCTCCTATTGTGTAGGTTGCCTGTTCACTCTGATGGTAGTTTCTTTTGCTGTGCAGAAGTTGTTTAGTTTACTTAGATCCCATTTGTCAATTTTGGTTTTTGTTGCCTTTGCTTTTGGTGTTTTAGACATGAAGTCCTTGCCCATGCCTATATCCTGAATGGTATTGCCTAGGTTTTCTTCTAGGGTTTTTATGGTTTAAGTCTCACATTTAAGTCTTTAATCCATCTTGAATTAATATTTGTATAATGTGTAAGGAAGGGATCTAGTTTCAGCTTTCCCCATATGGCTAGCCAGTTTTCCCAGCACCATTTATTACATAGGGAATCCTTTCTCCATTGCTTGTTTTTGTCAGGTTTGTCAAAGATCCCATAGTTGTAGATATGGGACATTATTTCTGAGGGCTCCATCACAGATCTTTTGGCTGCCAGGGATTTCAGGGAGCAAAAGAAATTTTCGGTAGGCTGGCTGCAATCCAGGTTGTGAGCTATGGTGTCGTCCTGTGGGCTGAGGTTGTTTGCACTTTACAGGAGGCTTTTGGGTCCTTTGACAGTAATCTTTGAACATTGCTTGGACATCAGCACAAGGCAGATCATTTGTTCAGGTGAGCATTGATTTTTCTTTGCTTTCATAAGGTATGCATAGTGCCCATCAACAGCAGTACTTGATACACTTTTCAGGTTTGCCATGGCCACAGACAGCCTTGGAGACACTGTCTCAACCTCATCTGCACCCGTAAGAAGACAGTCCATGGTGTGAGAACACTGCTCCATCTTGGACTTGCCTTTTTGAGGTTGCTGCCTTTCCCAGAGAACCACTGTGAAGTCCAAAATAAAGGGAGGCAGTGAGGTCAAGAGACCAGCCATCTTTCTCTGACACCCACCTTTGGGGTCTCAGGTATGATTCTATCACCCAGAGAATCCTCAACAACTCAGCAGACTATACTCCAATCACCATGGGACCTGATACTTGCACATAGACTTTTCAGAAATGGAGTCTGAAGAGCAGTTTCCAGAGACCAAGTCACCATCTCAAAACACCTTCTACTTTGCGGGAACCAATCATGGAGATGAATGGAAGGGGCCCTGAGCTTTTGTGAATTTTAAAGTCCTGCAGTTGGTTTTCACACACAGCCTTTGTCCTGATACCAGGCCATCTCTGCTTGTGCTATTTTTCTCTGCTTAGGCAGGCTGACAGCTCTGACAGTCAGGCACCTGAGCCACCCTCATGAATACACATGTGCTAGTCTCAAGGTATCAGGCCTGATTGTGAGCTTTGGCAAAAGTTACAAAGAAGGTCGTCATTGCCTAGTGACAAGTCACTGCCTCTTGCCAGAGAAGGAGACCTCTGTGGAGGTGTGCCAGCAGTATACTCTCACCTGTCTTCCCTGTGAAATCCACAAATAGTCTCATGATCCTGGGAGAAGCGCTGGGGCTTGGTAGAGAAGGAGAATTCCATGGAGGTGCATCGGTGGTGGAACCACACCTGTCTTCTCTGTGGGATTCACAGGATAGTCCTAGAAAATGGCAGACATGAGCCAGACTGAGGAAACATCAAGAGCCCCAGGAATAAATGGTGAACTGCCTAGGGATCCAAAAGGATTTGCAGAATTCCTCAGGCCTGCCTAGAAGTTGTAGGTGTGAACCTTTTAGAAACCTATGTGATTTCTAGGTACGACCTGCCTGTGTTCCCTGGGGTTGCTCTCTCCCAGGTGGGGATTTCTGATGAACCACACAGCCTCAGTAGCTGCCAGGCAGTGTGTTTCCATGGGAAAGTTGCAAGTATTGGATGTCTTTGTGGGTTTGTGTGGCAGTGTGTTAGTGTGTGTGTTTGTGTGCCTGTAGGTGGAGTCTGCTAAAAGGAATGTGGCCAATGCACTGCAGCACTTCTTTTATTTTTGAGTCTCATACTTATGGTGACCTGTCTGTGTGGCTCAGCTTGGGTTGTGGGGCTTCATGTTATTTGTCTGTGGATCATGAATCTGCAGCAAAATGGGAGGTGGGCTGAGACAAACAGGTGTCCAAATCACCTCCCCTGAAACAAAATCCACTCTTCTAGAAAGAAGATGAGCACACCACACCAAAAAAACAAGACATCTCCCAGTGTTTTATTGTCCTTAGTGCAAACCAGAAAGTGATACTCACAGACCTATGTGCATGGCCCCTTGAATTTACCTTGAATTCAGTCTCCAGCTGAGCAGATACTTCATGTTGTGAGGAAGATCTCCTCTATCATCTTGGATTTCATTCTGGGACAAAGATTGTGAGCAGAAATAATGTCACATGGGGTGAGGATACAATCTGGTGAGGGGTGGAAGTAGTCCCCCAACTTAACCTGCAAAACACAGACAGATAACACAGAAGGTGCTCCAACTTAATCTCTGCATCCCCTTAATTGCACAAGCAGTCCACACTATGGCCCAGTGTTCTGGTGGGAGTACTTTAACCTGCAAGGAATATTTGGAGGGCTAATTGGGGTCATTTTTGTAAACTCCCCATTTAAGAGCCTTCATACAGGAGCCAAATGGGAGCAGAATTGATTGATGCTGGATTGGATGTGACCTCCGTACTTGCCTTTTCTCCCCTGACTTCTACGTTTCTTATCAATCTAGGGTTTCCTGTTTCTGGCTCAATGACTTCCACACTAACTGTTTTCCAGTTCACAGAGAGCGACTCTCCTGGGAATCCATTGCATGAGTGTTTCCTTCTAAACATTGTCATGTTTTAAGGACTGGGAAGCTTTGATAGTTTTAAAATGGTAAATTCTTGTTACACTTGCCAATAAGGAATCTCTTGTTTTCCCACTTCTATCAGAGGGTTGCATGATTCCTGTGGGGTGAGAAGGAGGCAGCCATGTCTGGCTTTTGCCTGGTAATCTAGGCTCTGTTTCATTTCATCTGCATGGACTTCTCATTGTGGAGGCACCCTTTCACTGGGCTGTTGCTGGCTAGGACTGCCACTTGCCACAGATTATTTTGCTGCCAGGTATTTCAGAGAGTAAAATGGACTTTGATAAACTGGCTGCACTCCATGTTGTGGATCATTGTCTCATCATAGAGGCTGCATTTGTTTGCACTTTGCAGGAGGCTTTTGGTTTCTGACAGGAATCTTGAACGTTGCCTGACTCCAGCAAAGGCAGCTCGTTCTTAGGTGAGCCTTGATTTTTCTTTGCTTTCTTGGGCAATCCATAGTGCCCCCCAACAGCAGCACTGCACACCATTTTCAAGCTTGCCGTTACCACAGATGGCCTCAGAGACACTATCTTGACCAAATCTGCACAAGTGAGAGGCCAGTCCGAGATGTGAGAACACTGCTCCACATTAGACTTGCCTTTGTCATGGTTCTTGTCTTTCATAGATAGCCCCTGCAAGGCTCAGAATGTAGGCAGGCATTGAGTTCAAGGGCCCAATCATCTTTTGCTGACATCCACCTCTGGTGTCTCAGGTATGTTTCTCTCACCCAAAGAACACTCAATGACACACCAGATTATATTCCTATCCCCTTGGGACCCAATTCTTGAACACTCCCTCTTTTGCTAATGGAGTTAAAAGAGCAGTTTCCAGTGACCACATCATAGTCGCGAAACACCTCTTCCTGTATCAGGACCTGACCAAGGAAATGGCCAGCAGGGTTGCTGAGGTTGAGACTTTCAGGGTCCTGCAGTGGGTTTTTATAGTCAGCCTTTTTCTCAATACCAGGCCAGCTTTGCCTGTTCCATTATACCCTGCTGAGGCAGGCTGACAACTCTGACAACCTGGCTTGTGAGTCTGCCTCACAAATGCACATGCAGTAGTCTCAAGGCACCTGGTCTGACTGTGAGCTCTGTCTAGCATCACAATAAATGTCACCGTTGCCTAGCAAGAAGTATCTGCATCTTGGTGGAAAAGGGGACGTCCATGGAGGTGCATCAGCAGTGTCTTCTTGTCTGTCTTCTCTGTGAAATCCACAGATAGTCTCATGATCCTAGGGGAGGACAGATGTTAGCCAGCGTGAAGAAACTTCAAGCATAGCTACAGGAATAAACTGCAAAATCCTTAAGCATCCAAAAAGATCTGCAAGATTTCATAGGCCTGCCTAGATATTACAGGGGTGAGTCTTTTTGAAACTTGCCCCACTGTGGTTTCTAGGTACAGCCTGCCTATGCTCCTTGGAGTTGCTCTTTCCCAGGTGGGAATTCCTGTAGAGACATGCAGCCTCATGTGCTGCTGGGCTATGTTTTTCTGTGGGAGTGTTGCAAATGTTGGATGTGTGTGTGTGTATCATTATGTGTTTGAGAATGTGTTTGTGGCTGTAAGTGGAGTCTTCTTAAATAATGTGGCTAATGCACTTCAGTGCTTCCTCTCCTTTTTTTTTTTTTTAATGTTTCAATCTTTGTTTGCCTGTCTGTTGCTCTGCTTGTGCTGTGGGGCTCTGTGTTCCTTATTTTTCTGTGGATCATGAATCTGCAGTGAATTGGGAGGTGGGCCAAGACAAGCAGGTGTCAAAATCAACTCCTCCTGAAAAATAAGTAAATAAATAAAAAAGAATGACTCTTCTAGAAAGAAGAGGAGCACACCACACCAGAAGCAGATATCTTGCAGTGTTTCACTGTCTCAACCTTATCTGCACAGTCCAAGGCCAGTCTGAGGTATGAGAATAACCTCAATTGCACAGTGAAAGACCAGTCCAAGATATGAGAACACACTTCCACCTTGGACTTGCCATTGTCGTGGTTTCTACCTTTCCCTAAGAGCTTCTGAGACACCCAGGATGAAGGGATGCAGTGAGGTCAAGAGCCCAACCTTCTTTCACTGACACCCACCTCTAAGGTCTCAGGTATGATTCTATCACCCAAAGAACCCTCAAAAACACAACAGATTATATTCTAATTCTTATGGGACCAAATTATTGCACACAGCCTCTTTCAAAAATGGAGTCAGAAGGGCAGTTTCCAGTGAACAGGTTACTATCTCAAAATACCTCCTCCCCAAAGGGGCCCTGAGGTCAGGACATTTAGGGTCCCTCAGTGAGTTTTCACACACAGCCTTTTTATCAACAACAGGCCTACTGTGCCTGTACCATTTTTCTCTGCTTAGGATGTCAGCTTGCTTAAACACAGGCAAAAGCATCTGCAGGATTTCTCAGGCCAGCCTAGACGTTGTAGGTATGCATCTTTTGAAACTTGTCCAACTGTGATTTCTAGGTATAGCCAACGGAGGTTTCTTGTGGTTGCTGTCTCCCAGGTTGGGATTCCTGCAGTCATATAGCCTCAGGAGTGCTGAACTCTGTTTTCCTGTGGGAGTGTTGCGAGTGTTGGATGTCTATGTGTGTGTGTGGCATAGGGTATGTCTGTGTGCATCTGTCAGTGGAGTGTGCTGGAAATTATGTGGCTAACCCACTTCAGCCCTTTTTCCTTCTTGTTTTTTTTTCAGTCTCCCAACCTTTCTGGTGGAGTGTTTCAAGTGTTGGATGTCTCCATGTTTGTGTGGCATTGTGTGTGTGTGTGTGTGTGTGTCACTCTAAGTGGAGTCTGCTTAAAGGAATATTACTTACACACTTCAGTGCTTTCTGTTTTTGAGTCTTCCAACATTTTTGTGGCCTGTGTTTCTCTGCTTGGGCTGTGGGACTCTCTCCAGGTAGTGCTTCCTGCACAACAATGCAGGCTCAGTAGCGGCTGGGCTGTGTATTTCTGTGGGAGTACTGTGAATGTAGGATGTCTGATGTGTGTGGCATTGTGTGTTCAAAAAAAGCCACTCTTCTAAAAAGAAGAGGAGCACACCATCCCAAAAAGAGACATCTCATAGTGTTTCATTGTCGTGAGGCCAACCCAGCCATAGACACTAGCAGTCCTGTCCACTGGGCACTTTGAATTAACCTTGAATTCTGTTCCCAGCTGAGCAGGTAATTCACATCTTGTTGGGGGTGGGGCACTCTCCATCATCTTTCAGTTTCATCCTGGGACATAGAGTATGAGTAGGAATAAAGTCAGATAGCTTTAAGGACAAAATCTGGTGAGGGTTGTACAAGGTTTTGCAACATCACCGGCAAAAAAAAAAAAAAAAAAAAAAAAAAAAGTGAAGATAGATAACACAGAAGCTGCTTCCAAGTAAATCACCTGGTGTTCAGGTGGACATGCAGAGAACGTTTTGAGAACAAGCTGGGGCCAGGCTGGCAAACTCTCAATGTGAGGGCTTTCATACCTGGAGCCAAATGAGTCAAATGAGAGTGTGATGGATTGATGCTGGGTGGGATGTGGCCACCATACTTGTATCTTCTTTTCCTGACTTCTGTGTTCCTCTTTGGCCTAGAGTTTTCTGGGTCTGGTTCCACATCTTCCACACTAGAAGTTTCCCAGTTCACAGAGGACCGCTCTCATGTGAATCCATTGCATCATTGTTTCTTTCTAAACTCTGTCACATTTTAATGACTGGGCAATATGGGACATTTAAAAGCATAAATTCCCATTACAACTGCCAATATGGAAACTTTTGTTCTCCCTCTTTTATCGAAGGGCTGCATGATTCCTGTAGGATGAGAAGCAGCCAGCCATGCTCTGCATTTTCCTGCTAATCTTGGCTCTGTTTCACTTCATCTGCTTGTCCTTCCTTGCTGTGGAGTGGATCTTTCATTGGCTCTTGCTGGATGGGACTGCCTCTTGCTATAGATCTTTTCACTGTCCACAAATTTCAGGAAGCCAAAAGGAGTTTGCCTATGGTGGCTATGCCCCAGGTTGTGGGTCATGGTGTCCTTGTGGGGGCTGATGTTGTTTGCACTTTGCAGGAGGCTTGTGGGTCCTCTGACAGGAATCTTTGAACTTTGCTTGTATACTCCTGCACAAATCAGCTTGTTTGCTCCGGTGAGCCTTCATTTTTCTTTGCTTTCACAGGGAGTCCACATTGCTCCTCATCAGCACTACTGGATACCATTTTCTGTCTTGCAATTGCCACAGACTGCCTCAGAGATACTCTCTCAACGACATCTGCATCTGTGAAAGGCCAGTTTGAGGTGTGAGAACAATGCTTTATCTGGGTCTTGCTTTTGTTGCAGTTCCTGTATTTCCCAGAGAGCCCCTGTGAGGCCCAGGATGAAGGGAGGCAGTGAGGTCAAGGGCCCAGCCATCTTTCACTAACACCCACCTCTTGGGTCTCAGTGATGATTCCATTACCCAGAGATGCTTCAAAAACTCACCAAATGGTATTTCAATCCCTATGGGAATTAACTCTTGCACACATCCTCTTTTGGGAATGGAGGCAGAGGTGCAGATTGCAGTAACCCCTTCACAGTCTCAAAATGACTTCTCCTTCTGTGAAACCCAACCTTGGAGACTGACGAAAAGGGACCTATCATCCGTATTTTTGTGTCCAGTGGTGGGTTATTGCAGGCAGCATTTTTCCCTATGCCAGGCAGGCTCTACCTGTACCATTTTCCTCTGCTTGGGCAGACTGACAGCGCTGAGCTTGCCTTAGCCTGCCTCAGGAATGCACATGTGCTAGTCTCGGAGCACCAGGCCTGACTGTGAGTGCTGGATAACATCACAAGGAATGTCACTGCTGCCTTCTGACAAGTCCCTGTGGCTTGGTGGAAGAGACCTCCTTGGAAATGCATCAGAATTGGACTCTCACCTGACTTCCCTACCCAGAAGTTTATAGGGTTGAGTCTCTTTGAAACTTGCACCACCGTGATTTCTAGGTAGAGTTTCCCTGTGTTTCTTGGGCTTCCTGTCTCCCAGGTTGGGATTTCTTCAGAACCACACTGCCTCAGGAGCTGCCAGTCTTTGCCTTTCTATGAGAGTGTCGCATGTGATGGGTGGCTGTGTGTGTGTATAGCATTGAGTGTTTGTGTATGTGTGTGTGTATGTGCCTGTAAGTGGAGTGTGCTTAAAATAATATGCCTAACACACACACTTCAGCACTTCTTTCTTCTTTAGTCTGCCAATCTTTCTGGTGGAATGCTGTGAGTGTTGGATGTCTACGTGCACGTGGTGGCATTGTGTATTTGTATGTGTGTGTGTGAGAGACTGTAAGTGCAGTCTTCCTAAAGGAATATTGTGAACGCACTTCAGTGATTGCTGTATTTGCATCTCCTAACCTTTTGGTGGCTTTTCTGTGTGGGTCTGTTTGGGCTGTGGGGCTCTCTCCCAGGTGGTGCTACCTGCACAACAACACAGTCTGAGTAGTAGCTGGTTTGTGTGTTTCTGTGGGAGTGTCATGAATTTTGGATGTCTGAGTGTGTGTGTGGCATTGTGTGTGTGAGAAAATCCACACTTCTAGAAAGAAAAGGAGCACACCACACCAAAAATGAGACATCTCCCAGTGTTGCATTGTCTTGCAGCCAACCCAGGGGGAGACACTAGCAGTCCTCTCCACAGGGCACATTGAATTAACCTCTAATTCCCTTCCCAGCCAAGCAAGTAATTCATGTCTTGGTGGGGTAGGGGGACACTCAAATATCATCTTTGAATTTCATCCTGGTGCACAGAGTGTCAGCAGCAATAAAGTCAGATAGGAGTAAAGATGAAATCTGGGGAGGGGTGCATGGGATACCACAACTGCACCTGTAAAAAAAAAAAAAGAGAAAAAAGAAGATAGATGACACAGAGGTTGTTTCCACCTAAATAGCCTGGTGTTCGGGTGGAAGTACTCAAATGCATGGGGAAAATTTTGAGTACACACAGGGGACATCCTGGCAAACTCCCAATGTGAGGGCTTTCATACCCAAAGGCAAGGGAGAGGGTGATGGATTGATGCTGGATGGAATGTGGCCATCACACTTGTCTCTTCTTTTCCTGACTTTCATGATCCTCTTTGGCCCTAAGGTTTCCTGGGTCTGGCTACACGTATTCCACACTAAAAGTTACCTTACCGAGTTCATGGAGGATGACTCTCTTGGGAATTCATTTTGTGATGGATTCTTTCTAAACTCTGACATGTTTTGTGACTAGGCAGCTGTGATACTTTTAAAAGCATAAATTCCCATTATGTCCACCAACATAGAAACTCTTGTTTTCCCACATTTATTGGAGGGCTGCATGATTCCTTTAGGATGAGAAGCAGGCAGCCATGTCTGCATTTGCCTGGTAATCTTGGCTCTGTTTCACTTCATTTGCAAGTCCTTTCTTACTGTGGAGTGGCTCTTTCATTGGCTTTTGCTGCATGGGACTGTCTTCTCCCTACAGATCTTTTGGTTGCCAGGAACTTCAGGAAGCCAAAAGGACTTTGCATATACTGGCTATGCTCCAGGTTTTGGGTCTTTGTCTCCTTGTGGAGTCTGATGTTGTTTGCTCTTTGTAGGAGGCTTTTGGGTCCTCTGACAAAAATCTTTGAACATTGTTTAGACTTCTGCACAAGTCAGCTTATTTGCTCAGATGAGCCTTCATTTTTCTTTGCTTTCATGAGGGTTCCACATTGCCCCTCATCAGCACTACTGGACACCCTTTTCTGGCTTGCATTCACCACAGATGGCCACTGAGAAACTGCTTCCACCTCATCTGTGCCCGTGATGGGTCAGTTTAAGGTGTGAGAACAATGCTTTATCTTGGACTTTCTTTTGTCGTGGTTCTTACCATTTCCCTAGAGCCCCTGTGAGGCCCAATAACTCACCAGACTGTATTACAATCCCTGTAGGAATTGCCTCTTGCACAAAGCCTTTTTCCAGAATGGAGGCAGAGTATCTGATTGCAGCGACCACCTCATAGTCTCAAAATGACTTCTTCAGTGGAACTCGACCTTGGAGACTGCCCAAAAGGGCCCTATGGTCTAGGCTTTTTGGGTCTGGCAGTGGTTTATCACAGTGCCTGTTCTTTGTTCCTCTTTTTGGTCAGACTGACAGCTCTGACAGCCAGGCCCCAGAATGTGCCTCTTAAATGAGAAGACACTGGTCACAAGGCACAAAGACTGAGCTGTGAGTTTTGGTTAGCATCACAGTGAATGTTACCATTTCCTAGAGACAAGTTCCTGCAGGTTGGCATAGAAGAAGACCTTTTTACAGGAGATGTTGGTGGTGGACTCTCACCTGTTTTCTCTGTGAGAATTACTAGATAGTCCCATGATTTTAGGAGAGGGCAGACATGAACCAGCCTGAAATAATGTCAGTAAGAGCCCCAGGAATAAACCGTGGATTCCAGAAGGATCTAAAAGGATCTGCAAGATGCCTCAGGTCTGTCTAGGCACTGTATCCTCACCCCTGTGAGTGAGTGAGGGGTGAGTCCTTTTGATACTTGCCCCACTGTGATGTCTAAGTACTGCCCTCCTGTGTTCCTTGGTGTTGGTCCCTCATTGGTGTGGCTTCCTGCAGAGCCATGCTGCCTCAGGAGCTGCTAGGCTGTGTGTTTCTGTGGGAGTGCTGTGAGTGTTGGATATCTGCCTCTGTGTTTCACTTTGTGCATTTGTGTGTGTGTGTATGTGTGTGCCTGTAAGTGGGGTCTGCTTAAAGGAATGTGGCTAATGCACTGCAGTGCTTCATTTTGTTGAGTCTCCAACTTTTTATTGTTTTCCTGTATGCCTCTGCTTGGGATGTAGAGCTCTGTGTTCTTTATTTTTCTGTGAATCATGAATCTGCAGTGAGTTGGGAGGCTGGCTGGGACACACCACTGTCCAATTCACCGCCCTGCAAAAAAAGCAACTCTTCTAGATAGAAGAGGGTCAAACCAGACCCAAGAGTGGACATCTCCCAGTTTTTCATTGTCATGTGGCCAACCCAGGGAGAGACACTAGCAATCCTGTCTACAAGGACCCTTGAATTTGCCTCAGGTTCTATTTGCAGGTGAACAAGTGCTTCAAGTCATGAGGGTCACTCCTCCTTCACCTTGGGTTTTCATCCTTGGACAGATAGTGTGAGCAGCAATAAGGTCAGACAGGGGTGAGGATACAATCTTGTGAGGGGTGAATGGGGTCCCACAACTTCACCTGCAAATAAGGTGAAGACAGATGACACAGAAGATTCTTCCAACTAAATCCCTACATTCCACTATTTGCAGAAATAGTCCACACCATGGCTTATTGTTGAGGTGGGAGTACTCCAACATGCAGAGAACATTTGGAGTGCAAACTGGGGACATCCTGGCAAACTACAGATTTGAGGACTTTCATACACAAAGCCAAATGGGAGTGGGATGGACTGGTTCTGGGTGAAATGTGGCCTCCACACTAGCCTCTTTTTTTCATGTCTTCCATATTCCTCATAGTCCTATGGTATGCTGCATGTGGCTCAACATCTTCAACACTAAACCTTTCCCACTTCACGGAGGTTGAACTAATTGGAATCCATTGCATGAGTGTTTCCTTCTAATCACTGTCATGTTTTAATGAATGGGCAGCTGTATTTATTTTTAAAGAATAAATTCCTATTACAGCTACCAACAAGGAAACTTTTGTTCTCCCACTTTTATTGGAAGGCGGCTTGACTCCTGTAGGATGAGAAGCAGGGAGCAGTGTTTGGATTTGCCTAGTAACCGAGGCTGTGTTTCACTTCATCTGCACTTCCCTTCTCATTGTAAAAAGAGTCTTTCATTGAGCTTTTGCTCTCTGGGACTGCCTCTCACAATGGATCTTTTCACAGTCAGCAAAAGGACTTTGGTCGGCTAGTGGTGCTCCAGGTTTTGTGTCACGGGCTTGCTGTAAAATCTGAGGTTTTTTGCACTTTGCGGGAGGCTTTTGATTCCTCTGGCAGAGACCTTTGAACATTTCTGGAAATCCAGGACAAGTCAGCTCATTCTCACAAGTGAGCCTTGATTTTTCTTTGCTTTCATGTTGGGCCCACATTGCCCCTCAGCAGCAATACTGGCCACATTTTTCAGGCTTGCAATTGCCAAAAATGGCCTCTGAGACAATTTCACAATGTCATCTGCACCCTTGACACTCCAGTTCAGTGTAAGAACTGCTCGACATTGGACCTACCTTTTTCATGTTTCCTATGTTTTGCAGAGAGCCCATGTGAAGACTATGATGAAGGGAAACAATGAGATCAAGGGACTGGCTATATTTTACTGACACTAATTTTTGTTGTCTCAGGTATGATTCCATTACACAAAAACCCCTCAACAACTCACCAGACTATATTCCGATTTAGATGGGTCCTTATTCTTGCACAAAGGGTCTTTCAGGAATGGATTCAGAAGAGATCTTCTAAGTGACCACCTCACAGTCTTGAAACACCTCCTCCTCCAGCGGTACCCAAAGATTCAGACGTCCCAAAGGGGTTCTAAGGTCGAGAATTTTAGTGCTAGCCTCAGGACACTAGGGCTTATATCTGAGCTCTGGTTAGAGTCACAATGAATGCTACATGTGCCTAGCAACAAGTCCCTGTGACTTGGCTGAGGAGGAGACCTTTGTGGAGGTGCATCAGTGGTGAACTCTCACTTTTATTCCCTGTGGAAGCCTCAGGATAGTCCCATGATCATAGGAGAGGGCAGACATGAACCAGACTAAAGAAACATCAGGCATAGCCCCAGGAATAAACCACAAAATTCCTAAGGATCCAAAAGGATCTGCAGGATTTTTTTGGCCTGGCTAGATGCTGTATTGGTGAGTCTTTCTGAAACTTGCCACAACATGCTTCGTAGGTAAAGCCTGCCTGTGTTCCCTGGGTTTTCTCTCTGCCAGGTTAAGTTTCTTGCACAACCATGAAGCCTCAGGAGCTGCTGGGCTGTGTGTTTCTGTTGTGAGCATTGGATGTCTGCATGTGTGTGGCATTTTGTGTGTGTGTGTTTGTGTGTCTGTGTGCCTGTAAGCGGAGAGTGCTTAAATGAATGTGGCTAATGTACTTCAGGGCTTGTTTTTTTAAGTCTCCAACCCTTTTGGTGGTCTGTCTATGTGGCTCTGCTTGAGCCACATCATAAATCTCAGTGAATTGGGAGGCAGGCCATAACCCACCCATGTCCAAATAACCTCCCCTACAGAACAAAAAGCCACTCTTCTAGAAACAAAAGGAGCACACCACCCCAAAACATGGATATCTTTTAGTGTTTCATTGTTATGTGGCCAACCCAGACAGAGACACTAGCAGTCTTGCTTGCAGGACCCCTTCATTTTACCTCAAATTCAGTTCCCAGCTTACCAAATGCTTCATGTCATGAGGGGGCACTCCTCCATCATCTTGGGATTTTATTCTGGGACAGAGTGTAAGCAGCAATAACATCAGATAGGGGTGAGAATTCAATCTGGTGAAGGTTGTCACCTGAAGACAGGTGACACAGAAGGTACTTCCAACACCATCCCCACATTCCCTCAGTTGAAGAAGCAGTCCACACCATGGCTCAGTGTTCAGGTGAATGTACAAGCTAGGGCCATCCTGGCAAACTCCCGATTTGAGGGCTTTCATACCCGGAGCCAAATGGGAGTGGAATAAATTCATGCTAGGTGGGATGTGGCCTCCACACTTGCCCCATCTTTTCCTGACTTCCATGTTCCTCATTGGCCTACACTTTCCTGGGTCTGGTTTAATGACTTTCAACACTAGAAATTTCCCAGTTCACAAAGAACAACCCTCACAGTAATCAATTGTGTGAGTGTTTCCTTCTAAACACTGTCATGTTTTAATGACTGAACTGCTTTGATACTTTTAAAACCGTAAAGTCCTGTTACAGCCACCAACAAGCAAACTCCTGTTCTCCCACTTCTATCAAAGGGCTGCATGATTTCTGCAGGATGAGAAGCAGGCACTCATGTCTGGCTTTTGCCTGGTAATCTAACCTTTGTTTCATTTCATCTGCCTGGTTTTCTTATTGTGGAGGGGCTCTTTCATTAAGCTGTTTTTCAGAAGGACTGCCTCTCTGCACAGATAATTTAGTTACCAGAATTTCAGAGAGGAAAAGGGACTTCAGGTAGGCTGGCCACACTTCAGCTTCCGGGTCATTGTCTCATTTGGGGGGCTGAAGCTCCTTCCACTTTACAGGAGGCATTTGGATCACCTGACAGGAAGAATTGAACATTGCTTGGACTCCAGCACCAGGCAGCTCATTCTAGACAGGTGAGGTTTTATTTTTCTTTGCTTTCATGGAGAATCCACAGTACCCCTAAACAGCAGTACTGGACAACTTTTTATGCTTGCCATGCCATAGATGTCCTTTGACACTGTCTCAACCTCATCTGCACCCATGAGTGGTCAGTCCAAGGTATGAGAACAGTGTTCAACTTTGGACTTGCCTTTGTCTTAGGTCCAGCCTTTCCCAGACAGCCCCTGTGGGGCCCAAAATGAAGGGAGGCAGTGAGTTCAAGGGCCCAACTACCTTTCACTGACCCCAGCTGCTGGGGTCTCAGGTATGATTTTATCACCCAAATAACCCTCAACAACACAGCAACCTATATTTGCATCCCCATTGTACCTGATTCTTTCACACAGCCTCTTTTGAGACTGGAGTCAGATGAGCAGTTTCCAGTGATGAGCTCACAGTCTTGAAACACCTTCTTCTCCAGCATGACGTGGCCATGGAGACCCTGAGGTCCCCACTTATGGTCCCACAGTGGAATTTCACAGGCAGCCTTTTTACTCGCTAACAGGCCAATTCAATTTACTGTACCATTTTACTCTGCTTAAGCAGGCTGACAGCTCTGACAGACAGACAACAGAGGCTGCCATAGAAATGGGCATGCACTTCTCTCAGGGCACCAGGCCTGATTGTGAGCTCTGGCTACCATCACAATGAATGTAACCGTTGCCTAGCAACAAGTCCCTGTGGCTTGGTGGAGAAGAAGACCTCTGTGGAGTTGCGTTGGAGGTGAACTCTCACCTGTCTTCACTGTGGGATCCATGGAATTGTTCCATGATCCTAGGAGAGGGCAGACATGAGCCAGCCTGAAGAAACCTCAAGCAGAGTTCCAGCAAGAAACTACAAAATCCCTAATAATCCAAAATGATCTTCAGGATTCCTCATTCATGCCTAGACATTGTAGGGGTGAGTCTTTTTGAAACTTACTGTGATTTCTAGGTAGAGCCAGCCTGTTTTCCCTGGGGTTGCTGTCTCCCAGGTGGGGGCTTCTTGCAGAACCAGGCAGCCTCAGGAGCTTCCAGGCTGTGTGTTTCTGTGGGAGTGCTGCAAGTGTTGGGTGTCTGCCTGTGTTTGTGGCATTGTGTGTTTGTGTGTGTGTGTGATGGTAAGTATAGTCTGCTTAAAGGAATGTGGTTAACACACTTCAGCACTTCTTTCTTTTAAAGTCTCAAATATTTTTGTGGCTGGCCTATGTGGCTTTGCTTTTGCTGTGGGGTACTGTGTTCTTTATTTTTCTGTGAATTATGAATGTGAAGTGAATTGGGAGGCATGCTGAGAAATGTCAGCATCCAAGTCACATTTCCCTGCAGAAAAAGTAAAAAAAGCCACTCTCTTATAACAAGAGGAACAGAACACAACAAAAAACAGACATCTCCCAGTGTTTCATTGTCCTGAGGCCAACCCATGAAGATACACTAGCAGTCCTTACCACAGGACCCCTTGTATTTACCTCGAATTTGCTTCCCAGGTGAGCAAGTGCTTCTCATCATGAGGCAGCACTCCTTCATCATCTTGGCATTTTATCCTCGGACATAGAGTGTGAGCAGCATTAAGATCATATAGGGGTGATGATACAAGTGGGTGAGGGGTGGATGGGGTCCTGCAACTTTTCCTGCAAAAAAAAAAAAATGAACACAAATGACACAGAAGTTTCTTCCAACTCCATCACTGAATTCCCTTTGTAACAGGACTAGCCATGGACAAAACCCCTCAGACACCAGATTAAAGAAGAAAGTTGCTTTATTTCACTGGGTGTGTTGGCAGACTCCTATCTCAAGAACTGAGCTCCTGGAAGAAAGAGTTCCTGGCCCTTTTAAGTGTTTACAACTTTAAGGGGTTACAAGTGAAAGGGTTGTGATAGATTGAGATCTAGATATAACACATGTTGTTAGGGTGCTGGGTTAAACTTTAACCTCAGGCCTGTTCATTAGTGGCACTAGCTGGTCTTGCCAATGATTCCATTCCTGTTGTTTCTCAGCTTTTACTTCCTCCTTCTATTCAGAGAACAGGAGACAGTAAAAGAAATGGTCTGTCTCCACATCCGCCACTTTGAGAACCTCACTTACTAGTGGGAGTTCTCTCTCATCTTCATTACCCAGATCTTTCTGTGAGACAGATTGATAGTGATTTATGTAATGCACTTGTGCTGTGGTCTTTTGATGAACTAAGGTGGTAAAAGTACAGGTACCATACAGGGGAGTAAAAACTGGCTTGCAAGTGTGCCTGTGGACCTCCCCTTAGACTAAAATATTTACTCAGGGATCCAGTCCATTTCCACTGATTCCTAGAGTTACATACTTTTCTGTTTTCCAACGGGGATCAAATAGTTCTAATGGGTTATCAACACGTCAGGCTGGTTACCTCCTGGGCTGCACACCTTGTACTGGATGGCATTATACAAAGTCATCCTTTTTAAAGTTGCAGTACATTCATAATAAGTATAAAACAGAAAGACTGCTTTAACTTTTTTCCCCACCTCAGTAACTTGAACAGTCCTCAGTGTGAGGAAAGTCAGTTGAAGTCCTTACTGCACACATCCAAAGTATAAGAAAAATGAGTCCCACAATGAGTTTCCTCATGATTTGGCCATGTGTGGACCAGTCAGCTTCTGGGTGTGACTGGAGTAGGGCTTGCCATCTTCTTCAAGGTCATCTTGCAGGTGTGGTCTGCACTTGGTCTCTCCTCCCAGGTCTCAGGTACTGCAGTTTTAGGTGGCTATGGTTGATGCAGGCTAGAATTTTCTCTACCTTTATGGCTGTGGGAGTTGTCAAGATGACAGCCTGGTGTCCTTTCCACCTGTGGCTACAAGAGGGCTACTTTCCAATCCTTGCTCCACAACCAATCACCTGGGATGAAAGGGTGAACTGGGCACCTCTCATTTGCCCTGGCTGAAATTGTTTGTGTAATTTTCCCTAAAGCCTGTAGCTGTTGCTGTAACTCAATTTTACCTAGCTCTCAACGAGTGCCTGGGAGTCCCTGTAGCATTGAAGGGGTCTATGATATAATATTTCATAAGGGGAACATATCCTGTTCTTTTAGAAGGAATATATTTAATCTTAAACAATACCTTAGGGATAGCTTACCAGCTTTAATCCTTTTCTTAAGACACTTTATCTAAACTATTTTTGATAGTCCAATTCCCCTGCTTCATCTTTCTGCAACTCTACGGTGGATAAGCAGTATGTAGTTTCCATGTCATTTCCAATACCTTTGCTGACTTTTGTACCAAGTCAGCAACAAATGATGGCATGTTCTTTGAGCTCATTCATAAGTGCAGTCTAAACCTAGGAATGATATCTTGGAGAAGCACATGGGTTAATTCACGAGCTTTCTAATTTTGTGTTGGATAGGCCTCCACCCACCCAGAGTATGTACACACTAGAACTAGCAAATGCTTGTTACGTCCACATTTGGACATCTTAGTGAAGTCTACTTGGATGTTTTCAAGGGGGCTAATCCATAAGCTTGTATGCTGGGCAAGAAGGTTGGACCTTGACTAGCATTGTTCTGTGGAAAAGTGACACACTGCTGTGCCACCATTTGGCAAGGACTGACAGATGTGAAATGCAGAAGTAATGGCCTAACAACTTTTTAAGTGACTCTTGGTCCAGGTGAGTGGTCTCAGGCACAGCCAGTACCACTGTGGCTACTAGTAGTTGTGGCATGACAATTCTTCCATCCAATAACAGAATCCATCCCTCTTCTATCACACGCCCTCCCTCTACCTGGAGAAAGTCATTCTTTTCTTTAGAATAAATAGGTACAAGGTCAGGTACCTGATATAGCAAGGGGGTTGTGAATGTTGCCTGGTAGGGGGTGGATGCTGCTTGCTTAGCTTCTGCGCCAGCTTGGGAGTTCTCCAAGGCAATCGAGGTGCAAGCTTGCTGGTTTCCTCTGCAGTGTGTGACTGCTCTTCTTGTAGATTCACAAGCTGCTCCAATCCACGTACATCTCCAACTCTACTGATGTCCAAGGATGGTCTTGAAGGTCAAGCCTGCTAAAATAAACCGTGTCCAACACCTCTACACAGTTATATTCAACTGGGCTCTCTGATACTGGGAGTAAGGTGGTGGAGTTCCAGGTGTTGCAGACTTCAAAAGTTATGAGGGGATTTTCCCAGAGCAAGTTTGGTACCTAGTTAGTCTTGCATTTGTTAGCTGATGATGTCCTTTGGTATTCATTGATAACACCACAGCATGGGGAGACTTCATGTTCAGGTTTTGCCCAAGAGTTAGTTTATCCGCTTCTTGTGCTAGCAGGGCAGTTGCTGCCAAGGCTTTCAAACATGGGGGCTAAACTTTAGAAACACGACCTAGCTGTTTGGAGAATTAGGCTACCAGTCTTGGCCAAAGTCACTGTAGCTTGGGTGACCGAGCACAACTCCAGTACCTGCCTGTAGTCCTTGATCCCTGGCTTGGGAACAGACAGGCAGGGAGTGTTCCATGGAGACTGACAAGGGACTATAATTCCAAAGCCCCTCAGCTGCTTGAGATGGGCCTGTGTGCCTTCAAGAGAGTCTCTGGGGACTGGGGACTGTTTTTGCCTGGCCAGCTGGGCCATAGGCTTATCTTCTATGAGTAAGAGGGCCTAGTTAATTGCCAACCCTGGAGGGTTCTTTTCTGTTCACAATTTTGGCCATCAGTTAGCCAGAGCTGTTCCTATATCTTAGCTTGACTCAGGTACAAAGAGTCTCCATTTCTCCTCATGAGGAACCATAAGGGCCATGATGACTCTCGTTCCAGGTAACTTTAGCTGTAAAGAGCAGGGCTTTGTAAAACAGATGGTGGCTCTCAGCTTGCTAAGTCCCTTCCTACCAAAGGCCAAGGGGCAGTCAAGCATGTACAGGAACTGGTGAATTGCTTAATGACCCCTCCATCCCCTACAGTGCAGATCTAGGGCAAACAGAAAGTTTACTTTGCTAAGATCCCTGTGTATCTGACTATATTACTACTCTTTGTGGAAAAGAGGGTGACCTGGGTGGTTACTACTGCACATAAGCCCGGACCCCCACAGTCAAATAACACTTCTGCCAGATTGAACAAGGCCCCTTCATCCTTGTCTGAGGCCTCCTGCTCAGAGTCACCTTGTTTCCCTTTCAATCTGGGGCACTTGTCCTTCCAATGTCCTATTTCCTTACAGCAAGGACACTGGTTATACTGCAAGTGTGGATGACCAGACCGGGTATATTTCCTGAGACTCCCCTTCCCTCAGGCCTTTGGAGGGACCCCTATAATAGCTGCAGCTAGAAGGTCGATGTTTCACCAGGCTTGGCATTCACTCTCTGTATGGTAGCCTCTGCAGCTTACTGCATCTCTATTTACAAACATCTGGTTGGATATCTCCAATAACTGAAGTATTCATGCTGGCAAACCCGGCCTGTTTCTGCAGTTTTCTTCTAATGTCTTCTATACTTTGAGTAGCTAAAACATGTTAATCATGTGCTGATTTTCAGGGCTATTGGGAACAAAGACAGTGTACATATGATAGGTCTCACCTAGTCTATTATAGAACATTTATGGCCTTCTGAACTCCCTATTTTAACAATTCCAGAAGGGCTTCCCTGTACTGGTTTAGACTTTGCCTATGCTGTCTTTCATTTAGATCCTTTTGGAGGTCTGTTCCTGGTAGTTGTATTCTCACATATTCTTGGTCTTTTTGGTAATCAGCTGGAATATATTATTCCAGCTGCTTAGTTGCTGCTTGGAACACTCTCCTTTTTTAATCTGTGTTAAAGACAAACATGAGCAACTGATGGTGATAAGCCCATGTGAGGGTGGGTGTTTGAATAATAGTTTGGAGGAAATAAGTTATAGCCTGAGGCTTTTTGGCATAGGATGGATATTGTTTTTCCAATTGAGGAGATCAGCAGAAGTGAAGGGTTAGTATACAAAGGCATACCTTTCCACAATATGCCCATCCTTGTCTACCCCAGAATATCATTGCTCTTGCAGGGGCATTTCTATCCCAGTTCTATGCCTCAAACGAGTTTCCAATAGAGGGTTTTCACCCAATGTCTCACATCCTTTCTTTTCTGCTCTGGGTGGCCTAGGGATATGTAGGTCATTTTGAAGTTTGGACCTAGTGGGCTCAGGAGTAGGAGGCCTTCCTTCTTGGTGAAGTGGGGGGCCACTGGCACCATTTCTTGCCATGAGTCCTATGATTTTTGGTCAGGACTTTAGGAGCCAATTCTGCTCGGTGGGTGTTGTGGGATTCTACCTTGGCTGTCTGTCTCTTTGCTGCTAGTACTACTGCTGCCTGTCCTCTCAACTACTCTGTGGGGGTGGGGATGGGGTCTAAAACTAGCTGTAACCAAGTGTCTGTGTACAGAAACTGGTCTGGGTATCCTGGCTTACCAGTCAACTTGTGCCACACATTTGAAAGAAAGGACCTATCTAGGCTTCCCTCTGATGGCCAGCCCATTTCTAGTATTCAAAAATTTATTTATAGAAGCAGACATATTCAAATTATTCAAATACAACACTGGACAAAAATAAAAAACCTGGAATGCCAACAACACCAGAAAATCTCACTTGCAATTTACATTTCTCTGAATTTGCACCATAAGTGCAGAAGTCACAGATGTAATTACAATTGCTAACCCAATTCTATGGCTTATCAAAGAGAATGAGACATAATTAGCTGTATTGGAAGAAAGTGCCTGAATTCAACTTCTAACTTTCTTCTAAAAACCAAGTAGATACAGCACATTGAATATTACTACAGAAATATGAGTCATCTAAAACTGGTCTTAGAAAATATTTTCCTAAACTACAAAAATACTAAAAACATACGTAAAACTGTCTTGTACCACAATCATCACGAACATCAAGTATTATTCTAATCAATGTTCTAGGATTCATTCCGATTCAATGTTTATTTTTCCTCAAGTTTTTTTGTGGAGTCAGATGCCAGCCAGTCTATCTCACACAAAGTTCTAAGTTTTCCAGGTGTCTTAAAATTTTTCAGCATGGTTTCTAACCAAATGGGCTTACTTTGTGTTCCACCCATCTTCTTCCTGAGTCAAAACAACACACACACCACAAGAAGGAAAGGGTAAAGGGGTCACTCAATCATCTCGCTCATCTCTAACTCAAGCACCCACTCACTTTCACTTTTCTTCTTGCAAACAAGTCAAGCCAAATGAAAATCAATACCAAAGTGCCAATAAGGGCAAATACTGGGTTATCAGGCCACTTTTCCACTCAAATGCAGTGGGCAAGATCCCGGGACCAGTTCTACCAAATTCCAGATGTTTGGACTCCAATCACCAGTTTCTTCCTGGTGTACAGCCACTGCATTGATCCTTTGTAGAGGCCTGCAGTGTACTGCTCCGATGAGGCATTCCACTGGGGAAAATGTCTGCACAGGAGTGCTCTCAGGATGTGTGTTGCTGAAGCTGGTAGGAGTCCCCTGCAGAGATACGTTGCAGGGAAGGCCAAAGCTGCCTTGGGGCTGCCTCCACAGTCCATTAATCATCTCATTCCCGGTTAGGGAACCAAGAAATGTAGCAGCATAGTTGGCAGGCAAAACCCCTCTGACACCAGATTAAAGTAGAAAGTGGCTTCATTTGTCTGGGAGTGTTGGCAGACTCATGTCTCCAGAAACAAGCTCCCTGAAGAAAGAATTCCTGGACCATTTAAGGGTATACAACTCTAAGGGATTCCACAGGAAACGGTGGTGATAGTTTGAGATCTATAGATAGCACATGTAGTTACAGGGGTGGGTTAACCTTTTAGCCTCAGGGCTGGTCACTAGGGGCACCAGCTTGTCTTGCCACTGATATCATTCCTGCTGTTTGTTAGCTTTTACTTTCTTCTTCTCTTCAGAGAGAGGAGACAGAAAAGAAGTGGCCTCTCTCCTCACCTCAGTTGCACAAGAAGTCCACCCCATGGCCTGGTGTTGAGGTGGGAGTACTCCAACATGCAAGGAACATTTGGAGTGCAAATTGGGGCCATACTTGTGCACTCCCAATTTGAGACCTTTCAAATTTGGAGCAAAATTGGAGTGGAATATATTGATGCTGTGTGGAATGTGGCCTCCACAGTTGTCTATTCTTATCCTAACTTCCATGTTCCCCATTGTCCTAGGGTTTCCTGGGTGTGGCTCAATGACTTTCACAGTAAATACTTCCCGGTTTGCAGTGGATGACACTCATGAGAATCCATTGCATAAGAGTCTCCTTCTAAACACTGTCATGTTTTAATGACTGGGCAACTTTGATACTTTTAAAATCGGAAATTTGTGTTACAGCCACCAACAATAAAACTATTGTCTTCCCACTTCTATTAGAGGGCTGCATGATTCTTTCAGGATGAGAAGCAGGCTGCCATGTCTAACTTTGGCCTGGTAATCTAGCCTCTGTTTCATTTCATCTGCCAGGCCTTCTCATTGTGGAGGAGCTCTTTCATTGGGCTGTTGCTGGATTGGAATGCCTCTCTCCACAGATTACTGAGCTGCCAGGGATTTCAGAGAGCAAAAGGGACTTCGGGTAGCCTGGCAGAGCTCTAGCATTTGGGTGGTTGTCTCGTTGTTGGTGCTGAGGTTGTTTGCACTTTGCAGTGAGATTTTGGGTCTTCTGAGATAAATAATTGAACATGGCTTGTTCAATTATTTGAATGAGAATAAGTTAGCTCATTCTCAGAGGCAAGCCTTGACTTTTCTTTGCTTTCATGGGGAATCCACAGTGCCCATCAACTGCATTACTTTTCATGTAATGCTTTTCAGGCTGGCCAACACCCCAGATGCCCTCTAGGACACTCTCTCAACCTCACCTGCACCAGTTAGAGGCCAGCCTGAGGTGTAATAATACTGTTACAACTTGGACTTGGCCTTTGTCCTGTTTCCTGCCTTTCCCAGAAAACCCCTATGAAGTCCAGGATGAAGGGAGGCAGTGAGGTCAAGATCCCAGCCATCTTTCACTGTCACCCACTTCTGGGGTCTCAGGTATGATTCTATCACCCAAAGAACAGTCAACAACCCACCAGGCTATACACCATTTCCCAGTGGACCTGAATCTTGACACACAGCCTTTTTCAGGAATGCAGTCAGAAGAGCAGTTTCCAGAGACAACCTCACAGTCTGGAAATGCCTCCTGCTCCAGTAGGACCCAACCACAGAATCCACCTGAAAAGGCCCTGAGTTCCGGACTTCTAGGGTCCCACAGTGGGTGTTCATAGGCAGCTTTTTCGTGATACCAGGATGGCTCTGGCTATACCATTTCCTTCTGCTTAGGTAGGCTGACAGCTCTGACAGCCTGGCACAGAAAGCTACCTCACAAATTCGCATGCACTAGTTTGAGGGGAACAGGCCTGATTGTGAGCACTGGATAACATCACAATGAATGTTACCTTTGCCTAGAGACAAGTTCCTGTGGCTTGATTGAGAAGGAGACCTCTGTGGAGGTGCATTGGGTGAGGACTTGCCTGTCTTCTTTGCAGGATCCATGGGATTGTTCCATGATCCTAGGAGAAGGCAGACTTGAGCCAGCCTGAATAAACCTCCAACAGAGCCCCAGGAATTAGTTGCAAAATTTCTAAGGTTTCAAGAAGACTTGCAGGATTCCTCAGGCCAGCCTAGACCTTGCAGGGGTAAGTCTTTTTGAAACTTGTTCTACTGTGATTTCTTGGTACAGCCCACCAGTGTTTTTTGAGGTTGCTGTCTCCCAGGTAAGGCTTCCTGAAGAACCACATAGTATCTGGCACTGCTGGGTTGTGTGTTTCTGTGAAAGTGTTGAGAATGTCAGATGTGTCTGCATGTGAGGCATGGTGTGTTTCTATCTATGTGTGTGTGTGTGTATGTAACTGGAATCATCTTAAAAAAATGTGACTAACGCACTTCAGTGCTTTTTTTTTGTCTCCCACCTTTTGTTCACCTGTGTGTGTGTCTCTGCTTTGGTGGTGGGTCACGTGTTCTTTATTTTTATGTGGATCAAAAATCAACAGTGAATTGATATGTGGACAGGGAACTGCCAGCGTTCAAATCAACTCTTTCTGCAGAAAAGCCAGTGTTGTAGAAAAAAAGAAAAACAGACCACATCAAAAGACAGACATCTCCCTGTGTTTCATATTCCTATGGCCAACACAGGAAGAGACACTAGAAGTCCTGCCTGCAGGGCCCCTTAATTTTACCTCAAATTCTGTTCCAAGTGAAGCAGGTGCTTCATATCCTGAGGTGGCACACCTCCATTGTCTTGGGATTTTATCCTGGTATATAGAGTGTAAGCAGCAACAAAGTCAGATGGGGTGAGAATACATTGTGGTGAAAAGTGGATGGGGTCCCACAACTTTACCTGCAAAAAATGAATAAAGACAGATACCAAAGAAATTGCTTCCAATGCCATCCTTGCATTCCCCTGACTGCAAAAGCAGTCCAGACAATGGCTCAGTGTTCAGGTATGAGTACTGAAACGTGTGAGGAACATTTGGAATGCAAATTGGGGCCATCCTGGCAAACTGCCAATTTGTGGGCTTTAATACCTGAAGTCAAATATGGGTGGAATGGATTAAGGCTAGTTGGATGGGGCTTCTAGACATGACTCTTCTTTTCATGACTTCCATGGTTCTCATCGTTTTAGGGTTTCCTGGGTCTGGCCCAGTGACTACCACACTATTTCTCAGTTCATGGAGAATGACTCTCATGTGAATCCATTGCGTTAATGTTTCTTTATAAGCACTGTCATGTTTTAATGACTGGGAAGCTTTGATACTTTTAAAACCATATATTCCCATTACAGCTGCCAACAGAACACTTGTCTTCTCACATCTGTTGAAGGGGTGCATGATTCCTGTAGAATGACAAGCAGACATCCGTGTCAGGCTTTTACCTGATAATCTAGAGTCTGTTTCATTTCATCTGCACAACCTTTTATTTTGGAGGGGCTCTTCCATTGAATTGTTGCTGGATGGAACTGCCTCTTGCCATAGATGATGTGTCTGCCAGTGATTTCAAAGAGCAAAATGACTTCTGTTAGGCTGGCTGAACTCAACGTTGTGGGTAGTTGTCTTGTTGTGGAGGCTGATGTTGTTTGCACTTTGTAGGAGGGTTTTGGGTCTCCTGACAGGAATCATTAAACATTGCTTGGATTCCAGCAGAGGCAGCTTGTTCTCTCAGGTGAGCCATTTTTTTGACACCCTTTTTAGGCTTGCCATCACTACCGATGGCATCTGAGATACTGTCTAAACCTTATGTGCACCTGAGAGATAACAATACAAGATGTGAGAGCATTGCTTCATATTGGACTTGCCTTTGCATTGGTTCCTGTATTTTTCAGAAAGCCTCTGTGAGGCCCAGGATGAAAGGAAGCTGTGAGGTCAAGAACACAGCCATCTTTCACTGGCATCCACCCTTGGGGTCTCAGACATGATTCTATCACCCAAAGAACCCTCAACAACACAGCATACTATATTCCAATCCCCATGGTAGCAGATTCTTGCAAACAACATCTTTTGGGAATGAACTCAGAAGAACAGTTTCCTGTGACCACCTCAGAGTCTTGTAATGCTTCCTCCTCCAGCAAGACCCAACCATGGAAACAATCCAAAGGGGCCCTGAGTTGATAATTTTAGTGTCCCACACTGGGTTTTTCCAGGCCGCCTTTTTCTTGATACCAGGCCGTCTCTGCCTGTACCATTTTTTACTGCGTGGGCAGGCTGACAGCTTAGACTGACTGGTGCTGCAGCATGCCTCACAAATGTGCATGCACCAGTCTCAGGACACCAGGCCTGATTGTGACCTCTGGGTAGAGTGACAACAAATGTCATTATTGCCTAGCACCAAGTCCCTGCCACTTGGAGAAGAAGGGCACTTCCATGCAGTTTTGTTGCCCACTGACTCCCACCTGTCTTCTCTGTAAGATAGGTGGGATAGTCCCAGGATCCCAAGAGAGGGCAGATGTGAGAGTCTGAGAAACATCAAGCACAATTCCAAATACAAATTCCAAAATCCCAAAAGATACAAAGAAATCTGCAGGATTGTTCAGGCCTGCCTAGATATTCTAGTTGTGAGTCATTTTGAAACTTGCCCCACAGTGATTTATAGGAACAGCATGTCTGTGTTCCCTGGGGTGGGGAGTGGGGGGACTCTCTCCCACATGTGGTGCCTTGCAGTACCGTGCAGCCTTAGGGGTTGCCAGGCTGTGTATTTCTGTGGGAGTGTTGTGAACAGTGGATGTCTGTGTGTGTGTGTGGCATTGTGGTTTGTGTGTGTGTTTATGTATTTGTGTCTGTAAATGGAATCTTCTTAAATGAATGTGGCTATGCCCTTCCTCAGTTCTTGTTTTTGAGTCTCCAAACCCTTATGTGCCCTGTCTGTGTGGCTCTGCTTGGGCTATGGGGTGCTTATTCTCTATTTTTCTGTGGATCATGAATCTGCAGTTAATTGGGAGGTGGGCCAATACCCACAATAGTTTAAATCACCTTCCTTGGCAAAAAAAAAAAATAATAATAAAAATAAATAAATAAATAAAGGCCAGGTGCGGTGGCTTACTCCTATAATCCCAGCACTTTGAGAGGCTGAGGTGGGTGGGTCATGAGGTAAAGAGATTGAGACCATCCTGGCTAATGTGGTGAAACCCCACCTCTACTAAAAATACAAAAAAAAAGAAAAAAGATTAGCTGGGCATGGTGGAGGGCACCTGTAGACCCAGCTACTCAGGAGGTTGAGGTAGGAGAATGGCGTGAACCCAAGAGTCAGACCTTGCAGTGAGACAAGATCATGCCACTGCACTCCAGCCTGGGCAACAGAGTGAGACTCCATCTCAAAAAAAAAAAAAAAAAAAAAAAAGCCATTCTTATAGAAAGAAGAGAAGCACACCACACCAAAAAAAATGACATCTTTCAGTGTTTTATTGTCCTGCGGCCTAATCAGGGAGAGACACTATCAGTCCTGTATGCAGGGCCCTTTGAATTTATGTTGAATTCAGTTTCCAGATGAGCAGGTGCTTCACCTCATGAGGGGGTATTCCTTCATCGTCTTGGGATTTCATCCTGGGACCTGGATTGTGAGAAGGAACAAGTGCAGATAGGAGTGAGGATAAATTCTGGTGAGGGGTGGATGGAATCCTGAACCTTCACTTGCAAAACAAATGAAGACAGATAACACAGAAGGTGCTTTCAAATCCATCCCCACAATTCCTTAATTGCATAAGTAGTCCACACCATGGCTAGGTGTTCAGGTGAGAGTACTCTAATATACTATGGACATTAAGAGTGCAAATTGGGGCCATCCTGGCAAACTCCCGATTTGAGGGCTTTCATACCAATAGCCAAATGGGAGTGGGATGGATTGAGGCTTGGTGAGTTGTGACCTACAGACTTGCCTCTTCTTTTCCTGACTTCCGTGATTCTCATCACCCTAGAGTTTCCTGGTTCTGGCTCAACAACTTCCGCTATAAATGTCACCAAGTTAATGGGGAGTGACCCTCAAGGGAATCCATTGCCTGAGTGTTTCCTTGTAAGCACTGTCATGTTTTAATGACTGGGCAGCTTTGATAGTTTTAAAAGCGGTAATAACCATTACAGCCACAAATAAGGAAATTTTGTCTCTCATTTCTACCAAAGGGCTGCATGGTTCCTGGAGGATAAGAGGAAGGCAGCTGTGTCTCACTTTTGTCTGGTAATCTAGCCTCTGTATCATTGCATCTGTATGGCCATCTTATTGTGGAGGAGCTGTTTCATTGAGATGTTGCTCCATAGGACTGCCTCCAGCAACAGATTATTTAGCTGCCAAGAATTTCAGAAAGTAAAAGGGACTCTGGGTAGGCTGGCTGAGTTCCAGGTTGTGGGCCATTTTCTCTTTGTAGGGGCTGAAGTGGTTTTAACTTTGCAGGATAATTTTGGGTACTGTAATAGTAATCATTGAACATTGCTTAGACTCCAAAAAAACTTAGCTTGTTCTCTCAGGTGAGCCTTGATTATTTTTTGCTTTGATGAGGAATCCACAGTACCCCTTGACAGTACTACTGGACATGATTTTCAGGCTTGCCATGGCCACAGACAGACTCTGAGACACTGACTCAAGCTCATTTCCATCTGTAAGAGGCCAATTTAAGGTGAGAGTTCACTGATCCACATTGGACTTGCATTTGTCTTGGTTTCTGCTTTTCTCAGATAGCCCCCGTGAGGTCCAGGATCAAGGGAGGCATTGAGGTCAAAAGCCCAGCCATCATTTGCTGAAACCCACCTCTGGGGTCTCAGATATGATTCTATCATGCAAAGAACCCTCTTCAATACACCAAACTGTATTCCAATCTGCATGGGACCGGATTCTTGCACACAGCCTCTTACTAGAATGGAGTCAGAAAAGCAGTTTCCAGTGACAACCTCATAGCCTTGAAACATCTCCTCCTCCAGTAGGGCCTGATCATGGAGATGGTATGAAGGGTCCCTGAGGTCTAGACTTTTAGTGCCCCACAGTGACTTTTCATCGGCAGCCTGTTTCCCAATACCAGGCCAGATCTGACTGTACCATTTTCCTCTGCTTAGGCAGGCTGACAGATCTGACAGCCAGGGGCTGTAGCCTACCAAACAAATGCACATGCACTAGTTTTAGGGTACCTGGCCTGATTGTGAGCCCTCACTAGTGTCACATTGAATGTCACCATTGCCTAGCGAAAAGTACCTGTGGCTTGGCAGAGATAGAGACCTCTGTGGAGTTGGTTCAGCGGTGGACTCTCTCTTGTTTTGTATGTGGGATCCAGTGGATTATCCCATTGTCTTAGGAAAGGGCAGACATGAGCCAGCCTGAAGAAATGTCAAGCAGAGTCCCAGGAATAAAATGCAAAATCCCTTAGGATCCAAGAAAATCTGAAGGATTCCTCAGGCCTGACTAGATCTTGCAGGAGTAAGTCTTTTTGAAAATTGCCCTACTGTAATTTCTAGGTACAGCCCGCCTGTGTTTCCCAGGATTGTTCTTTCCCAGGTGGGTTTTCCTGCAGAATCACACAGTGTCAGGAGATGCCAGGCTAAGTGTTCCTGTAGGAATGTTGTGAATGTCAGATGTGTGAGTGTATGTGAGGCATTGTGTGTTTCTGTCTTTGTGTGTATGTGTTTGTATGTGTGTTCCTGTAAGTGGAGTCTGCTTAAAGGAATGTGGCTAATGCACTTCAGCACTTCTTTTTGTTGTGTCTCCCCACCTTTTGGTGGCCTGTGTGGCTCTGCATGGGCTGTGAGGCTCCATGTTCTTTATTTTTATATGGATAATAAATCCACAGTGAATTTGGAGGTGTGCCAGGAACTGCCGGCATGCAAATCAAACACCTCTGCAAAAAAAAAAAAAAAGTAACTGTTTTAGAAATAAGAGGAGAACACCACATCAAAAAAACAGACTTCACCCTGTGTTTCATATCCCTATGGCCAATACAGGGAGATATACAAGTAGTCCTGTAGGCTGGGCACCTTAATTTACCTCAAATTCTGTTCCCAAATGAACAGGTGCTTCATGTCATGAGGTGACAATCCTCCATCAACTTGGAGTTTTATCTTGGGACATAGAGTGTGAGCAGCAATAAGGTCAGATAGAGATGAGGATACAATCTGATGAGGGGTGGAAGGGGACTCACAACTTCACCTGCAAAATAATAATAATAATAATAATAACAATAATAATAATAATAATAATAAACACTGATGACACAGAATGTGCTTCCAGTTCTATCCTTGCATCTCCTTAATTGCAGAAGCAGTCCACATCATGGCTCCACTTTCAGGTGAGAGTACTCCAATGCTTAAGCAACATTTAAAGTGCAAATTGGGGCCATCCTGACCAACTTCCAATTTGAGGACTTTCATACTTGGAGCAAAATGGGAGTGGAAGGGATTGATGATAGGTGGGAGGTGACTTCCAGACATGCCTCTTCTTTTTGGGACTTTCATGATTCTTATCATCCTAGGGTTTCCTAGGCCTGGCTTAATGATTTTTACACTAATCATTTCCCAGTTCACAGATAACAACCCTCATGGAAATCCATTGCATATTTCCTTCTAAAGACTATCATGTTTTAATGACTCGAAAGCTGTAGGTTGAGAAGCCGGCAGTTGTGTTAGGATTTTAGCTGGTAATCTAGACTCTGTTTCATTTCATCTGCATGGCCTTCTCAATTTGGAGGGGCTATTTGATTAAACTGTTGCTTGATGGGACTGACAATCACCACAGATTATGTAGCTGCCAGGGATTTCAGAGAGCAAAAGGGACTTCCATTAGGCTGTCTGTGCTCCTGGTTATGAGTCTTTGTTCCTTTGTGGGGGCTGAGGTTATTTGCACCTTGAAGGAGGCTTTTGGATCTTCTGAAAGGAATCATTGAGCATTGCTTGGACTCCAGGACAAGGCAGCTTGTTCTTTTGGGTGAGTGTTGATTTTTATTTCCTTTCACAGGGAATCCACAGTGCCCCTCAGCAGAACTAATGGACACCATTTTCAGGTTTGCCATCTCTACAGACAGCATCTTAGACACTGAATAAATGTCATCTGCACCCATTAGAGGACAGTACGAGGTGTGAGAACACTGTTTCATCTTGGACTTCCCATTATCTTGGTTCCTGCATTTCCCAGAGAGGCAATGTGAGGCCAAGAATGAAGGGAGGCAGTGAAGTCAAGAGACTGGCCATCTTTCACTGACATCAGCGTCTATGATTTCTGGTATGATTCCATCACCTTAAGAACCCTCAACAACACACCATACTGTATTCCAATCCCCATGGTATCTGATTCTTGCACACAGCCTCATTTGGGAATGAGGTCGGAATAACAGTTTCCAGTGAACACCTCAGAGTCTCAAAGCATTTTCTCCTCCAGCGAGATCCGACCATGGAAATGACCCAAAGGGACCATGAGGTTGAGATATTTAGTGTCCGACAGTGGGTTTTTGCAGGCCGCATTTTTCCCAATACCAGGCTGGCTCTGCCTGTACTATTTCCCACAGATTAGGCAGGCTGACAGCCCTGACAGCCTGGCACTGGAGCCTGCCTCACGAATGTGTATGCACAGTCTCACAGCACCAGGACTGATTGTGGGCCCTGGGTAGTGTCAGAATGAACGTCATTGTTGCCTAGTGCCAAGTCCCTGCAGCTTGAAGGAGAAGAAGACCTCCATTGAGTTGCATAGGCTGTGGAATCCTGCCTGTCTTCTCTTTGGGATAGATGGGACAGTCCCATGATACCAAGAGAGGTCATACATGAGCCAGGCTGAAGAAACGTCAATCACAACCCCAGGAATAAATTGTGAAATCATTAAGGATACAAAAGATCTGCAAGATTCCTCAGGCCTGCCTAGGGTTTGTAGGTGTAAGTCTTTTTGAAACTTGCCCCAGTTTGATTTCTAGGCACAGCCTACATGTTTTCCCTGGGGTGGTTGTCTCTTCAGTGGGGCTCCCTGCAAAACCATGCAGCCTCAGGAGTTGCAGGTCTGTGTTTCTGTCAGAGTGCTGAAAGTTATGGATGTCTGAGTGTGTGTGTGTGTGGCATTGTGTGTTTGTATGTGTGTATGTGTGTGCCTATAAGTGGAGTCTGCTTAAATGAATGTGACTAATTCACTTCATCACTCCTTTTCTTGAGTCACCAAACTTTTTAGGTGGCCTGTCTATGTGGCTCTGCTTGGGTTGTGGGGTCCCTTGTTTGTTATTTTTCTGTGGATCATGAATCCTCTGCAAATTGAGAGGTAGCCTGAGACCTGCCGTTGTTTAAATCACCTCCCTCTGCAAAATAAAAGAGCCACTCTTCTAGAAAGAGCAGCTGCACACCACACCAAAAACCAGATATCTTTCAATGTTTCATTGTCTTTTGGCCAAATGAGGGAGAGACACTAGCAGTCCCCCCAATAAGGCCCCTTGAATTTCATCCCTGTGACTCACATATGATTCTATCACTCAAAGAACCCTCTAGAAGACAACAGACTATATTCCAATTAACATGGAGCCTGATACTTGCAAACAGCATCTTTTGGGACTGGAGTCAGAAGAGCAGTTTCCAGCGACCACCTCACAGTGTCAAAACGCCTCATTCTCCAGTGGGACCTGACCATGCAGAAGGCTGGAAGAGTCCATGAGGTCTAGATTTTTAGTGTCTTGCAGTGGTTTTTTGCAGGAAATTTGTTTCATGATACTGGGCCAGCTCTGCCTGTACCATTTTCCTTTGTTTAGGCAGGTGGACAGCTATGACAGCCAAGGGCCATAGTCTGTCTCACAAATGCCCATGCAGTAGCCTCAGGACACCTATCCTGATTGTGAGCTCTAGATACCCTCCCAATGAATGTCATCAGTGCCTAGGGACAAGTCCCTGTAGCTTGGCACCTCCGTGGAGGTGCATCAGCTCTAGATTCTCACCTATCTTCTCTGTGGAATCCATGGGATTGTCCCATTGTCATGGAAAAGAGCAGACTGGAGCCAGTTTGAAGAAATGTCAAGCAGAGCCCCAGGAATAAACCATAAGATTCCTAAGGATCCAAGATCTGCAGGATTCCTCAGACCTGCCTAGACATTGTAGGTGTGAGACTTTTTAGAACTTGCCCTACTGTGATTTCTAGATTCAGCCTGCCTGTGTCCCTGGGGTTGCTGTCTCCCAGGTGGGGCTTCCTGAAGAACCATGCAGCATCAGAAGCTGCCAGGCCATATGTTTCTGTGGCTGTGTTATGAATTTTGGATGTGTGCATGTGTGAGGCATTGTGTGTTTGTGTCTTTGTGTGTGTCTCTCTGTGTTTGTGTTTGTGTGTGTGCCTTTAAGTGGAGTCTCCTTAAACGAATGCAGCTAACACACTTCAGCACTTCTTTTTTTTTTCTCCCCATCTTTTAGTGGCCTGTGTGGCTCTGCTTGGGCTTCAGGGCTCCATGTTCTTTATTTTTATGTGGATCATAAATCCACAGTGAATTGAGAGATGGGCCAGGAATCGCTGGCGTCCAAATCAACTTTGTCTGCAAAAACAAGCCACCATTCTTTAGAGAAGTGGAGAAGTGTTTCATAGTTTTATGGCCAACACAGGGTGAGTCCAACACAAACAGTCCTGTACACATGGCCTTTTGAATGTAGCTCAAATTCAGTTCCCAGCTGAGCAGGTGCTTCATGTCATGAGGAGGCACTCCTCCATCATTTTGGGATTTCATCCTGGGACATAGAGTGTGAGCAGGAATAAGGTCAGATGGTGTGATGATACACTCTGGTGAGGCATGGATGAGGTTCCACAACTTCACCTGAAGAAAGAACAACAATGACAACAAAACAATAAAATAAACACAGATATCACAGATGGTGCTTCTAAATCCATCCCTGCATTCCCTTAATTGAACAAGCAGTCCTCACCATGGCTCAATGTTCAGGTGAGAATACTCCAATGCTTAAGGAACATTTGGAGTGCAAATTGGGGCCATCCTGGCAAATTTGCCAGTTTGAGGCCTTTCATACCTGGAGGCAAATGTGAGTGGAATGGATTGATACTGCGTGGAATGCGGCTTCCAGATATGCCTCTTCTTTTCATGACTTCCATTAATTTTCTCATTTTATTGATTGGGCAGCTTTAATGCTTTTAAAACTGTACATTCCCATTACAGCTGCCAAAACAAAGAAACAAATAAAAAAACTGTTCTCTCACATCTATCAGAGGGGTGCAAGATTCCTGTAGGATGAGAAGCAGACTGCCATGTCAGGCTTTTATCTGGTAATCTAGACTGTTTCATTTCATCTGCACAGCCTTCTGATTTTGGAGAGCCTTTTTCATTGAACTGTTGGTGGATGGGACTTCCTCTTCCTACAGATTATGTAGCTGCCAGCGATTTCAGAGAGCAAAAGGGACCTGGGGTAGGCTGACTGCACTTTGTTGTCTCATTGTTGGGGCTTAGGTTGTTTGCACTTTGCAGGAGGCTTTTGGGTCTTCTGACAGGAATCATTAAACATCACTTGGACTGCAAAACAAGGCTGCTCTTTCTCTGAAGTAGGCATTGATTTTTCTTTGCTTTCATGGGGAATCCACAATGCCTCTCAGCAGCAATACGGGATACCCTTTTCAGGCTTACCATCACCACAGATGGCCCCTGAGACACTGTCTCAACCTCACTTTAGAGTTGCCTTTGTCAGGGTTCCTGCCTTTCCCAGAGAGTCCCTGTGATGCCTAGGATGAAGGGAGACAGTGAGGTCAAGACCCCAGCTGTCTTTCAATGACAATGACCTCTGGGGTCTCAGGTATGATTCTATCACTCACAGAAGAGTCAACAAAACAAGACTATATTCCAATCTCTATGGGTCTCAATTCCATGCACAGCCTCTTTCAGGAATGGAGTCGGAAAAGCAGTTTTCAGTGACCACTTCACAGTCTTGAAATGCCTCCTCCTCCATTGGGACCTGACCTCAGAGATGGCCTGAATGGATGTTGAGATCCATACATTCAGGGTCCTGCAGTGGGTTTTGGCAGGCAGGCTTTTTCCTGATACCAGGCCGACTCTGCCTGTAGAGTTTTTCTCTGCTTAGGCAGGCTGATAGCTCTGATAGCCCAGCGCCTGAGCCTGCCACATGAATGCACATGGGCTAGTCTCAGGATAGCAGGCATCATTGTGAGATTTGGCTAGCATCACAAGGAATGTCATGATTGCCTTGTGAAAAGTCCCTGTGTCTTGGTGGAGAAGGAATCTTCTGTGGAGGTGCATCAGTGAAGGACTTTT
This sequence comes from Pongo pygmaeus, assembly GCF_028885625.2. Lineage (NCBI taxonomy): Eukaryota > Metazoa > Chordata > Mammalia > Primates > Hominidae > Pongo > Pongo pygmaeus. Next base: position 13,907,062 of record NC_072397.2, on the reverse strand, counting down.
GACTGTCTTCTCTGTGGAATTCCTGAGATAGTCTAGTCCATGATACTAGAAGCAAACAGAAGTGAGGCAGCCAGAAGAAACATGAAGCACAGCACCAAAAATACAGTGAGAAATTCCTGAGGATACAAAATTATCTTCAGGATTTCTCAGGCCTGCCTATACATTGTAGCGGTGAGTCTTTTTGAAAGTTGCCCCCCTGTGATTTTTAGGTACAGCCTGCTGTGTTCCCCTGAGTTGCTCTCTCACAGGTGGGGCTTTCTGCAAAACCACGCAACTTCAAGAGCATCAGGCTGTGTGTTTCTGTGGGGACTGTTGCAAGTATTAAACGTCTGCATGTGTGTGTGGCACTGCGTGTTTGTGTGTGTGTGTGCCTGTAAGTGAAGTCTGCTTAAAGAAATGTGGCTCATGCACTTCAGCACTTCTTTTTTATGAGTTTCCCAGTTTTTTGGTGGCTTGTCTGTGTGGCTCTGCTTTGTCTGTGGGGCTCCGTGTTTTTTGTTTGTTTGTTTGTTTTGTTTTGCTTTTCTGTGGATTGTGTATCTGCAGTGAATTGGAAGGCATGCAGAGATGAGCTGGTGTCCATATCAACACTGCCTGCAAAAAAAGTCACTCTCCTAGAAAGAAGAGGAGCACACCACACCAAAAACCCAGACATCTCCCAGTTTTTCATTGTCCTGAGGCCAAACCAGGGAGAGACACTGGCAGTCCTATCTGGAGGTGTCCTTGAATTGAACTCCAGTTTGGTTCCCAGCTGAGCAGGTGATTCACATCATGAGGGTGCACTTCTTCACCGCCTTAGGATTTTATGATGGGATATAAAGTGTGAGCAGCAATAGTGTTAAATAGGGGTTAGCATACAATCTGGTGAGGGGTGGATTGGTTCCCACAACTCCACCTGCAGAAAAAAATGAAGACGGATGCCACAGAAGGTGCTTCCAACTCCATCCCTGCATTCCTTGAGTTGAACAATCAATCCACACTGTGGCCCAGGGTTCAGGTTGAAGTATGCTAATGTGCAAAAAACATTTGCCATGCAAATTGGGGCCATCCTGGTTCACTCCTGATTTGAGGGCTTTCATTCCTGTATCCAAATGGGAGTGGAACTGATTGATGCTGGGTGGGCTTTGGCCTCCACACATGCCTCTTTTTTGAGTTTCATGTTCCTCATCAGCCTAGGGTTTCCTGGGTCTGGCTTAATGACTTCCACACTAAACATTTCCCAGTTGATGAAGAACAACCCTCATGGGAATCCATTGAATTAGTGTTTCCTTCTAAACAATGTCAGGTTTTAATGACTGGGCAGTTTCATATTTTTAACACTAAATTCCTGTTACAGCTGTCAACAGGAAAACTCTTGTTCACCCACTTCTATCAGAGGGCTGCATGATTCCTGTAGGATGACAATCAGGCAGCCATCTCTGGCTTTTTCCTGGTAATCTAGCCTATCTTCCATTTTATCTGCATGGCCTTCAAATTGTAAAGGAGCTCTTTCATTGGGCTATTGATGGATGATACGGCCTCTAGCCACAAAGGATTAAGCTTCCAGGCATTTCAGAGATCAAAAAGGACTTTGGGTAGCCTGACTGTGCTCCATGTTGTGGGTTGTTGTCTCATTGTTGGGCTGAGGTTCTTTGCAGTTTGCAGAAGGCTTTTGAGTTCTCTGACAGGAATCATTGAACACTGCAGAGACTCCAGAATCAAGGCAGCCTTGATTTTTCTCTAAGGCAAGCATTGATTTTTCTTTCCTTTCAAGGGGAATCCACAGTGACCCTCAACAACACTACTAGACAGGTTTTTCAGGCTTGTCATCACCACAGAGGGCATCTGAGACACTCTGTCAACCATATCTGCATGCACAAAAAGCCGGTCTGAGGTGTGAGAACACTGCTTCATTTTGGGCTTGCCTTTGTTGTGGCTCCTGATTTTCCCAGAGAGCCCCTGCAAAGCCCAGGATGAAGGGAGGCAGTTAGGTCAAGAGCCTGACCATTGTTCACTGACACACACCTCTGGGGTCTCAGGTACATTTCTATCATTTAAAGAACCCTCAACAACAAACCAGACTATATTGCAATGCCCATGGGTCTCGATTCTTGCACACAGCCTATTTCAGAAATTGAGTCAGAAGAGAGTTTTCAGGGACAACCTCACAGTCCTGAAACTCCTCCTTCTCCAACAGGATCCCACATCGAAGAAGGTACGAAAGGGCACTGAGGTCTAGAATTTCAGGGGCATGCAGTGGGATGTCACATGCAACCATTTTCCCAATGCCAGGCCAGCTCTGCCTGTACCATTTTTCTCTGTTTAGGCAGGTTGACAGTTCTGACGGCCCGATCCTGGCTGATGAATGTGCATGCACTAGTCTCAGAACACCAGGCCTGATTGTGAGCCCTGGCTTGTGTCACAATGAATGTCACCGTTTCCTAGAGACAAGTCCTTGGGGCTTGGCAGAGAAGGAGACTTTTTGGGGGTGCTGCAGCAGCTGACTGTCCTCTGTCTTCTCTGTGGGTTCCATGGGAAAGTCTCATGATCCTAGTAGAGGACAGATGTTAACCAGCCTGAAGAAATGTCAAGCACAGATCAATGAATAAACTTCAAAATCCCTAAAAATCCAGAGGAATCTTATGATTCCTTGGACCTGCCTACATGTTGTAGGAGTGAGTCCTTTTGAAACTTGCCCCACTGTGATTTCTAGGTACAGCACTCCTGTGTTCCCCGGGGTTGTTCTTTCCCAGGTGTGGCTTCCTGCATAATCATGCAACATAGGTGCTGTCAGACTGTGTGTTTCTGTAGGAGTGTTGCTAGTGTTGGATGTCTGCATGTGTCTCTGGCATTGTATGTGTGTGTGTCTGTAATAACGTCTGCTTAAAGGAATGTGGCTAATGCACTTCAGTGTTCTTTTTTTTTTTTTTTTTTTGTCTTCCAACCTTTTGTTGGCCTGTCTGTGTGGCTCTGCTTGGGTTGCATGGTTGCATGGCTCCATGTTCTTTATGTTTCTGTGCATCATGATTCCCAAGTGAATTGGGAGGCATGCCAATATTTGCTGGAGTCCAAATCACCTCCCCTTGCAAAAAAAAAAAAAAAAAAGCCACTCTTCTAGAAAAAAGAGGAGGACACCACACCAAAAATCAGACATCTCCAGTGTCCTGTGAACAAACCACTGAAGAGACACTAGCAGCCCTTTTTGCATGACCCTTTGAATTTACCTCCTATTTGGTTCCCAGCTGAGCAGGTCCTTGACATTGTGAGGGGGCTCTCTTTCATTGCCTTGGGATTTCATTCTGGGGCATAAAGTGTGAGCAACAGTTAGGACAGATAAGGTTGGGGATAAAATCTGGTGAGGGGTAGAAGGGGTCCTGAAACTTCACTTGCAAAAAAAAGTGAAAACAGCTGACCCAGAATGTCCTCCCAACTCCATCCCTGCATTCCCAAAATTTCACAAGCAGTCCACACTATTTCCCGGTGTTCATGTGGGAGTACTGCAGTGTGCAGGGAACATGTGGAATGCAAATTAGGACCATCCTGACAAACTCCCAATTTGAGGGCTTTCATTCCCAGAAACAAATGGAAGTGGAATGAATTGATGCTGGGTGGGATGTGACTTCCACATTTAACTCTTCTTTTCCTGAATTACATGTTTCTCTTTGTGTCTAGGTTTCCTGGGTCTGGCTCAGTGACTTCCACATTAAATATTTCCCAGTTCATGGAGAATGACACTCAAGAGAATCCACTACATGAGTGTTTTCTTATAAACAGTGTCATGTCTTAACGACTGGGCAGCTTTGATACTTTTAAAATGGTAAATTCCTGTTGCAGTAGCCAAGAAGGAAACACTTGTTTACCCATTTCTAACAGAGAACTGCATGATTCCTGTAGGATGAGAAGATGACGGCTGTTTGTGGCTTGTGCCTGGTAATCTAGCCTATGTTTTATTTTATCTGCGTGGCCTTTTTATTGTGGAGGGACTCTTGCATTATGCTGTTGCTGGATGAGACTGCCTCTCACCATGGATTATTGAATTGCCAAATATTTAAAAGAGCAAAAGGGACTTCGGGTAGGCTAACTGTGTTCTGGGTTGTGGATTGTTTTCTTGTTATGGGGGCTGAGCTTGTTCACACTTTGCAGGAGGATTTTGGGTCCTCTAACAGGAATCATTGAAGATTGCTTGATGCCAGCACAAGGCAGCTCCTTCTCCCAGGTGAGCCTTGATTTATCTTTGCTCTCATGGGGAATCCACAGTACCACTCAACAGCACTACTGGATATGTTTTTCAGGCTTGACATTGCCACAGATGGCCTCTAAGACAATATCTCAACCTCATCTCCACACTCTAGTGTTCAGTCTGAGGTATAAGAACACTGCTCCACCTTGGACTTGCCTTTGTCATGGTTCCTGCCTTTCCCAAAGAGCCCCTGCGAGGCCAAGGGTAGAGGGAGGGAGTGACATCAAGAGCCCAGGCATCATTCACAGACAACCACCTCTGTGGTCTCAAGTATGATTCTATTACCCAAGGAATCCTCAAAAACACACCAGTCTATATTCCAATCCTCATGGGACCCAATTCTGGCACACAGCCTCTTTCAGGAATGGAGTCATAAGAGTAGTTACCAGCGACCACCTCACAGTCTCAAAACATGTCCTCCTCCAGCAGGACTCATCCATAGAGATGGCTTGTGGGGCCCTGAGGTTGCGACTTTTATGGTCCTACAGTGTGTTTTCCCAGGCAGCATTTTTCCCAATACCATGCTGGTTCTACCTGTACCATTGTCCTCTCTTAAGGCAGGCTGACAACTCTGACCGCTGGTTACTCAAGCCTGCCTCATGAATGTGCATGTGCTAGTCTCAGGGCAAGAGGCCTGATTTTGGGCTCTGGCTAGCTTCACAATGAATGTCACCATTGCCTAGTAACAAGTCCTTTTTGGCTTGGTTAAGGAGAAGACTTTTGTAGAGGTGTGTCAGCCATAGACTCTCACCTGTGTTTTCTGTGGGACCCCAGGACAGTCTATTGATCTTAGGAGAAGGCAGACATGAGCCAGCCTGAAGAAACATCAAGCACAGCCTCAGAAATAAACTGAGAAATTCCTAAGGATTCAAAAGTGTCTGGAGGATTACTCAGGCTTGCATAGGCATTGTAAAAGTGATTCTTTGAAACCTGCCCAATTGTGATTTTCAATTACTCCTGTCTGTGTTCCCTGGGGTTGCAATCTCCCAGGTGGGGTTTTCTGCAGAACCACACAGCCTCAGGAGCTTCCATGGTGTGTGTTTCTGTGGTAGTGTTGTGAGTGTTGAATATCTGCCTCTGTGTGTGGCATTGTGTGATTGTGTGTGTGTGCATGTATCCATGTAAGTGAAGTCTGCTTAAAGGGATTTGGCTAATGCATTTCAGTGTTTCTTCTTCTTCTTCTGTTTTTTTTTTTTTTTTGAGTCCCTCAACCCTCAACCTTTTGTTGGCCTCTCTGTGTGGTTCTGCTTGGGCTACAGGGCTCAGTGTTTTTTATTCTTATGTGGATTATTAATCCGCAGTGAATTGGGAGGCAGGCTTAGAAAAGACAATGTCTGAATCAACTGTTCTGGCCAAAAAAAAAAAGCCACCCTTCTAGAAAGAAGAGGAGCACAGCACACCAAAAAACAGATATCTCTGTGTTTCATTGTCCAGTGACCAGTGTGTCTCCCAGCAACAGACACTAGCAGTCCTGTCCATATAGTCCCTTGAATTTTTTTTTTAATTGATATGGAGTCTCACTCTGTCTCCCAGACTGGTGTTCAGTGGTGAGATCTCGGCTCACTGCAACTTCCACCTTCTGCTTTCATGCCATTCTCGTGCCTCAGCCTCCTAAGTTGCTGGGACTACAGGTGACCACCACTACACCTGGCTATTTTTTTTTTTTTTTTTAGTAGAGACAGGGTTTCACCATGTTAGCCAGGATGGTCTTGATCTTGTGACCTCATGATCTGCCCACCTCAGTGTCCCCAAAGTGCTGGAATTACAGGCTTGAGCCACCACAGCTGGCCGTGAGTGTTTCCTTCTAAACACTGTCATGTTTTAATGACTGGGCAGCTTTGATAATTTTAAAACTGCAAATTCCTGTTACAGTCTCCAACAAGGATATTCTTGTTCTCCCACTTTTATCAGAGGGCTGCCTGATTCCTCCAGGATGAGAAGCAGGCAGCCATTTCTGGCTTTTGCCTTGTAATCTAACCTCTATTTTATTTTATATGCATGGCCCTCTCATTGTGGAGGGGCTCTTTCATTGGGCTGTTGCTGGATAGGAGTGCCTTTCACCACAGTTTATTTAGCTGCCAGGGATTCCAGAGAGCCAAAAAGACTTCAGGCAGGCTGGCTGTGTTCCAGGTTCTGTGTCATTGTCTCATTGTGGAGGCTGAGGATGTTTGCAATTTGAAGGAAGCTTTTGAGTCCTCTGACAGGAATCACTGAACATTGACTGGACTCCAGAACAAGGCAACTCATTCTCACTGTCTCTACAGCCTCTGTCCCCATGAAAAGCAAGTCTGAAGTGTGAGAACACTGCTCCAACTTGGACTTAACTTTGTCTTGTTTTCTGTTTTTCCAGAAAGCCCCTGTGAGGGCCAGCATGAAGGAAGGCTGTGAGAAAAGACAAGTCATTTATCACTGACACCATGTCTGGGGTTTCAGGTATGATTCCACCACCCAAAGAACCCTCAAAAACACATCAGACTATATTCTATTCCTTAAGGGATTCAATTCTTATGCACAGGCTCTTTCTGGAATATAGGGTCAGAAGAGTATTTTCCAGCAGCCACCTCACAGTCTTGAAACACCTTTTCTGCCAGCGGGAACCGACCATGAAGACCGCATGAAAAAGTCCTGAGGCCGACATTTTTTAGGGTCCTGCAGTGGGTATGCTCAGGTAGCCTGTTTTCTGATATCAGGATGGGTCTACCTGTACTATTTTTTTTCTGCTCAGGCAGGCTGACAGCTCTATCAGCTCAGTGCTGTGACAGTGAATGTCACCATTGCATTGCAGCATTTCCCTTCAACATGGCAAAGAAGGAGATCTCCATGGAAGGGTGTTGGCCATGAACTCTCACCTGTCTTCTCTGTGGGATCCATGAGATAGTCCCATAAAATTAAAAGTGCGCAGACACGAGCCAGCCTGAAGAAATAATAAGCAAAGGCCCAGGAATAAACCACAACATACTGAAGGATTCAAAAAGATCTGCAGAACTTGCAGGCCTGCCTAGACGTTGTAGGATTGAGTCTTTTTGAAACTTGCTCCACTGTGCTTTGTAGGTACAGCCTGCCTGTGTTCCACCAGGTTGCTCTCTCCCAGATTGGGCTTCCAGCAAAAACATGCAGTCTTAGGAGGTGCCAGGCATTGTGTTTCTGTGGCTGTGTTGCAAGGGTTGGATGTCTGTGTGTGTGGTATTGTGTGTTTGTTTCTGTGTGAGTGTGTTTGTGTCTGTGTGTGTGTGTTTATGCCTGTAAGTGGAGTCTGCTTAAAAGAATGTGGCTACTGCACTTCAGTGCTGCTTTTTTTTTTTTTGTCCCCAACCTTTTGTTGCCCATCTGTGTGTCTCTGTTGGGTTGTGGAGTTCTGTATTCTGTAATTTTCTGTGGATCATGAATCCACTGTGAATTTGGAGGTGGGCCAAGACCTGCCAATATCCAAATCACCTACTCTTGCAAAGAGAAGCCAGTATTCTAGAAAGAAGAGACACACATCACAGTAAAAAATGAACATCTCCCAGCGTTTCATTGTCCTGTGGCAAATTTAGGGAAAGATACTAGCAGTTCTGTCTGCAAGACCCCAGTAAATTGACATCAAAATCTGTTCCCAGCCCAGCAGGGGCTTCAGGTCATAAGGGGGAACTCCCCCATCATTGTGGTATTTCATCCTGGGACATAGATTGTGAGCAGAAATAAGGTTAGTTAGAGGTGAGGATACAGTCTCGTGAGGTGCGAATGGGGTTCTGCAACTTTACATGCAAAAAAATAAAGACGATGTCACAGAAGTTGCTTCCAACTCCATCCCCACATTTCCTTAATTGCACAAGCAGTCCACACCATGGCCCAATATTCAGTTGGGAGTACTCAAACGTGCAACATTTGGAGTGAAATTTGGGGCTATCCTGGCAAACTCCCAATTTAAGGGCTTTCATACCCAGAGCCAAAAGTGAGTGGGATGGATTAATCTTGGGAAGGATGTGGCCTCCACACTTGTCTCTTCTTTTCCTGACTTCCATGTTCCTTTTCTGCCTATGGTTCCCTGAATCTGGCTCAATGACTGCCACAGTAAATGTTTTCCAGTTCACAGAGAAAGACCTTCGTGGAAATCCATTGTGGGAGTGTTTCTTCTAAACACTGTCATGTTTTAATGACTGGGCAGCTTTGACGCTTTTAAAACCATAAATTTCTGTTACAACTGCCAACAAGGAAACTCTTGTTCTCCCACTTCTACTGAAGAGCCGCATGATTCCTGAAGAATGAGAAGCAGGCAGCCATGTCTGGGTTTCGCCTGGTAATCTAGCCTCTGTTTCATTTCATCTGCAAGGCCTTCCCATTGTGGAGGGGCTCTTTCATTAGGCTGTTGCTAAATGGGACTGCCATGCTCCACACATAATTTAGCAGCCAGGGCTTTCAGAGAGCAAAAGGGATTTTGAATAGGCAGGCTGTATTCCAGACTGTGGTCATTGTCTTGTTTTGGTGGCTGAGGTTATTTGCATTTTCCAGGAAGCTTTTGGGACCTCTGACAGAAACCACTGAACATTGCTAGGACTCTAGCACAAGGCAACTCATTCTCTCAGACAAGCCTTGATTTTTCTTTTCTTTCATGGGAATCCATGGTGTCCCTGAACAGCTCTAGTAGACACCATTTTCAGGCTTGCCATTGCCACGGATGGCCTGTGAGACACTGTCTTAACCTCATCAGCACACGTGAAAGGCCAGTCTGATGTATGAGAACTCTGTTGCATCTTAGACTTGCCTTTGTCATGGTTTCTTCCTTTTCCAGAAGACCCCCATGAGGCCAAGGATGAAGGGAGGCTGTGAGGTCAAGAGCCAGGGTGTCTTTCAGTGACACCCTCCTCTGGAGTCTCTGGTATGATTCTATTACACATAGAACCCTCAGCAACACACCAGATAATATTCCATTCCCCATGGGGCTCATTTTTAACACACAGCTTCTTTCACCCGTGGAATTAGAATAGCACTTTCCCATGACCACCTCAGCCTCAAAATGCCTCCTCCTCCAGCAAGAGCCAATCACAGAGATAGAGATGGCCCAAAGGGGCTTTGAGGTAGAGGCAATGAGTGTTCCACATTCGATTTTATCAGGCTGCCTGTCAGCAGATAAGAGGCCCACTCTGCCTGTACCAGTTTATTCTGCTTAGGCAGGTGGACAGCTCTGAAATCCAGGGGTCAGAGCCTGCCTCATAAATTCTCATGTGCACCAGGGCACCAGCCCTGATTGTGAGCTCTGACTACCATTGCAATGAATGTCTCCATTGCCTAGCAACAAGTCCCTGTGGCTTGGCAGGAAAAAAGACCTCCATCGAGGTGGGCTGGCAGTGGACTCTCACCTGAGTACTCTGTGGTTTCCATGGGATAGTCCCATGACTCTCTGAGAGGGCAGATGAGAGCTACCCTAAGGAAACGTCACACACTTTCCCAGGAATAAGCTACAATATCCCTAAGGATCCAAAAGAATATGCAGGATTCCTCAAGCATGCCTAGACATTGTAGGGGTGAGTCTTTTTGAAACTCTTCCCACTGTGATTCCTAGTAGCAGCCTGCCAGTGTTCTCCAGTGTTGCTGTCTCCCAGATGCGGCTTCTTGCTGAACCACAAAGCCTCAGGAACTGCGGGCTGCATGTTTCTGTGGGAGTACTGCAAGTGTTGCATGTCTGTGTGTTCTTGTGGCTTTGTGTGTTGTGTGTGTCTGTCTGTGTGTGTGTGTCTGTAAGTGGAGTCTGCTTAAAGTGGCTAAAGCACTTCAGCGATTCTTTTTTTTTTTTTTTTTTAAGTCTCTCAACCTTTTGTTGACCTGTCTGCTTTGCTTGGGATGCAAATTTCCATGTTATTTCTTTCTTTATTTTTTTGAACATGAATCTGCAATGAATTGGGAGGCAGGCCAAGACTCTGCAGCATCCAAATAAATTCTACTTCAAAAAATCCATTATTCTAGAAGGAGATGAGTACAACACACCAAAAATCACATCTTCCACTATTTCATTCACTTGCAGTCAACCCAAAAAGGGACACTTTCAGTCATGTTCGAAGGGTTCCTTGAATTTACCTCGAATTTGTTTCCCAGCCAAGCAGGTGCTTCATGTCATGGGGGGACACTCCTCCATCATCTTGGGATTTCATCCTAGGACACCAAGTGTGAGGAGCATTAAGGGTTGATCATATAATATGTTGAGGTGTGGATGGGGTCCCGCAATTTCAGCTGCAGAAAAAAATGAAGATAGATGACACAGGAGGTGCTTCCAACTCCATCCCCACATTCCCTTAATTGCACGAGGAGTCCACACCATAACCCAGTTTTCAGGTGGGAGTACCGCAATGTGCTAGTACTACATTTGGAGTGCAAATTTGGGCTATCTTGGCAAACACCCTATTTGAAAGCTTTCATACCCAGAGCCAAATGGGAGTAAAATGGAATGACTGGGTGGGATGTGGCCTCCACCCTTCCATTTTCTTCTTCTTTTTTTTTTTTTTTTGACTTCCATGTTCCTCTTCTGCCTAGGGCACAATGGCGTCCACACTAAATGTTTCTCAATACATGGAGAACGACCCTCATGGGAATCCATTGCCTGAATATTTCCTTCTAAACACTGTCACATTTTAATGACTGGCAGCTTTGACAGTTTTAAATCCATAAATTCCCATTACACCCACCAACAAATAAACCCTTTTTCTCCAACTTCTGTTTGACAATTGCATGATTCCTGTAGGATGAGCATCAGGCAGTCAGTCTGGCTTTTGCCTGGTAATCTAGCCTCTGTTTCATTTCATCTGCAAGGCCTTCTCTTTGTGGAAGGGCTCTTTCACTGGGCCATTGCTGGATGGAATGGCCTCTTGCCACAGATTATCTAGTTGCCAGGGATTTCTGAGAGCAGAGAGGACTTTAGGGATGCTAGCTGTTCTCCAGATTTTGGGTCATTGTATCCTTGTGGGATCTGAGGTTTTTGGCACTTTGCAGGAGGCTTTGGTGTCTTCTGACAGGAATCATTGAACATTGCTTAAACTCCAGCACAAGGCAGCTCATTCTCTCAGGTCAGCCTTGATTTTTCTTTCATTTCATGGGGAATCCACATTGCCCCTCAACAGCACTACTGGACACCATTTCAGGATTGCCATCATAACCGACAATATCTGCAACACTATATCAACCTCATCTGCACCCAAGAGAGGCCAGTCTGAAGTGTGAGAACACTGCTCCACCATAGACTTGCCTTTGTCATAGTTCCTGCCTTTCCCAGAGTGCCCTTGTTAAATCTTGGGTGAAGGGAGGCTGTGAGGTCAAGAGCCCGGCATTCCTTCTCTGACACCCCCCTCTGGGGTCTCAGGTATGATTCTATCACCCAAAGAACCATCAACAACAATCCAGACTATATTCTAATTCCCATGGGACCAGATTCTTGCTCACAGCCTCTTTTGCCAATGGAGTCAGAATAGCAGATTCCAGTGACCACCTTGCTGTCTCCAAATACCTTCTCCTTCAGAAGGCTGAGACGGAGTCATCCCAAAGGGTTCCTGAGGTTGAGACTTTTAGAGTACCACAGTGGCTTTTCATAGCCATCTTTTTTTGCCAATATCAGGCTGGCTCTGCCTGTAACATTTTAGCTGGCTTAGGCAGGCTGACGGCTCTGACAGGATAGTGCCTGAGCCTGCCTCACAATTGTGCTGGTGCTAGTCTCTGGGAAGCAGGCCTGATTGTGAGCTCTGGCTTGCATGACAATGAATGTAATCATTGACTTGTGAGAAGTCCCCGTGCCTTGGCAGAGAAGAAAACCTCCGTGGAGTTGCATCCGTGGTGAACTCTTGCCTCTCTTCTCTGTGGGATACACGGGATAGCCCTATGATCCTAGGAGAGGGCAGACATGATCCAAATTGAAGAAAGGTCAAGCAGAGCCCCATGAATAAACTGCTAAATCCCTAACATTCCAAAATGATCTGTAGGATGACTCAGGACTGCCTAGATGTAGTTGCTAGTCTTTTTGAATCTTAGCCCATTGTGATTACTATGTGCACTGGACCTGTGTTCCCCAGAATTGCTTTCTCTTTGGTGGGGCTTCCTGCAATAAACCATACAGTCTCAGAAGCTGCTGGGAAGTTTGTTTCTTTGGGAGTGTTGTGAGTGTTGGATGTCTCCATGTGGTTGTGTCTTTTTGGCTTTGGTTGTGTTTGTGTGTGTGTGTGTATATATGTGTGTGCGCCCCTGTAAGTTGGGTCTGCTTAAAGGAATGCTGCTAGTGCACTGCAGTGATTCTTTTTTTGAGAGTCCCAACCTTTTCTTGGCCTATGTATGGATCAGCCATCTTTCAGTGTTTCTTTGCTTTGTGGACATTGCATGGACAAACACTGGCAGTCATGTTCAAAGGGCCTCTTGAATTTACCAGGAATTAGGTTCCCAGCTGAGCAGGTCTTTACACCATGAGGTGGCACTCCTTCATTTTCTTGGGATTTCATTATGGGACAGATAGTGTGAACAACAATAAGGTCCTATTGGGGTGAGGATACAATCTGGTGAGGGGTGGATAGTGTCCTGCACCTTCACCTACAAAAATTTTAAGACTCATGACACAGAAGTTCTTTCAACTGCATCCACACCTTCCCTTAATTGCACAAGCAGTCCACACCATGGCTTGGTGTTCAGATGGGAGTACTCCAACATGTGGGGAACACATGGAGTGCCAACTGGGGCCACCCTGGCAAAATCCCAATTTGAGGTCTTTTATACCCAGACACAAATGGGGGTGGGATGGATTGATGCTTCATCAAATGTTGCCTCCACACTTGCCTCTTCTTTTCATGAATTCCATGTTGGCCTAGGGTTTCCTGAGTCTGGATCAATGTCTTCCACACTAAACATTTCCAAATTCACTGAGGACTAACCTCATGGGAATCCTATTCATGTGTGTTTCCTTCTAAACACTCTCACATTTTAATGACTGGGAAGCTTGATATTTTTAAAACCATAAATTCTTGCTAAAGATGCCAACAAGGAAACCCTTCTTCTCCCACTTTTATGAGAGGAATGTATGATTCCTGTATGGTGAGAAACATGCAGCCTTGTCTGGCTTTTGCCTGATAACCTAGCCTCTGTTTCATTTCTTCTACTTGTCCATTCTCATTGTGGAGGGTGTCATTCATTAAGCTGTTGCAGGATGAGACTGCCTCTCACCACAGATCCTTTGGCTGCTGGGGATTCCTGAAAGCAAAAGGGACTTCTGTTATTATGGCTGCAAACCAGCTTTGGGTCATGGACTCATTGTCGGGGCTGAGGTTGTTTGCAATTTCCAGGAGGTATTTAATCTTCTGACAGGAATCTTTGAACGTTGCTTGGACTCCAGCACAAGTCAGATCATTTTCTCAGACTAGCCTTCATTTTTATTAGTTTTCATGGGGGGTCCACATTGCCCTTCAACAGCTATACTGGATACTTTTTTCAGACTTGCAATTGCCATAGATGGCTTGTGAGACACTGTCCCCACTGCATCTGCACCCATGAGAGGCCAGTTTGAGGTCTGAGAACACTGCTTCACCTTTGACTTCCCTTTTTGGTGGTTCCTGTCTTTTCCATGGAGCATCTACACAGCCCAGAATGAAAGAATGCATTTAGGTCAAGGGCCAGGCCACCTTTCACTCATACCTGTCTCTGGAGTCTGAAGTATAATTCCATCACCCAAAGAAAAGACCCCTCAACATCTCACCAGACTATAATCCAATTTCCAAGGAAACTGATTCTTTCAGAGAGCATATTTCAGCAATGGACTCAAAAGGGCAGTTTCCAGAGACCAACTCAGAGTCTCAAAACAACCCTCCCTCCAGTGTAACCTGACCATGGAGATGGCATGTAAGGGCCCTAAGGTTGAGAATTTTAGGGCACCACAGTTGGTCATCACAGGGCACATTTTTCCCAATACCAGGACGGCTCTGCCTGTATCATTTTTCTCTGCTTACAGAGGCAGACAGCTCTTACAGGACAGCATCCAAGTCTGCCTCACTAGTGCAAATGTGCTCATCTCAGGGCACCAGGCCTGAGCTGTGAGCTCTGGTTAGTGTCTCAATGAATGCCACCTTTGCCTAGAGAAAAGTCCCTGCTGCTTGGTGGAGAAGGAGACCTCCATGGATTTGCGTCAGTGGTGGGCTCTTGCCTGTATTCTCTGTGTGATCAATGGGATAGTCTCATGATCCTCGGAGAGGGCAGATGTGAGCCAGCCTGAAGAAACGTCAAGCAGAGCCAGAGGAATAAAAGATGGAATCCCTAAGGGTGCAAAAGAATCTGCAGTGTGCCTCCAGTGTGCTTATATGTTTTAGGGATTAGTCTTATTGAAATGTGCCCTACTGTGATTTCTAGGTTCAGCCGTCCTGTGTTCCCTGGGGTTACTCTGTCCCAGGTGGGGCTTCCTGCAGAAAGACGCAACCTCAGAAGCTACCTGGCTTTGTGTTTCTGTGGAAATGTTGTTATTGTTGGATGTCTTCGTGTGTGTGTGACTTTGTGTGTTTGTGTGTGTGTGTCTGTGTGTGTGCCTGTAAGTGTATTCTGCTTAAAGAAATGTGGCTAACACACTGCAGGGTGTTTTATTTTTTAGTCTCTTAACCTTTGAATGACTTGCCTATGTGGCTTTGCATGGGCCATGGGGCTTCCTGTTCTTCATTATTATGTGTTTCATGAATCTACAATGAATAGGTAGGCTGGCTGTGACTAGCCAAGGTCCCCACCATCTCCCCATGAAAAAAAAATGCACACTTCCAGAAAGAAGAGAACACACACCCAAGAACAGACATCTCCCTGTGTTTCATTGCAATTCAGCCAACCCAGAGAGAGACACTAGCAGTCCTGTCCACATAGACCCTTGAAATTACCTTGAGTTTTTTTCCCAGCAGAGCAGGTATTTTACATCGTGAGTATGCACTCCTGCATCATCTTGGGATTTTATCCTTGGATAGAGAGTGTAAGCAGCAATAAGTTCAGGTGGGGGTGAGCATACATTCTGGTGAGGGGTAGATGTGGTCCCATACATTCACCAGCAAAAAAGGTGAAGACAGATGACACAGAAAGTGTTTCAAACTGCACCCCTGCATTCCTTTAATTGAACAAACAGTCCACAACATGGCCCAGTGGTCAGGTGGGAGTACTTCACCATGCAGGAAACATTTGTAGTGCAAACCAGGGCCAACTTGCACACTGCTGTTTTAGCTTTAAAACCTGAAGCCAAATGGGACTGGGATGGACAGATGCTGGGTGGAATTTGGCCTCCACACTTGCCTCTTCTTTTTATCACTTCCATGTTCTTCATCAGCATAGGGTTTCCTGGGTCTGGCTCAACATCTTCCACACAAAACGTTTCCCAGTTCATAGAAAACGACCATCATAAAAATGCATTATGGGAGTGTTTCCTTTTAAACACCATCAATTTTTCATGACTGAGCTTCTGTGATACTCTTAAAACCATAATTTCCCTTTATAGCCAGCAAAAGGGAAACTCTTGTTCTCACACTTTTATCAAAGGGCTGCATGATCTCTGTACTATGAGAAGCAGGCAGTCATGTCTGTAATTAGGCTGTTGCTGGATTGGACATCCTCTCACCAAAGATCTTTTTGCTTCCACCAATTTCAAAGAGCAAAATTGACTTCAGTTGGGCTGGCTGTGCTCCTGGTGGTGGGCCATTGTCTCTTTGTGGGGGGCTGAGATTGTTTGAACTTTGCAGGAGGCTTTGGGTCCTCTGACAGGAATATTTGAATGTTTCCTGGACTTTAGCACAAGTCAGCTCATTCTCTCAGCTGAGCCTTGATTTTTGCTTTCATGCTAAGTCCACATTGCCCCTGAAGAGCAATGCTGGACACCCTTTTCAGGCTTGCAATCAGGACAGATGGCCTCTGAGTCTATTTTCCAACATCATCTGCACCCGTGAGACCACAGCTTCCTTTGTTAAGAACACTGCTTCCTCCTGAACTTGCCCTTGTTGTGATTCGTGTCTTTCCCAGAAAGCCCTTGTAGGGCCCAGGATAAAAAGAGGCAAGGCAGTTAAGGGCCCGGCCGTCATTCACTGATGCAAACCTCTCGGGTCTCTGATATGATTCCTTCACACAGAAAATTCTCAACAAATCACCAGGGTATATTCCAACCCTCATAGGACACAATTCTTGCACACAGCCACTTTTGGGAATGGATTCAGAAAAGCATTCTTCAGCAAGCACCTCACAGTCTTGAAATGCCTCCTTCTACAGTGAGACCTAAGACAGAGACATCCCAAAGGGGCCCTAAGGTTGAGAATTTTAGGGTGCCACAGTAGGTTATGAGAGGGAGCATTTTCCATGATACCACATTCTTTATTTTTCTGTGGATCATGAAACTGCAGTTAATTGGGAGGTGGGCCATTACCCACTCAAGCCCAAATCACCTTCCCCTGCAAAAAAAAAAAAAAAAGACACTCTTTTAGAAAGAATAGAAGCACAACCCCACCAAATACAGACTTCTCCCAGTGTTTTATTGTCTTGCAGCCAACCCAGGGAGAGACTTTAGCAGTCCTATCCACAGAGCCCCTTGAATTTTCGTAGGTTTCTAGCCAAGCAGTTGCTTCCCACCATGAGAAGGCACTCCTCCATCCTCTTGGGGTTTCATCCTGTGACACAGTGTGTTAGCAGCAATAAGGTCAGATAAGGGTCAGGATACAATCTGATGAGGGGTGGATGGGGTCCAGGAACTTCACCTGAAAAAAAGAGAAGAAAAAAAGAAAAAAAAAGAAGATAGATGGCACAGAAGGTGTTTCCTTCTCCATCTCCACATTCACTTAATTGCACAAGCAGTCCACACCATGGCCCGGTGTTCAGGTGGGAGTACTGCAACATGTAAAGAACATTTAAAGTGCCAATTTGGGTCATCCTGGGGATTATAGGGCTTTCACACCCGGAGCCAAATGGGAGTAGAATGGATTGATGCCTGATGGGTTGTGGGCACCACACTTGCCTAATTTTTTTCACACTTCCATGTTCCTCATCTGCCTAGGGTTTTCTAGGTCTGGCTTAATGTCTTCCATGCTAAACATTTCCCACTTCATGGAGAATGACCCTCATGGCAGTCCATTGTGTGAGTGTTTTCTTCTATACGCTGTCATGTT
Organism: Pongo pygmaeus; assembly: GCF_028885625.2. Lineage (NCBI taxonomy): Eukaryota > Metazoa > Chordata > Mammalia > Primates > Hominidae > Pongo > Pongo pygmaeus. The sequence goes on along the minus strand of NC_072397.2, from coordinate 13,889,734 downwards.
TTAATGCCTGGACAGCTTTGATATTTTTAAATCGTAATTCCCATTACAGACGCCAACAAGGAAATTCTTGTTCTCTCACTTTTGTTGGAGAGCTGTGTGATTCCCATAGGAAGAGAAGCAGGAAACCGTGTCTGGCTTTTGCTTGGTAATCTAGCCTCTGTTTAATTTCATATGCACAAACTTCTCTTTGTGAAGGGGCTCTTTCATTGGGTTGTTGCTGGATGAGACTGCCTATCTCCACAGATTGTTTAGCTGCCAGGTAATTCAGAGACCAAAACAAACTTCAGTTAGGCTGGCTGCACTCCAGGTTGTGGGTCCTTGAACATTTCTGTGGAGGTGCGTAGGCAATGGACTCTCTCCTGTCTTCTCTGTCTTCCTGGCTTCTCTGAGCCATCACGAAGAAACAACAAGCACAGCCCCAGGAATAAACCTGGAAATGCCTAAAAATCCAAAAGCATCTGCAGGATTCCTCAGGCCAGCCTAGACATTGCAGCAGTGAATCTTTTTGAAATGTGTCCCACTGTGATGTCTAGGTACAGCCCTCGTGTGTTATCCAGAGTTGCTCTCTCCCACGTGGGGCTTCCTGCACAACCACACAGACTCAGGAGCTGCTGCGTTATGTGTTTCTGTGGGAGTGTTGCAACAGTTGGATGTCTGCATGTATATGTGTTATTGGGTGTTTTTGTATGTGTGTTGGTGCATTTCTGTAAGTGCAGTCACCTTAAAGGAATGAAGCTAATGCACTTCAGTACTTCTATTTTTTTTTTTTTTTTGCTTAATTGTCAAAATCTTTTGGTGGCACCTCTCTGTGGCTCTGTTCAGCTCTGGGACTCTGTATTCTTTTTATTTTTATCAATCAGGAATCCACAGTGAATTTGGAAGCAAGCCAAGACCTGCCAGCATCCAAATCACCTCCCCCTGCAAGAAAAGCCACTCTTCTAGAAAGAAGAGGAGCACACCACACCAAAACACAGAATCTACTAGTGTTTTATTGTCATGCAGCCAACCGAAGGAGAGACACTAGAAGTCCTTTCCACAGGGCCCATTGAATTTACCTCAAATCTGGCTTCCAGCTGAGCAGGTGCTTCAGCTTGTGAGAAGATACTCCTCCAACATCTTAGTATCTCATCCTGGGACACAGAGTGTGAGCAGGAATAAGTTCAGATAGGAATGAGTATACAATCTGGTAAGGGGTGGAAGGGACTTTGCAACTGCTCCTGCAAGAAAAATGAAGGCAGATGACAGAAAAGATGCTTCCAAATGTATCCCCACATTCTTTTAATTGCACAATCAGTCCATACTATGGCCTGGTGTTCAGTTGGGAGTACTCCAACATACAAGGAACCTTTGGAGTGCAAAGTGCAGCCATGCAGGCAAACTTTCGGTTTGAGGGCTTTCACACCCTGAGCCAAATGGGAGTGAAATGAAGTGATGCTGGGTAGGATGCAGCCTCCACACTTTCCTCTTCTTTTCCTGACTTCCATGTTCCTCATTGGCCTATGGTTTCCTGGATCTGGCTCAATGACTTTCACACTAAACATTTCCCAGTTCATGGAGAACGGCCCTCATGGAAATCCATTTCATGACTGTTGCCTTCTAAACACTAGACGTTTTAATGATTGGACAGTTTTGATACTATTAAAACTATAAATTTCCTTTACAGCTGCCAACATAAAACTCTTGTTCTCCCACTTCTGTCAGAGTGTTGCATGATCCCTGTGGGATGAGTGGCAGACAGCCATGTCTGGCATTTGCCTGGTAATCTAGCCCCTCTTTCATTTTATTTGTACTGCCTTCTCATTGTAAAGGGGATCTCTCATTGGGCTGTTGCTGGATGGGACTGTCCCTGGCCACAGATTATTTAGCTGCAAAGGATTTCAGAGAGCAAAAGAGACTTCAGGTAGGCTGGTTGCACTCCAGGTTTTGTGTCTTTATCTCTTTGCAGAGGCTGAGGTGGTTTGCACTTTGCAGGAGGTTTTTTGTCCTCTGACAGGAATCATTGAACATTGTTTAGACTGCAGCACAAGGCAGCTGGATCTCTCAGGTAAGCCTTCATTTTTCTTTGCTTTCATGGGGAATCTACAGTTCCTCTATAAAGCACTACTGGACATCAGTTTCAGGCTTGCTTTCACTCCAGATGGCCTCTGAGAACTGTCTCAACTTTATGTGCACCCTTGAGAGGCAAGTCCAATGTGTGAGAACACTGCTCCACCTTGTACTTGCCTTGTTTGGGGTTTCTGCATTTCCCTGAGAGGCCATGCAGGGCTCAGGATGAAGAGAGGCAATGAGGACAAGATCCTGGACTTCTTTTGTTGACACCTGCCTCTGTGGTCTCAGGTATGATTCTATCACCCAAAGAACCCTCAACGACACATCAGACCAAATTCCAATCCCCAAGGGGTCCAATTCTTGCACACTTTGTGCATTCTTTTGAGAATGGAGTCAGAAGAGCAGCTTCCAGTGACCACCACACAGTTCCAAATATCTCTCCCTCCAGTGGAACTGGCCACGGAGATGGCCCAAAGGTGCCCTGAGATTGAGAATTTTAGGGTTCTGCAGTGTGTTTTTGCAGGCAGCATTTTTGGCCATACTAAGCCTGCTCTACCTGTACCATTTTCCTTTGCTTAGGCTGCTGACATCTCTGACAGCCAGAGCCTGAGCCTTCCTCATGAATGTGCATGCTGCAGTCTCAGGGCACCAGGCCTGATTGTGAGCATGAGTGTTTTCTTCTAAACACTGTCACATTTTAATGACTAGGAAGCTTTGATGGTTTCAAAACCATAAATTCCCCTTGCAGCATCCAACAAGAAAACTCATGTTCTTCCACTTCTATTGGAGGGCTGCATGATTCCTGTAAGATGAGTAGCAGGCTGCAGTGTTTGGCTTTTGCCTTGTAATCTAGCCCCTGTTTCATTTAATCTGAATGGTCTCCTTATTTTTGAGGGGCTCTTTCATTGTGTTGTTGCTGGATGGGATTGCCTCTGGCCACAGATTATTTAGCTGCTAGGGATTTCAGGGAGCAAAGGGGAGTTTGAGTAGTCTGCATGTACTCCAGGTTGTGGGTCATTGTCTCATTGTGGGGGCTGAGTATACTTGTACTTTGCAGGAGGCTTTTGTGTTCTCTGACTGTAATTACTGAACATTGCATGGACTCCAGCACAAGTCAGCTCTTTCCCTCAGCTGAGTCTTGATTTTTCTTTGCTTTCTTGGGGAATCCACAGTGCTCCTTAACAGCATTACTGGACATCCTCTTCAGGCTTTCCATTGCCTCAGACAGCCTCTGATACACTGTCTCAACCTCATCTGCATCCATGAGATGCCAGTCCAAGGTGTGAGAAAACTGCTCCAACTTTGACTTGCCTTTGTTGTGGTTTCTGCCTTTCCCAGAGAGGCCCTGCAAAGCCCAAGATAAGGGAGGCAGTGAGGTCAAGAGCCCAGCTGTCTATCACTGACACCTGCCTCTGGGGGTCTCAGGTATGATTCTATCACCCAAAAAATTTTCAACAACACACGACTATATTCCAATCCCCAATGGACCAGATTCCTGCACACAGCCTCTTTCAATAATGGAGTCAGATGAGCAGTTTTTTCTGACCACTTCCCAGTCACAAAATGCCTCCTTCTCCAGCAGGACCTGACCACTGAGATAGCCCAGGGGGTCCCTGAGGCTGGGAATTTTAGAGTCCTGCAATGGGTTTTTGCAGGTAGCCTTATTTCTGATACCAGCCTGGCTCTGTCTGTACCATTATTCTCTCCTTAGGAAGGCTGATAGCTTTGACATCCAGGTGCCCCAGCCTGCCTCAAGAATGCACATGCACTAGTCTCAGGTCACCTGGCCTGATTGTGAGCACTGTCTAATGTCACCATGAATGTCACTGTTGCATAGCGACAAGCCCTGTGGCTTGGCAGAGAAGGGGACCTCCGTGGAGGTTCATTGGCGGTGGACTCTCATCTGCCTTCTGTGTAATCCTTGTAATACTCCCATGATCCTATGAGAGGGCAGACATAAGCTAGCCTAAAGAAACATCAAGCACAGCCCCAGGAATAAATGGTGAAATTGTTAGAAATCCAAAAGGATCTGCAGGAATTTTCAGGCTGGCCTAGACTTTGTAGGGGTGAGTCTTTTTGAAATATACCACATTTATTTAATCAGACTGCAATTACAGGCACACACACACACACACACACACACATACACACACGCACACATAATATCATACATATACGCAGACAATGAAACACTGGGAGATGTCTGTTTTTCCATGTGGTGTGCTTCTCTTCTATCTAGAATTGTGGATTTTTTTTTTTTTTTATAGGAGGTGATTTGGACACCGGCAAGTCTCAGCATGCCTCCCAACACAGCCCACCTGTGTTTTCTGGGGTTGCTGTCTCCCAGGTGGGGCTTCCTGCAGAGCCATGCAGCCTCAGGAGGTGCCCAGCTGTGTGTTTCTGTGGGGGTGTTGTGAGAGTTGGATGTCGGCGTGTGTGTGTGGTATTGTGTGTTTTTGTGGGTGTGTGTCTGTCCACGTTAGTGAAGTCTGCTGAAAGTAATGTTGCTATAGCACATCAGTGCTTCTTCTTCTTCTCTTTTTTTCTTTTTTTAATTTCAAAATGTTTTTGGTGGCATTCTTTGTCTCTCTGCTTGACTCTCTGTGGATCTTGAATCCATAGTAAATTGGGAGGCATGATGAGACTCACTGGTGTCCAAATCACCTTCTACAAAAAAAAAAAAAAAAAAAAAAAAAAAAAAAAGCCACAATTCTAGATAGAAGAGAAGCACACCACATGGAAAAACAGACTTCTCTCAGTGTTTCATTGTCTGCATATATGTATGGTATTGTGTGTGTGTATGTGTGTGTGTGCCTGTAATTGGAGTCTGATTAAATAAATGTGGCTAATGCATTGCAGTTTTCTTTTTTTTTGACTTTCCCAAATTTTTGGTGACCTGTCTCTGCTGTTTTTCTTGGCATCTGTGTTTTTTATTTTTCTGTGGATCTTGAATCCGCAGTGAATTGGGTGGCTGACTATGACCCAGTAGGCTCCAAATCATCTCTTTTTGCAAAAAAAAAAAAAAAAAATCCACTCTTCAAAAAAGAAGAGGAGCACACCACACCTGAGAAAAGACCTCACACAGTTTTTCATTGTCCTGTGGCTAACTCACAGAGAAACACTAGCAGTCCTGTTTGCATGGCCTTTGGGATTTACCTCAAATTCAATTCCCAGCAGAGCAGGCTAGACATCATGAGGTGCCACTCCTGCATCATCCTGGGATTTTCTTCTGGAACAGAGAGTGTGAGCAGCAATAAGGACAGATAGGAGTGAGGATACAAATCTGGTGATTGGTGGATGTGGTCCTGCACCTTCACCTGCAAAATGTTGAAGGTAGATGACACAAAAGATGCTTCCAACTGCATCCTCACATTCCCTTAATTGCCCAAGCAGTTCACACCATTGCCCAGTGTTCAGGTGGGAGGATTCCAATGTGCAGAGGACATTTAGTGTGCAAACTAGAGCCATCCTGTAAAACCCCCGTTTTGAGGGGTTTCATACTCAGAGCCAAATACGAGTAGGATTGATTGATGCTGGGTGGGATGTAGCCTCCACACTTGCCTCTCAGTTTATTGACTTCCATGTTTCTTGTCGGCCTAGGGTTTTCTGGGTTTGGCTCAATGTCTTCCAAACTAAACATTTTCCAGTTCAGGGAGGACAACCCTCATGAGAATCCACTGCCTGAGTGTTTTCTTCTTAACACTGTCACTTTTTAATGACTTGGCAACCGTGATACTTTTAAAACCGTAAATTCCCCTTTCATCCACCAACAAGAAAACTCTTATTCTCCCATTTCTTTTGGAGGGCTGCATGATTCCTTTAGGATGAGAATCAGGCAGCTGTGTCTAGATTTTGCCTTGTAATCTAGGCTGTTTCAATTCATATACATGTCTTATCTCATTGTAAAGGGGGTCTTTCCTTGGGCTGTTGCTGCATGGGATTGACTCTCACCATAGATGTTTTAGCTGCCACAGATTTAAGGAAGCAAAAAGGACTTTGAGTTGGCTGGCTGTGCTCCAGGTTGTGGGTAGTGGTCTCCTTGAGGGGACTGAGGTAGTTTGCACTTTGGAGGAGGATTTTGGGTCCTCTGACAAAAATCTTGGAACATTGCTTGAACCCCAGCACATGTCCCCTCATTCTCTCAGGGGAAGTTTAATTTTTTGTTGATGTTATGAGGTTCCACAATCCCTTCATTTGCACTATTTTGCCCCCTTTCAGGTTCGCTATTGCTACAGAGGGAATCTTAGACATTGTCTAAACCTCACCTGCACCTGTGAGATGACATTTCAAGGTGTGAAAATATTTCTCCAACATGGACTTGCCTTTGTCGTCATTCCTGGCTTTCCCAGAGAGCTACTGTGAGGGCCAAGATGAAGGGAGAGGGTGAGAGTAAGGGCCCAGCCATCCTTTGTCGACATGTGTTTCAGGGATCTCATGTATGATTCCATCACCCAGAGATCCCTCAACCTCTCACCAGACTATATTCCAATCCTGATGGGACACGATTCTTGCACACAGCCTCTCAGGAATGGAGTCAAAAGAGTAGTTTTCAGTGACCAACTCACAGTCCCAAAATGTCTTCTCCTTCTGCAGGACCAGACCGTGGAGATGTCCCAAAGGGGCCCTAAGGTCAACCTTCTAGGGTGCTGCAGTGGGTTATTGCAGGCAGTCTTCTTTTTCTTTACCAGGCCGCCTCTGCCTATGCCTTGTGAATGTGCATGAGCTAGTCTCAGGACGCCAGGCCTGAGCTGTGAACTCTGGCCAGCATCACATTGAAGGCCACCATTGCCTAGCGGCAAGTCTTTGCCACATGGTGGTGAAGGAGACCTGAGTGGAGGTGCATCAGTGGTGGACTCTTGCCTGTCTTCCCTCTGGGGTCCATAGAATAGACCCATGATCACAGGGGAGGGCAGACATGAGCCAGCCTTAAGAAAGGTCAGGCATATCCCAAGGAATAAACCACTTATTCCCTAAGGATACAAAAACATCTTCAGGATGTTTCAGGCCTACCTAGATGTTGTTAGCATGAGTCTTTTTGAAACTTACTCCACTTTGGTTTCTAGGTACAGCACGCCCGTGTTCCCCAGGGTTGCTCTTTCTCAGGTGGGGCATCAGGCAGAATCACACAGCTTCAAAAGCTGTCGGGATGTATGCTACTGTCAGAGTGTTGTGGGTGTTGGACGTCTTCGTGTATGTGTGACTTAGTGTGTGTGTGTTTGTGTGCCTTTAAATAAAGTCTACTTAAAGAAATGTGGGTAACACTCTGCAGCGCTTTTCTTTTTTGAGTCTTCCAACCTTTGTGTGGCCTCTCTGTCTGGCTCTGCTCAGACCGCAGGGCTCTGCGTTGTTTATTTTTATGTGGATCATGAATCTGCAGTAAATTGAGAGGCTGGCTGAGATGTGCTGGGTTCCAAACAACCTCTTTCTGAAAAAAAAAAAAAAAACCAAAAAACAAAAAACAAACAAAAAAAACCAAAATAGTACACTCTTCTAGAAAAAAGAAGAGTACATCACACCGAAGAACAGACATGTCCCAGTGTTTCATTGTCCTGCAGCAAACACAGAAAGACACACTAGCATTCCTGTCCACTGGGCCTCTTGAATTTAGCTCAAATTTGACTCCCAGCCAAGCAGATTATTCACTTCCATCTTCCTGGGATTTCATCATGGAATAGAGAGTGTGAGCAGCAATAAGGTCAGTTAGGGGTGAGAATCCAATCTGAGGAGGGATGGATTGGGTCCCACAACTTCACCTGTAAAAATAATGAAGACAGATGACACAGAATGTGCTTCCAACTGCATTTCTGCATTCCCTTAATTGCAGAAGCAGTCCACAACATGGCCCAGTTTTCTGGTTTGAGCACTCCAAAGTGCAGGGAACATTGGTTTTACCATCCTGGCAAACTCCCAATTTGAGGACTTTTGTACAGGGATGGACTGATGCTAGGTGGGATGAGTCCTTCACACTTGCCTCTTCTTTGCCTCACTTTCATGTTCCTCATTGGCGTAGAATTTCTGGGATCTGGCTAAACATCTTCCAAACTAAATGTTTCCCAGTTCATGGAGGACAACCCTTATGGAAATGCATTACATGAGTGTTTCCTTCTAAACACTGTCATGTTTTAATGACTGAGCTGCTGTGATACTTTCAAAAGTATAAATTGTCATTACAGCCACTAAAAGTGAAACTCTTATTCTCCCACTTCTATTGGAGGGCTGCATGATTCTTGTAGTATGAGAAGCAGGCAGCCATGTTTGGCTTTTGTCTGGTAATCTATGCTCTGTTTCATTTCATTTGCAAGAACTTTCTCATTGTTGGGGGTATATTTCACTTGGCTGTTGCCAGATGGGACTGCCTCTCAATTAAGATCTTCTTGCTGCCACCAATTTCAGAGCACAAAAAGAACTTCAAGTAGGCTGGCTTCCCTCCTTCTTGGGGGTTGAGGTTGCTTGCACTTTGCAGGAGGCTTTTGGTTCCTCTGACAGGAATCTTTGAATGTTTCTTGGACTCTAGCTCAGGTCAGCTCATTCTCTCAGGAGAGCCTTGATTTTTCTTTGCTTTCATGCTGGGTGCACATTGCCCCTCAAGAGCACTACTGGACACCCTTTTCACAATTGCTATCACCACAGATGGACTCTGAGACACTGTCTGAACCTGACCTGCACCTCTGAGAGGCCAGTCAGAGGCGTGAGAACACTTCTCCACATTGGACTTGCCTTTTTCATCATTTCTACCTTTCCTGGGGAGCCCATGTAATGCCCAGAATAAAGGGAGGCAGTGAGGTTAATGGTCTGGCCACCATTTGCTGACACTTGCCTCTGGGGTCTCAGGTGTGATTCCATCACACAAAAAATCATCAATAACTCACCAGACCATATTCCATTCTCAAAGAAACCAGATTCTTGCAGACAGCCTCTTTTGGGAATGGAGTCAGAAGAGCAGTTTTCAGCAACCATCTCACAGTTTAGAAACACATCCTCCTCCAGAGGGTCCTGACCACAGAGACATCCCCAAGGGGCCCTAGAGTCAAGAATTTTAGAATCCCACAGTGGCTTATTGCAGGTAGCCTTTTTTTGTGATACCAGGCTGGCCCTGACTGTACATTTTTTCTTTGCTTAGGCAGTCTGAAAGCTCTGATAGCCTGGCGCTGAGCCTAACTCACGAATGCTCATGCTCTATTCTCAGGGCACAAGGTCTGATTGTGAGCTCTCACTAGCATCACAATGAATGCCACCCTTGCCTAGTGACAAGCTCCTGCAGCTTGGTGGAAGAGGAGACCTCCATGGAAGTGTGCCAACGGTGGACTGTAGCTTGTCTTCTTCTTGGATTTTCCCATAATCCTAAGAGAGGGCAGATATGAGCCAGCCTGAAGGACCATAAAGCAGAGCCCAGGAATAAACCACAGCATTTCTAACCATTTAATAGATTTGCAGGATTCCTCAGGCCTGCCTAAACTTTGCACTGCTGAGTCTTTTTGAAACTTACCCCAATGTGATTTCTAAGTAAAGCCCACCTGTGTTCCCCCAGCTTGCTCTCTTCCAGGTATGGCTTCCTGCAGAACCATGCAGCCTCGAGCTGCCACGCTGTGTGTTTCTGTGAGAGTGTTGCAAGTATTGGATGTCTGCATGTACGTGTGTCTTAGTGTGTGTGTGTATGTGAATGTGTGTGTGCCTGTAAGTGGAGTGTGCTTAAAGGAATGTGGCTAACGCAATCCAGTGCTTCCTTATTTTGAGTATTCCAACTTTTTGGTGGCCTGTTTGTGTGGCTCTGCTTAGGATGTGGGGCTCTGTGTTCTTTATTTTTCTGTGGATCATTAATCCACAATGAACTGGGAGGCTGGCTGAGACTCATTGGGGTACAATCCACCTCCTTCTGAAATAAAAAAAGAAAAAAAGCCCATCTTCTAGAAAGAAGAAGAGCACACAACACCCAAGAACCGACATCTTCCTGTGTTTCATTGTCCTTCAGCCAACCCAGGAAGAGACACTAGCAGTCGTGTCTGCAGGACTTCTTTTATTTACTTCAAATTCAGTTCCCAGCCAAGCAGGGGTTCACCTCATGAGGGGGCACTTCCCCATTGTCTTATGAGGTTATTCTTGGACAGACAGTGTAAGCAGTGATAACATCACAGAGGTGGGTGATAAAATGTGTGGAGGGGTGGATGTGGACCTACATTTTCACCTGCAAAAAAGATGAAGACAGATGACAAAAAGTGCTTCCAAATGCATCCCCACATTCCCTTAATTGCACAGCAGTCCACACCATGGCCCAGTGTTCAGTTGGGAGTAATCTAACATGCAGGGAACATTTGGAGTGCAAACTGGGTCCGTCCTGCGAACTCCCGATTTGAGGGTTTTTATATACAGAGCCAAATGGGAGTGGGGTAGATTGATGTTGGGTGGTATGTGGCCTCCACACACTTGCCTCTTTTTTTCAATTTTTCTGACTTCCATTTTTGTCATCAGCTTAGGTTTCTCTGGGTTTGGCTAAACATCTTCCACCCTAAATGTTTCCCAATACAGAGGACAATACTCTTGGGAATCCATTGCTTGAGTGTTTCATCTTAACACTATCATGTTTTAGTTACTTGGCAACTGTGATACTTTTAATACTGTGAATTCCCCTTACAGCTGTCATCAAAGAAACTCTTGTTCTACAACTTCTCTCAGATGGCTGGAAGATTTCTGTAGGGTGAGGAGCAGGTAGCCATGTCTGTCTTTTGCCTGACATTCTAGGCTCTGTTTCTTTTCATCTGCACATCCTTTCTCGTTTTGGAGGGGTTGTTTCACTGGGCTGTTGCTGGATGGTACTGCCTCTCACACACATTTCTTGGCTGTCAAGGTATTCATGGAGCAAAAGGGACTTTCTGTAGGCTGCCTGCCATTCAGGTGTTGAGTTGTGGTCTCATTATCAGGGCTGAGGTTGTTTGCACTTTGCAGGAGGCTTTTGGGTCCTCTGACAGGAATCGCTGAACATTGCTTGGACTCCAGCACAAGGCATTTCATTCTCTCAGGCCAGCCTTGATTTCTTTTTGTTTCTTTTTAAAGGGGGTTCCACATTTTCCCTCAACAGTACTGCTGGACCTCCTTTTCCAGTTTGCAGTGGTCACAGATGGCCTCTGAGCCTCTGTCTCAACCTCATCTGTGAGAGGCCAGTTTGAGATGTAAGAACAATGCTTCACTTTGGACTTGTCTTTGTCATGGTTTCTGCCTTTTCCAGACAGCCCCTGTGAGGCCCAGGATGTAGGGAGGCAATGAGGTCAAGGGTCTGGCCATCTTTCACTGACACCCGTTTCTGGTGTCTGCATCACTTAAAGAACCCTCAACAACACAGCAGATCATATTCCAATCCCCATGGGATGCGATTCTAGCACATAGCCTTTTTGGGAATGGAATCAGAAAAGCTGTTTCCAATGATGAGCTCACTGTCTCCAAATGCCTCCCCCTTCTGTGAAACCTGACTATGGAGATGGACTGAAGAGGCCCTGAGGTCAAGACATTTAGTTTCCTGACATGGGTTTTTGCAGGCATCCTTTCTCTAGATACCAGGCCGTCTCTGCCAGTACCATTTTTCTCTGCTTAGGCAAGCTGGCAGAACTGACAGCCAGATGCCGGAGCCTACCTCAGAAATGCACATGAGCTAGTCTCAGAGCGCCAGACCTGATTCTGAGCTCTTGCTAGCTTCACAGTGAATATCACCATTGCCTAGCAACAGGTCCCTGTGGCTTGGTGGAGAAGGAGACCTCTGTGGAAGTGCATTGGTGGTGGACTCCCGCCTGTCTTCTCTGTGGTATCCATGGGTTTATCCCAAATTCCTAGGAGAGGGCAGATGTGAGCCAGCCAGAATGGTGAGCACCACACTATCCCTAAGGATGCAAAAGGATCTGCAGGAATCCTCAAGACTGCCTAAACTTTGAGTCATTTTTAAACTTGCCCCGCAGTGATTTCTAGGTACAACCCAACTGTGTTTCTTGGGGTTGCTCTCAACCAGGTGGGGCTTCCTGCAAAACCATGCAGCCTCAGGGGCTACCAGGCTGTGTTTTCTTGTGAGAATGTTGTGAATGTTGTATGTCTGCCTGTGTGTGGCATTGTGTGTTTGTGTGTGTGTGTGTGTGCCTGTAAGTGGAGTCTGCTTAAAATAATATGGCTGATGCACTTCTGTGATTCTTCTTTTTTGAATCTTCCAACATTCTGTTTGTTGCTGTGTGTGGCTATGCTTGGGCTGTGGGGCTCCGTGTTCTCTATTTCTCCTTGGATGATAAATCCGTAGTGAAATGTGATGCGAGCTGACATGCCGTTTTCCAAATAGCGTCCCCCCTGCAAAAAAAGCCACTCCTCTACAAAGAAGAGGAGCACACCACACCAAAAAAAGAGACATCTCACAGTGTTTTATTGTCCCACAGCCAACTCAGGGAAAGACCCTTGCAATCCTGTCTGCAGGGCCCCTTTAATTTACCTCAAATTTGGTTCCCAGCAGAGCAGGTGCATCATGCCATGAGGGGGCACTCCATCATCATCTTGGGATTCCACCTTGCAGCAATAAGGTCAGGTAGGGGTGAGGATACAATCTTTTGAGGGGTGCATGGGGTCCTGCCACATCACCTGCAAAAAAAAAAAGACAAATGACACAGAAGGTGATTCCAATTCCATGACCTGGTGTTCAGGTGGAAGTACTCCAATGTGCAGGGAATATTTCAAGTACAAACTGGGGCCATCCTGATAAACTCCTAATGTGCATGCTTTCACACCCAAAGCCAAAGGAGAGTGTGATGGATTGATGCTAGGCGGGATGTGTCCTTCATACTTGCCTCTTCTTTTTCTAACATTCATGTTCTTTATTGGCCTTAGTTTTTCTGGGTCTGGATCCGTGACTTCCACACTAAAAGTTTTTCAGTTCATAGAGGAAGACCTTCATAGGAATTCATTGCATGAGTTTTTTTTTTTTTCCCTAAACTCTGTAACATTTTATTAACTGAGCAGCTGTTATAGTTTTAAACACGTAAATTCCTGTTACAACTGCCAACATGGAAACTCTTGTTCTCCCACTTTTATCAGATGGTTGCATGACATGTGTGGAATAAGAAGCAGGCAGCCATATCTGCATCTGCCTGATAATCTTGGCTGTTTTGCTTCATCTGCACATCCTTTCTCGCTGTGAAGTAAATCTTTCATTGGATCTTGCTAGATGGGACTGCCTCTCACTACACATCTTTTGGCTGCCAGGAATCTCAGGAAGCAAAAAGGACTTTGTGTAGGTTGGCTATGCTCCAGGTTGTGGGCTGTGGTCTCTTTGTGGGGGCTAATGTTGTTTGCACTATGTTGGAGGATTTTGGGTCATCTGACAGGAATCTTTGAATATTGCTTGGAATCCTGTACAAGTCAGCTTGTTCGGGCAGCTAAGCTTTCATTTTTCTTTGCTTTCACTGGGGGCCCACATTAACCCCATCAGCACTACTGGACACAATTTTCTGTCTTGGAATAGCCAGAGACAGTCTCTGAGATACTGCCTTAACCTCATCTGCACCTGTGAGAGGCCAGTTTGAGGTGTGAGAACAATCCTTTATATTGGACTTGCTTTTGGCATGGTTCCTGCATTTCCCTGAGAGCCCCTCTGAGGCCCACAGTGAAGGGAGGAAATAAGGTCAAGGACCAAGCCACATTTTGCTGACACAAGCCTCTTGGTTCTCAACAATGATTCCACCACCCAAGACCCCTCAAAAACTCACCAGATGGTATTCCAATCCCCATGGGATTGCACACAGCTTCTTTTGAGAATGGAAGCATAGGAACAGATTCCAGAGACCACCGTACACTCTCAAAGTGACTTCTTTTTCAGCAGAACATGACCATGGAGACTGTCCAAAAGGGCCCTATGGTGTAGAATTTTTGGGTCCAGCAGTGGGTTATTGCAGGTAGCCTTTTTCCCAATACCAGGCAAGCTCTGCCTGTACCATGTTACTCTGCTTAATCAGGCTGCCAGCTCTGACAACTGGGTGCCCTAACCTGCCTTGCAAATGCGAGTGCTCTAGTCTCAAGGCACCAGGACTGAGCTGTTAGCTTTAGTTAACATCACAGTGAATGCCACCATTGCCTAGCAACAAGTTCCTGCGGCTTGGCTGAGAAGGAGACCTTTTTGGAGGTGTGCTGGTGGTGGACTCTCCGCTGTTTTCTCTGTGTGATTTATGGGCTATTTCATGAATCTAAGAGAGGGCAGACCTGAGCCAGCCTGAAAGAAAGTAATCCAAGCCCCAAGAATATAACGCCAGTTCCCAAAGGATCCAAAAGCATCTACAAGATGCCTGAGGCCTGCCTAGACAATGTAGGGTGAGTCTTTTTGAAACTTGTCCCACTGTGATTTCTAGGTACAGCCCTCCTGTGTTCCCCAGTGTTGCTCCCTCCCAGGTGGGGTTTCCTTCAGAACCAACAGCCTCAGAAGCTGCTGGGCTGTGTGTTTCTGTCAGAGTGTTGTTATTGTTGGATGATTGCATGTGTGTGGCCTTGTTTTTCTTTCTTTCTTTATTTTTCTTTATTATTTTTTGTGTGTGTGTGTGTGTGTTTATGCCTGTGAGTGGAGTCTGCTTAAAGGAATGTGGCTAACCCCCTGCAGCGCTTCATTTGTTTGAGGCTCCGAACCTTTTGGCACCTTTCTGTGTGCCTCTGCTTGGGAGGCAGAGCTCCATCTTCTTTATTTTACTGTGAGTCATGAATCCGCAGTGAATTGGGAGGCTGGCTGAGACACACTCCTGTCCAAATCAACTACCCGTGCAAAAAAAAAAAAAAAAAAAGGAAAGAATAGACTCTTCTAGAAAGAAAGAGGAGCACACCTCACCCAGGAACAGACATCTCCCACTCTTTCATTGCCTTGCAGGCAACCTAGAGACACTAGCAATCCTCTCTGCAATAAAACTTCAATTTACCTAAAATTCAATTCCCAGACGAGCAGGTGCTTCATGTTGTAAAGGGCACTCCTCCGTCAGCTTGGGTTTTCATTCTTGGGAGACAGTGTGAGGAGCAATAAGGTCTGATAGGGGTGAGGATACAATCTGGTGTGGGGTGGCTGGGGTCCCACTTCTCCTTCACCTGCAAATAAGGGGAAGACAAGTCACACAGAACATGCTTCCAACTGCATCCCCACATTCCATTAATTGCACAAGTAGTTCACATCATGGCCCGGTGTTCAGGTGGGAATACTCAAATGTACAGGGAATATTTGGGGTGCAAACTAGGGCCATATGGGCCAACTCTCAATTTCAGGGCTTTCATATCCAAAGCCAAATGGAAGTTGGATGTATTGATGCTAGGTGGGATGAGCCTTCCACACTTGCCTCTTCTTTTCCTGGATTTAATGCAGCTTGTTGAACTAGAGTTTCCTGGGAATGACTCCACATCTTCCACACTAAGTTTCCCAGTTCATGGAGGACAAAACTCATGGGATTCCATTGCATGAGTGTTTTCTTCTAAACACTCTCAAGTTTTAATGACTGGGCAGCTGTGATACTTTTAAAAGCATGAATTCAGGTTACAGCCACCAACAAGGAAACACTTGTTCTCACACTTCTATCAGAGAGTTGCGTGATTCCTGTAAGATGAGAAGCAGGCAGCCATGTCTGCATTTTCCTGGTAATCTTGACTCTTTTCACTTCGTCTGTATGTCCTTCCTCATTGTGGAGTGGATCTTTCATTTTGCTCTTGCTGGATGAGACTGCCTCTTGCCACAGATCTTTTGGCTGCCAGAAATTTCAAGGAGCAAAAAGGACTTTGGGTAGGCTGGCTAGGCTCCAGGTTGTGGGCTGTGGTCTCATTGTGGGGTCTGATTTTGTGTGTACTTTGCAGGAGGCTTTGGGTCCTCTGACAGGAATCTTTAACATTACTGGGACTTATCCAGTGTAAGTCAGCTCATTCTGTCAGGTGAGTCTTAGTTTTTATTTGCTTCCATGAAACGTGCACATTGCCCCTCAACAGCACCACTGGACACCACTTTCTGACTTGCAATCACCACAGACACCCACTGAGACACTGTCTCAACCTCATTTGCACCCATGAGAGACCAGTTGGAGGTGTAAGAATATTGCTCCATCTTGGACTTGCTTTTGTCATTTTTCCTGCCTTTCCCCAAGAGCCCCTGTGAGGCCAAGGACAAAGGGAAACAGTGACATCAAGGACCCAGACATCTTTTGCTGACACCCACTTCTGGGGTCTCAGGTATGATTCCATCACTCAAAAGCTGCCAAAAAACACACCAGACTATACTCCCATCCCCATGTAGCCCAGTCCTTACACACAGCCTCTTTCAGGAATGGAGTCAGAAGAGCAGTTTTCAGTGACCACCTCACAGTCTTGAAATGCCTTCTTCTACAGTGAAAGCCAAGGATGGAGACTACCAGAATGGGCCCTCAGGTCAAGACCTTTACAGTACTGCAATGGGTTGTCAGAGTCAGCCTTTTTTACAATCACAGACCTGCATTGCTTGTACTACTCTCCTCTGCTTAGGCAGGGTGAAAGCTATTATAACCGCTTGCCCAAGCCTGCATTGTGAATGTGCATGCCCTAGTCTCAGGGCACCAGTCCTGTGCTGTGAGCTCTGGCAAGTGTCACAATGAGTGCCACTGTTGCTTACAGACAAATCCCTGTGGCTTGGCAAAGAAGGAGACCTCTGTGGAGATGCATTGACAGTGGATTCTCCCCTCTGTTCTCTGTGGAATCCTAGGGATAGCCCTATGATCCTAGGAGAGGCAGACATCAGCCAGCCAGACAAAACATCAAGCACAGCCCTAGGAATAAACTGTAAAATCCCTAAGGATCCAAAATGATCTGCAGGATGCCTCAGTCCTGCCTTGACATAGTAAGGGTGCATCTTTTTGAAACTTGCCCCAATTTGATTTATATGTACAGCCCACCTGTTTTCCAGAGTGTTGCCATCACAAACTGAGGTGGAACCTCTGAGAGGTCACAACCTTTGAGGTGAGGCTTCCTGAAGAACCACTCAGCCTCAGAGGCTGCCAGGCTTTGTGTTTTTCTGGGAGTGTTGCAAGTGTTGGATGTCTGCATGTGTGTGTGGCCTTGTGTGTGTGTGTATGTTTGTGTGTGTGACTGTAAGTGTAATCTGCTTAAAGAAATGTGGCTAACAAATGTCAGTGCTTCTTTTCTCTTGAGTTTCAAAATCTTTTTGTTCCCTGTCTGTGTGGCTCTGCTTGAGCTCCTGAGCTCCGTGTTCTTTATGTTTCTGTGGATCATTAATCCTTAGTGAATTGAGTGGTGTGTCGAGACCCGCCGGCACCCAAGTCACCTCACCTTGCAAGAAAATCCACTCTTCTAGAAAGAAGAGGAGCATACCACACCAAAAAAGAGACATCTTTCAGTGTTTCATTGCCCTGCAGCCAACCCAGGGAGAGACACTAACACTCCTGTCCACATGTGCCCTTGAATGTACCTGGAATTCAGTTCCCAGCCCCGCAGGTGCTTCACATTCATGAGGAGGCAGTCTTCCATCGTTTTGAGATTTCTTTCTGGGACATAAAGTGTGAGCAGGAATAAGGTCAAATAAGGGTTAAAATACAACCTGATGAGGAGTGGATGGGGTCCACAACTTCACCTGAAAAAAAAATAAAGACAGATGACATGGAAAGTGCTTCCATCTCCATTCCCCAATGCCATTAATTGCACAAGCAGTCCACACAATGGCTCAGTGTTCAGGTGGGAATACTCTAATGTGCAAGGAACAGTGGGAGTGTGAATTGGGCCCATCCTGGCAAAATCCTGATTTAAGAATTTTCATACCCTGAGCCAAATGTGAGTGGAATGGATTGATGCTGGGTCGTATATGGCCTCCACACTTGTTTCTTTTTTTTCCTGACTTCCATGTTCTTTGTCATCCTAAAGTTTCCTGGGTCTGGCTCAACCACATCCACACTAAACATTTCCCAGTGCACAGAGAATGACCCTCATGGGAATCCATTGCATGAGTTTCCTCTGTCAGGTTTTAATGCCTGGGCAGCTTTGTTCCTTTTAAACCCGTGAATTCCAATTACAGTCACCAATAAGAAAACTCAACAACTCACCAGACTATATTCCAATCCTCTTAGAACCAGATTCTTGCACACTGCCTTTTTTGGGAATGGTGTCAGAAGAGCAGTTTCCAGCCACCACCTCACAGTCTCAAAATGCCTACTACTCCAGAGGTACCCAATCACGGAGATGACACAAAGGGTCCCTAATGTAGAGACATTTAGGGTCCTGCAGTGTGCTATCCCAGGCAGCCTTTTTCTCAATACCAAGCCATCTCTACCTGTACAATTTTCCTCTGCCTAGACAGACTGTCAGCTTACATCCACGTGCACTAGCCATCCTCAACTGCACATTTGCTAGTCTCAGCGAATGAAGCCTTAACGTTGAGCTCTGGCTAGAATCACAATGAATGCCACAGTTGCCTAATGACAAGTCTCTGAATTTTGGCCAACAATGACACCTCCGTGGAGGTTCATGGGCCATAGACTGTTGCCTTTCTTTTCTGTGGGATCCTTGAGATAGTCCCATGACACTAGGAGAGGGCAGACGTGAACAAGACTGAAGAAAAGTGAAGCAAATCTTCAGGAAAAAAACCACAAAATCCCTAAGGATCTGAAAGAATCTGCAGAATGGCTCAGGCATGCCTAGATATTGTGTGGGTGAGTCTTTTGATAGTGTGGGTGAGTCTTCTGAAACCTACGCAACTGTGATTTCTAGGTGGAGGCTGCCCGTATTCCCTAGGGTTGCTCTCTTTCCGGTGGGAATTCCTGCAGAACCACAAAACCTCAGAAGCTTCTGTGTGGGATGTTTCTGTGGGAGTGTTGTGAGTGTTGGATATCTGAGTGTGTGTGTGTGGCTTTGTGTGTGTATGTGTGTATTTGTGTATGTGTTTTTGTGGCTGTAAATGGAGTCTGCTTAAAGGAATGTGTCTATCACATTGCGGAGCTTCCTTTTTTTGAATCTCTAAACCTCTTGGTGGCCTGTCGGTGTGGCTTTGCTTGGGTTGTGGGGCTCCGTGTTTCTTATTATTCTGTGGATTATGTATCCACAGTGAATTGGGAGACTGGCTGAGACACAGTGGCATTCACATAACCTCCCCCTGCAAAAAAGAAACCACTCTTCTAGGAAGAAGAGGAGGAAACCACATCCAAAAACAGACATCTCTCTGTGTTTTATCATCCTGCACCCAACCCACTTAGAGACAGTAGCAGTCCTGTCTGAAGGGCCACTTGAATTCACCTTGAATTCGGTTCCCACCTGAGTGGGTGCTTCATGTCATCATGTGGCACTCCTCCGCCATCTTGTGATTTCATGGTGGGACAAACAATGTGAACAGCAATGAGGTAAGATGGGGTGAGGATACAATTCTGGTGAGAAGTAAGTAGAGTACCTCAATTTCTCCTTCAAAAAGGTGAAGACAGATGACACAGAAGTTGCTTCCTACTGGATCCCCACATTCCCTTAATTGCACAAGTGGCCCACATAATGGTCCATTGTTCAGGTGGGAGTACTAAAAAGTTCAAGGAACATTTGGAGTGCAAAGTTGGGGACATCCTAACAAACTCCCGATATGATAGCTTTCATACTCAGAAGCAAATGGGAGTGAAATGTATTGATGCTGAACAGAATGTGCCCTGCACACTTGTCTTTTATTTTCCTGACTTCCATGTTTCTCTTCAGCCTAGGGTTTCCTGGGTGTGGCTCCATGTCTACCACACTAAGCAGTGCACAGTTCACAGAGGATGACCCTCATGAGAATCCTTTGCATGACTGTTTCCTTCTAAATACTGTCACATGTTAATGGCTGGGCAGCTGTAATATTTTAGAAGCCTAAATTCTGGTTATAGCCACCAATAAAGAAACTCTAGTTCTCCCACAGCCATAAGAGAACTGCTGCATCATTTCTGTAGGATGAGAAGCAGGCAGGAGTATCTGGCTTTTGCCTGGTAATCCAGGCTCTGTTTCATCTCATCTTCACATCCTTTCTCACTGTGGAGGGGATTTTTCATTGGGCTCTTGCTGAATGGGACTGCCCCTCACCACTGATCTTTGGCTGCCAGAGATTTCAGGGAGCACATGGGGCTTCGGGTAGGCTGGCTGCACTCTATGTTGTTGGTCACTGTCTTGTTGTGGGGGCTGAGGTTGTTTGTACACTCTGGGGGGCTTTTGGGTCTTCCGACAGGAATTATTGAACATTTCATTGACTCCAGCACAAGGCAGCTCATTCTCTCAGGTGGGCCTTGATTTTGTTTTGTTTTCATGGGGATTCCACAGTGCCCTTCAACAGGACTACTGCATAGCATTTTCAGCCTTGCTATTTGCCACAGATGGCCTCTGAGACACTGTCTCAAGCTCATCTGCACCCCTGAAAGTCTAGTCTGAGGTGTGAGAACACTGCTTCTTATTGGACTTGCCTTTATTGTGGTTCCTGTCTTTTCCATAGAGCCCCTGAGAGGCCCAGGATAAAGGGAGGCAGTGAAGTCTAGAACCTGGCCATGTTTCACTGACACCTGCCTCTGGGTTCTCAGGTATGATTTTATCACCCAAAGACCCATCAGAAATGGAGTCAGAAAAACAGTTTCCAGCCAGCAACTCATACTCTGGAAATGTCTCCTCCAGCAGGACCTGACCATGCAGATGGCCCAAAGTGACACTGAGGTTGAGATTTTAGTATCCCACAGTGGCTTCTCCCAGGCAAATCTTTCTCGATACCAGGTTGGTTCTATCTGTACCATTCTCTGCCACTTAGGCAGGCTGACAGCTCTGACATTCAGGTACCACAACATGCCTCAGGAATGCACATGTTGTGGACTCTCAACTGTCTTCTCTGTGGGATCCATCTGATAGTCCCATGATCCTAGGAGAGGGCAGGCATGAGCCAGCCTGAGGAAATGTCAAGCAGAGCCCCAGAAATAAACCATAAAATCCCTAAGGTTACAAAAGGATTTGTAGGATGCCTTAGGCCTACCTAGATGTTGTACAGGGGAGTCATTTTGAAACTTGTCTCACTGTGATTTCTAGGTGCATTCTGCCTGTGGTCCCCAGATTTGTTCTCTCCCAGGTGGGGCTTCCTGTAGAACCCTGACACCTCAGAAGCTTTCAGGCTCTGTGTTTCTGTGAGAGTGTGGTGAGACTTGGATGTCTGCGTGTGAATGTGGCTTCATGCCTTTGTGTGTTTATGTGTGTGTGTGTGTGTGTGTACATGTTCCTATTAGTGGAGTCTGCTTAAAGGAATGTGGCTAACACACTGCACCCATTTTTTTTGAATTTCCCAACTTTTAGGTGACCTGTCTGTGTGGCTCTGCTTGAGCTGTGGGGCTCGGTGTTCTTTAATTTTTATGTGGATCATGAATCTGCTGTGAATTTGGGCTCTGGCTGTGACATGCCAGTGTCCACATCACCTCCCCCTGCAAAAAAAACAAAGAAAAAAACACAAAAACAAACAAACAAACAAACCAAAAAAACACTCTTCTAGGAAGAAGAGAGGCACACCACATCCAATAACAGGCATCTCCCAGTGTTTAATTGCTTTGTGGCCAGCCCAGGAAGAAACAATAGCAGTCCTGTCTGCAAGGTTTTTTGAATTTACCTCAAATTCATTTCCTAGCTGAGCAGCTGCATCACATCATTAGGGGGCAATTTCCATCTTCTTAAAATTTTATTCTTGGACAGAAATTGTGAACAGCAATCAGGTCAGAGAGGGTTGAGGATATAATCTTGTGAGGGGTCGATGGTGTCCCAAAACTTCACCTACAAAAAATATGAAGGCAGATTACACAGAGGTTGCCTCCTACTGCATCCACACATTTCCTCAATTGCACAATCAGACCACACCATGGTCCATTTTTCACATGGGAGTACTCCAAACTGCAGGAAACATTTGGAGTTCAAACAAGAACTATTCTGGCACACTCCAATTTTGAGGGCTTTCATACCCAGAGCAAAATGGGAGTGAGATCGATAGATGCAAAATGGGATGTGGCCTCAATGCTTGCCTCTTTTTTTCCTGCCTTCCATGTTTTTCTTGGGCCTAGGGTTTTCTGGGTCTGGCCCAGCGACTTACACACTAAATGTTTGCCAGTTCATGGAGGAAGAGCCTCAAAGTAATCCATTGTATGAGTGGGTTCTTCTAAACACTCTCAAGTTTTAATGACTGGTCAGCTGTGCTACTTTTAAAAGCATAAATTCAAGTTACAGCCACCAACAAAGAAGCTGTTGTTCTCCAGCTTTTCTCAGAGTGCAGCATGATTCCTGTAGGATGAGAAGCAGGCAGCCATTTCTGGTTTTTGCCTGGTAATCTAGCCTCTCTTTCATTGCATCTTCACATTCTTTCTCATTGTATAGGAGGTCTTCCATTGGGCTGTTACTGGATAGGGCTGCCTTTCACCACAGATCTATTGACTGCCAGGGATTTCATGGAGAAAAAGGGACTTTGGGTAAGCTGGACAATCCAGGTTCATGGTCTCCTTGTGGGGGCTGAGGTTGTTTGTACTTTTCAGGAGGCTTTTGGGTCCACTGATAGGAATCATTGAGCATTGCTTGGGCTCCAGCACAAGGCAGCTCACTCTCTCAGGCTAGCCTGGATTTTTCTTTCCTTTCATGGGGAATCAACAGTGCCCCTCAACAGCACTATGGGACACACTTTTCAGGTTGCCATCACACAGATGGCCTCTGGGACAAAGTCTATATCTCACGTGCATGTGTGAGAGGCCAGCCCAAGGTGTTAGAACACTGCTCCACCTTGGACTTGCCTTTTTGGTGGTTATTGCCTTTGCAGAGACCCCTGTGAGGTCCAGGATGAAGGAGCATAGTGAGGTCAAGAGCCTGGCCATATTTTGCTGACACCCACCTCTGGGTTCTCAGGTAGGATTCTATCAGCAAAGAACTCTCAACAATGCACCAGACCAAATTCTAATTCCCAGGGGACCCAATTCTTACAGAAAGCCACTTTCGGTAATGGAGTCAGAAAAGCAGATTCCAGAGTCCACCTCACAGTCTCAAACACCTTCTCCTTCAATGGGACTTGACCATGGAGATGGCCCATAGGGGCCCTGAGGTCAAGACTTTTAGGATCCGACAGAGGTTTTTCACAGGCAGCATTTTTCCCAACACCAGGCCAGCTCTGCCTGTACCATTTTTCTCTGCTTAGGCAGGCTGACAACTCTGACAGCTGGGCAACCAACCTGCCTTATGATTGCACGTGTGCCAGATTCAGGGCCCAAGTCCTTATTCTGAACTCTGGCTAGCATCATAGTGAATGTCACCATTGCCTGGCAAGAAGTCCCTTCAGCTTGGCAGAGAAGGAGACCTCCATGGAGGTACATCAGCCATGGATTCTCACCTGTCTTCTCTGTGGGATCCATGGGATAGTTCTATGATCCTAGGACAGGGCAGATATGAGCCAGCCTGAAGAAATGTCAAGTAGAGCCCCAGGAATAAACCATAAAATCCCTAAGGTTACAAAACTATCTGTAGGATGACTCAGGCCTGCATGGGTGTTGTAGATGTGAGTCTTTTGGAAACTTACCCCACTGTGATTTCTAGGTGCAGCCTGCCTGTGTTCCCCAGAATTGCTCTCTCCCAGGTGTGGCTTCCTTTGGAAAACACAACCTCAGAAGATGCTGGTCTGTGTGTTTATGTGGGAGGGCTGTGAGTCTTGGATGTCTGTGTGTAGGTGTGGCTTTGTGCCATTGTGTCTTTGTGTATTTGTGTGTGTGCGTGTGTACACCTTTAATTGGAGTCTGCTTAAATAAATGTGGTAAGGCACTGCAGTGCTTCTTTTTGTTTGTTTGTTTGAGTCTCCCTATCTTTAGGTGGCCTGTCTGTGTGGCACTGTTTGGGCTATGAGGCTACTTGGTCTTTAATTTTTCAGTAGAACATGAATCCACAGTGAATGTGGACACTTCCTTGACCCACCAGTGTCCACATCACCTCCCCCAGGAAAAAAAGTCCCACTTTTCTAGAAAGAGGAGAAGCAAACCACATCCAAGAACAGACATCTCCCAGTGTTTTATTGTTCTGTGGCCAACCCAGTGAGAAACACTGGAAGTCTTCCCAAAGAGCCTTTTGAATTTACCAGAAATTCAGTTCCTAGCTGAGCATGTGCATAACATCATGAGGGGGCACCCCTTCATTGTCTTGGGATTTCTTTCAGGGACAGAGAGTTTGAGCAGCAATAAGGTCAGATAAGGGTGAGAATACAATCTGGAGTGGGGTGAATGGGGTCCCACAACTTCACCTGCAAAAAACAATGAAGACTGATGACACAGAAGGTGCTTCCAACTCCATCCCCACATCATCTTAATTGCACAAGCAGTCCACACAATGGCCCCTTGTTCAGGTGGGAGTACTCCAGTCTGGAAGAAATATTTGTAATGCAAATTTGGGCCATCCTGCCAGACTCATAATTTGAGGGGTTTTATACCTGGAGCCAAGTGGGAATGGAATGGATTGAGGCTGGGTTGAATGTGCCCTCCTGTTGTGGGAAGTCAGGGACCCTGAATGGAAGTGCTGGCTGAAGCCATGGCAGAACATAAGTTGCAAAGATTTCAAAGACATTTATCAGTTCCCAAAATTCATACTTCCATAATTTCTTATGCCTGTCTTTATGGCAATCTCTGAACATAAATTGTAAAGATTTCATGGAAGTTCATCACTTTCCTAATTAATACTCTTAAAATGTCTTATGCCTGTCTTCACTTTAATCTCTTAATAACATTATCTTTGTAAGCTTGGGATGAATGTCACCTCAGGAACCTGTGTTGATTGTGTTAACTGTACAAATTGTTTGTAAGACATGTCTATGAGCAATATGATATCTGATTGTAAAACATGGGTGTTT
Organism: Pongo pygmaeus; assembly: GCF_028885625.2. Taxonomy (NCBI): domain Eukaryota; kingdom Metazoa; phylum Chordata; class Mammalia; order Primates; family Hominidae; genus Pongo; species Pongo pygmaeus. Next base: position 13,864,839 of record NC_072397.2, on the reverse strand, counting down.
GAACAATGCAAAATCAGTGTATACTGAAAAATAACAGAATAACAGTGATTTTCGGGGAAAAAGCAAAGACAACCCTAAGGTCTCTCTGCCTGTGGGGTCAAGCAGAATACAGCCATATTTCTCTTCTCACAGAAAGACTATAGACAGATGTGCAAGTAGGAGAAATGTCCCTGAATTCTTTTCCCAGCATGGGGTAAGCCTGAGGAAGGAATGCATTCTCAGGGGTAAGTCTATAGATGGCCACTCTGAGAATGTCTGTCTTATGCGGTTGAGATAGGACTGGCATACGCCCTGGTCTCCTGCAGTGCCCTCAGGCTTACTAGGATTGGGAAATTCCACCCTGATAAATTCTAGTCAGACCAGTTGTCTGCTCTCAAACCCTGTTTCCTGCTAAGATATTTATCAAGACAATGTACACACCACAGGACATAAACCCTCAACAGTAATTCTAATTTTTGCCTTGGCCTTGTGATATTTTATTGCCATTTGAAGCATGTGATCTTTGTGACTTACTCCCTGTTGGTATACTGCCTCCCCTTCTAAAATCCCTAATAAAAACTTACTGGTTTTGAAGCTCAGGGGGGCATCATGGAACATGTCAATGTGTGATGTTACCCCCAGTGGCCCAGCTGTAAAATTCTTCTCTTTGTACTCTTTCTCTTTATTTCTCAGACTGGCCAACACTTAGGGAAAATAGAAAGAAGCAACATTGAAATATCGGGGGCTAGTTCCCCTGATATCTGGCATGCCAACGTGGTTTTTCTTTCTCCTAAGTGCATGTTGGAACCCTATTCTCTTTGGTAGCTGTGGAGAAATGTTCATCAGTTCAGGCCAGAGAAATACTTTTTCTGCTCCCTGATGGCTGGTGAGTCTGCCTGTGTATTGTCTGGGTTAATTATGAGTCACAAGGCATCTAAACATTATACTTACTTCTTCTATATTAAACTCTGGCTAAATCAGGAAAGGGTTTGAGTGCCCATAGAAAATATGGTCACTCTATTCAGGGCAGTGAAAAAACATTGACCTTGGTTTCCTGAAAAAGGAACCTTAGATGTAGACCTGTTAAAACGTTGAAGTGTTTGAGTGCCCATGGAAAATATGATCACTCTATTCAAGGTGGTGGAAGAACACTGCCCTTGGTTTCCTGAAAAAGGAACCTTAGATACATAACTATGGGATCATGTTGCAACATTCTGGGCTCTGGTTTCAACAAGAAATTATGTTCTCATCACTGTTTGGGGTGATCGGGCCTTGGTACATGCCATCCTAATGACATGCCAATCCCATGACCTCCTACAGTTACCACAATTTTCTGAATCTGGTGACCCTTTACCTCTTCCTCAGCTTTCCTCTGCAGCATAGCCTCCATTATCTGATCAGCCTCCCCTTTTTCCTACTCCTCCCCCACCTTATGATGTTGAGAATTCAATATCTAACTGCTGTGACTTTGGCTTAATGCCACCACCTGATGATCTTACTTATTTTCATGAAAAGCCAGTACTTGTAGCTCCTACGGCCCCAACTCAGACAGCCCTGGACCATATATATACTAATTCTTCCATCTTCAAACATTTGCAGCCTTTGGCTCCAGAGACACCTAATGGCTCCAGGACCAAAAACTACAATTTATCTATAATTCTTCAGGTCCTCCCACATCCACTGTAGCCCCTCACCCTTCTGTTGTTTTCATTCCTCAACCATTCACTTCCATCCAGTAAGACTGCTTCTCTGTACTCTTCTTCACACATGGAGGCCAGTAATCACCAGTATACTTCTGCCTCTTCTGCTCCCACAATGTCCATTTCTCACACTCCCATACCGGTTAAACACCCTCACCCTCAGTTCCCTTATCTACACATGATTTTCTATTACGTCTATGCTGGTTCTGTCTCAGATGCTTCTTCTTGAAACTGCAATGCAACGTTAATTATGCCAAAACAAAGAAACAAGTGGATTAGATGCATCAGCTGATCTGGTCACGCTAGAACCTCCTACCACCGAAGGCATAGAAATGTGTCGTTATGCAACGCCCAATCTTACATTTTAAAATAATTTAAAGATTCTTATACTCAGTATGGTCCTACTTCTCCTTATGTTAAAATGGTATTGCAAAGTTTCTGTACTGAGGTCGTTTTGCTTCTTTTAGACTGGGACTGATTGGCAAAAGCTGTTCTAACCGCATCTCAGCATTTAGAATTCCGTAACTGATGGTCTTAGGAGGCCCATCTACAGGCTTAGCTAAACTGGGCTGATGGCATTCTAATTACTCAGGCTCAGCTCACAGGCTCTGATATTTTTTCTAATACTTATGCTCAATTAGGCTTTGATGCTCTTACCACAGAACAAGTAACAATGGTGTGTATGAGGGCTTGGTATAAATTATTTGCCCCAGGCCAAGCTCCTGTTTCTTTTACTACTGTTAAACAAGGTCACACTAAATTATATCCTGATTTTTCAGCTTAATTACAAGATGCTGTTGAAAAATATGTCTCTGATGAGTGCACTCAAGGTATTCTCCTTCGTGTGCTAGCTTTTGAGAATGCAAAACATAAGTGTAAAATGGCCATGCATTCCATCCAGTGACAAAATTTACCTGGCCAAGAGTTGTTGCCTGTACATATTAAAGCTTGTGAAAGCAATGGATCAGAGACACACAAAGTTATTCTGTGGCCACAGGCCATGAAGGACAGCAATCAAACTGGCTCCACTGATCCTTTTCTTGGAGTCTGCTATAATTGCAGTCAACTTAGTCATACTCGAAAAAATTTCACTGTTAAAAACTGTTGAGCAGCTAAGCCAGCTCAACAAACATGGCCAAATGCTGCTGCTACTGTTTGCCCATGTTTTCACAAAGGTAAACATTGGGCAAGTACTTGCTACTCTAGGTATGATATAGATGGAAACCTCCTGCCACAGAACCAGGGAAGTGGGGCCAATCCCAGACCCCAATATCAAATGGGACACCTCAGATTCAAACCAACATTGCATTTCCACTTCAAGTGTTCCCAACACAGCCACCAGCACAAACAAATTTACCTACAGACAAGCCAGATGGGTCCCAGGCTCTTCTTCTGTCTCAGTACAATGCTTGCCCAATTCCACAATAGGGGACAGGGTGATCAATCTCTGTACTATTTCTCTAAACTTACTATCTAATTATTTGCCCTTAATTGTCTCCATGGGGGTCACTGGCCCTTTACCTCAAGGTTTAGTTGGCCTGGTATAGGGCATTCACCTCTGCTAAAAGAATCACCGTTCATACTGGTCTGACTAATTCTGATTCCCTAGAGGAGATTAAACTCATACTGTTAGCCAAAGTTCCTGTTTCCCTTCTGGCTGGTGAGTCAATTGCTCAATTGTTTTACTGCCTAATGCTGTTTTAAACAAAGGAGATGAGACACATGGCCCTGGGATGGGCTCTGGTGGTGAAAAGGGTGCTTATTTGATTAAAGTAATCTCTAAACAGTGGCCCACCTGCATCATACACATTCAAGGAAAAAAGTTGGAGGGCCTAGTAGATGTTGGGTTTGATGTTTCTATTATTTTCTCTAATTTATGGCCTTCCTCCTGGCTTAAACATCTCACTAACATGGGACTAGTAGGTGTTGGAAAAGCTGATGGAGTTTACCAGAGCAAATTTATCTTGCCTTGCACTGGCTCTTATGGTCAAAATGGTACAATTCAGCCTTATATCACACCAATCCCTATTAATCTTTGGGGTAAAGATTTGCTGGCACAATGCGGGGGCTGAAATTAATATTCCACATAACTGTTATAGTGCTTCCAGTCAACATATAATGGAAAACATGGAGTTTGTTCCAGGACTCAGTCTTGGTCCAAAACATGAAAGGATTACTGAACCCCTCCTAGTTACTGTAAAAGAGAACAGTGCTGGTTTAGGATATACTTTTCAATGGTTAGCTCTGCCATGTCTTCTGATCCTATCCCTTTACAATGGAAATCTGACACATCTGTTTGGATTGAACAGTGACAGCTCTCTAAAGAAAAACTGGAGGCTTTAACTACTTGGTTTTTGAACAGATACAACTTGGAAATGTGGAACCTTCTCTCTCCCCTTGGAACTTTCCTGTGTTTCTAGTGAAAAAGAAATCAGGCAAGTGGTGGATAGCAACCAGTTTAACAGCCATTAATGCAGTAATTAAACCTACGGGAGCCATCCAACCCAGCCTACCTGCCCCTGCTTTAATACCTAAAAATTGGCCTCTGATAGTTATTGATCTTAAAGATTGTTTTTTTCCTATTGCTTTACATAAATCAAATTGCAAAAAATTTGGTTTTACTGTACCACCTATCAATAATCAGGAACCTGCAGCTCATTATCAATGGAAAGTTCTTCCCCAGGGAATGCTGAATAGCCCTACAATCTGACATTATGTTGGACCGGTGCTTTAACCAGTTCAAGTCCTATTTCCCTAGGCCTATATTCTTCATTATATTGATGATATTTTAATTGCTGCACCCACTGATAAATAATTAATTGACATCAAATTTTAAGCCACCAAGTCACAGAGGCTGGATTACACATTGATCAGGATAAAATTCAACAGAGAACTCCCATTCAATATTTAGGAAGGGTGGCCAATAAACAATACATTCAATCTCAAAAGGTTCAGATTTGGAGAGATTGTTTGAAAACTTTAAATGACTTCCAAATTTGGATAACATTAATTATTTAAGACCTACTTTAGGCATTCCAACATATGCCCTGTCTAATTTGTTTTCTACAATGTGGGGAGATTCTGATCTCCACACTCCCAGGACTTTGACCCCTGGGGCTTTACTAAAACTGAAATTCATGGAATAAAGAATCCATACTGTTCAGTTATCTAGAGTACAGCTGTCTCAGCCTTTGCAGTTTTTGGTTTTTGCTCCATTACACTCCCCTACTGGGCTAATAGTTCAACATAATGATTTAGTGGAGTGGTGTTTTCTTCCTCATTCTGTGTCAAAAACTTTCTCTGTTCATCTGGACCAAATGGCCATCTTAATTGTACAAGCATGGTATAGAATACTCAAAATTTCTGGATTTGATCCAAATTTAATTGTAGTTCCTTTAAATTGGCTTGAAGTTCAAGTGGCTTTTCAACCTTCCATAGTGTGGCAAATTCACTTGGCTGATTTTATCAGCATTATTGACAATCATTATCCTAAATACAAAATGTTTGATTTTATAAAAATGACTTCTTGGATGGTCCCTTGATTGTCCAAAGATCAGCCCATTACTGAGGCCATTACAGTGTTCACTGATGGCTCCAGTAATGGAAATGCTGGTTATACATGTCCTACAGACAAGCTTGTTTCTACCCTTTATACCTCTACTCAAAAGGCAGCGTTAGCTGCTGTAGTTACTGCCTTACAGGATTTCACCAAAATTTGAAATATTGTCTCTGATTCTGCTTTTGTTGTGCATGACACTAAAAATATAGAAACCACTACTATCAACCATATTGATAATTCTGAATTGGCTTCTTTATTTTCAAGGTTATAACAGGTGGTTCACCAGTGCAAACACCTTTTATATATTACATATATTACATCTCATACCACTTTACAGGACCCATGTCTGCTGGTAACTATAAAGTTGACTGGTCTCTTTTGTAACCCCAGAAACTCAAGAGTTCTGTAATCTCACTTATGTCAATGCTGCTGGATTAAGAGATAAATTTGTTCTCAACTGGAAAGAGACTAAGCTTATTGTTCACAGCTGTCCTCAGTGCCAGCTTTTTGTACTTCCAAATCAGGAACCTGGCATTAATCCCAGAGGCTAAATTCCTATTTATGGCAAATGGATGTGACTCATATTAACTCCTTTGGAAGACTTTCGTGGTGCATGCTTCTGTAGATACCTTCTCAGGTTTTGTCTGGGTTACTTGCCAAACCAGGGAAGGCATGGCCCATGTTAAAAAACATCTGTTTTCTTGCTTTGCAGTTATGGGGATTCCATATCAAATAAAGACAGACAACACCTCTGGGTATGTTAGTAAGGCTGTTGATTTAGTTATACAACAATGGGGAATTTTGCATATTACCAGAATCCCTTACAATCCTCAGGGACAGGCTGTGGTGAAACAGGCCAATTGCACCTTAAAAACTCAATTCTCCAAACAGTCTGAACTACAAAAACATAATTTAACTACCCCCCAACTCGCAGTTACATTTAGCATTGTTTACTTTAAATTTTTAAACTTTTCTAAGGACAATAATCTAACTGCAGCTAAACGCCATTGTACAGGCAAAAAATTCACCCTAAATGAAAGCAAGCAGGTATTATGGAAAAACCCCCAAACCAATACCTGGGAACCTGTCACAATTATAACGTGGAGGAGAGGATATGCTTGCATTTCACCAGGAGATCATCAATCCCCTGTCTGGTTGCCCCCTGGGAGACTTAAACTTCGTGTGAATACTGACAATGAAAACCACAGGGAAAAGACGTCTGTGTCAGAGACCACTCTCAGACATGGTAAGATCTGTGCAGACTCCTCAGTAGCTGGCACACCAAATCAAAATGGGTCTGGTTCAAATCTCCCTAATGACAACAGAGACCCCTCTAACTAATCCCACTTCTCCTAAGTACCTTTCCTTTTCTCCTTACAAAAATAAAAATCTCACCATTTCTAATAGCCTGAAAATAACATCCCTCTGTTCTCCTCTTCCTCCTTCAGCACTGGATCTCCTCACAATAGATTTATTTAAAGATTATCCTCAGTGGGAGGGATAGCTTTAGGAGATATACCTAATGCTAAATGATGAGTTAATGGGTGCAGCACACCAGCATGGCACATGTATACATATGTAACTAACCTGCATATTGTGTACATGTAGCCTAAAACTGAAAGTATAATAATAATAAAATAAAATAAAATAAAAAAATAAAAAAAATAAAATAAATTAACTTAAAAAAAAAGATTATCCTCATTAAACTTTCTGTCTCACCAGTTCCCTTTCACACTGAATTACCTGGTACACAAAATGATTCTTATTGGGCTTATGTGCCTTTTCCTCCTCTCATTCAACCTCACACCTGGATGGATGCTCTTGCAGAAATCTATACTAACAATAGTGTGTAGATGCATGGAGCTACAGATGACCATTGCCCCACTCAACCAGGAAAGAAGGTGCTGCATCTAATGTTACTATAGGTTATAAACACCCACCTCTGTATCTCAGACTTGCACCTGATTGTATCCATCCTGAAACTCAAGTCTGGGCTGCTTGTCTTCTGGAGAGATTAGCTACAGAGAAATCTGGATATTTTGTCTCTGGCCTCTCCCTTTCTCCTTTAAGAGAAATGAAAGGGGGAGTTATAGGAGATACCCCATACTTTCAATATAAACTTGCAGGAAAGCAATGCCCTAAACATTTTGAGAACCCAACTAAAACTTTAATTTGGGAAGATTGTGTTAACTCACATGCAGTGATATTAAAAAATGACTCATATGGTTTAGTAATAGACTAGACACCAAAGGCCTATTTAAAAAACAATTGCTCCTCTGGCAGAAGGGAATGCCTGGAGGCTACTTGTTTTATTTCTTATAGGGAGAATGAGAATCATCCTTCTACTTTGCATAGGAGGTTCAGCTCATTCTTTCCCTTAAAATGGGAAGATAAACGCATTACCTGTCCTGAGGTGTCATATGATATTCTGTTTCCTGAGCCCAGAACACAAAGAACTTTGGAAATTGGCTTTTGCCATGTCTAGACTACAAGTATGGAAGGGGAAACTTTTCTGTCTGTTGTCCCACTACCGTCCCTCTCCCTCAGTATCAATGTAGATTCAGAAATTCTGCTTTGCTTACCTCCAACCTGACTCTTTCTATACAGAGTTGTGTTAAGCCCCTTTACATGCTGTTAGTGGGAAATATCAAAATTTGGATGAACAGTCAATCTGTCCAATGCATTATTTGTCATCTATACACTTGTATTAACTCCCGTTTGGACTCCAGAAAAATTGTAATGTTGATTCAAAATCCAGAATGAATAGGGATTCCAGCAACTTTGTCCAGACCATGAGAATCCTCTCCCTCAGTTCATTTAATTAATGAAGTGTTAAAGCGAATTCTCAAAAGATATAAGAGATTTTTTTCACTTTAATCACTGTGATCATGGGCCTAATTAAAGTCATTGCAATGGCCATCAGTGCTAGAATGGCATTACATCTATCTATTCAAATGGCTCATTTTGTTAATAATTGGCAAGCCAATTCCACCCAAATGTGGAATTCTCAACAAGGCATTGATCAAAAACTGGTTAATCAAATTAACCATTTAAGACTGTTATTTGGCTTGGAGTTTGGGTAGTGAGTCTCTGACATCACATGCAAATGTACTGTGATTGGAATGCTTCTGATTTCTTTATCACACCATATTCCTACAAAGAGACTGATCATTCATGGGAAATGGTCAAAGGATGGCTTCTGGGTGGGGAAGATAATTTATCATTGGACATAACTGCATTAAAAAAAAACACATTTTTGAAGCCTCTCAAGCTCATTTATCCATTGTGCCTGGAGCCGAGGCATTATATCAGGTGACAGAAAATCCTTTTGGACTAACCCCCATGACTGGATTAAGTCTATTGGGGGCTCCACTGTAGTAAATTTTGGAACTACATTTCTCTGCTTAGTCAGCTGGTTTTTAGTGTGCTGGACAAGTTGAAGAATCCTGGATCAAAATCGAGAAAATGAACGACTTCCTTCCCATGGCATATTTATATAAAAAGAAAGGGAGAGATGTTGTGGGAAGTCAGAAATCTGGAATGGAGGGAGCAGCTGAAGCCATGGCAGAAGAATATAAATTGTGAAGATTTCATAGACATTTATCAGTTCCCAAAATTAATACTTTTATAATTTCTTACACATGTCTTTACTGCAATCTCTGAACATAAATTGTGAAGACTTCATGGGCATTTATCACTTCCCCAAATAATACTATTATAATTTCTTGTGCCTCTTTAATCTCTTAATCATGTTATCTTTGTGAGCTGAGGATGTATGTCACCTCAGGACCCTGTGATTTTTGTGTTAACTGTACAAAATGTTTGTAAAATGTGTGTTTGAATAATATGAAATCTGATTGTAAAACATGGGTGTTTAAACAATATGAAATAGGTGTACCTGAAAAAGAACAGAATAACAGTGGCATTCAGGGAAAAAGTGAAGATTACCATAAGGTCTGACTGACTGTGGGGTCAGGCAGAATATATCCATATTTTTCTTTTCACAGAAAGCCTATAGACAGATGTGCAAGTAGAAGAAATGTTGCTGAATCCTTTTCCCAACATGGAGTAACCCTGGGGAATGAATGCATTTCTGGGGATAGTTCTATAGACGGCTGCTATGGGAGCATCTGTATTATGTAGTTGAGATAGGACTGAAATACACCCTGGTCTCCTGCAGTGCCCTCAGGCTTACTAAGATTGGGAAATTGCCTGGTAAATTCTAGTCAGATCAGCTATCTGCTCTTAAACTTGTTTCCTCTTGAGATGTTTATCAAGACAATGCATGCACAGCAGGACACAGACCCTCATCAGTAATTCAAATTTTTACCTTGGCCTTGTGATATTTTATTGCCCTTTGAAGCATGTGATCTTTCCGAATTACCCCCTGTTGGCACACTCCCTCCCCTTCTAAAATCCCTAATAGAAACTTACTGGTTTTGAGGCTCACTTGGGCATTACGGAATCTACCAATATGCGATGTCACCCTTGGTGGCCTAGCTGTAAAATCCATCTCTTTGTACTCTTTCTCTTTACTTCTCAGAGCAGCTGACATTTAGGGAAAATAGAAAAGAACCTGCATTGAAATACTGGGGACTTGTTCACATGATACCCTCCAAACTTGTCTCTTCTTTTCCTGTGTTCCATGTTACTCATCAGCCTAGGGTTTTTTGGGTCTGGGTCAACAACTTCCACACAAAACCTTTCCCAGTTCATGGAAAACAACCCTCAAAGTAATCCATTGTGTGAGTGTTTCCTTCTAAACACCCACATTATAATGACTGGATAGCACTGATACTTTAGAATCATAAATTCTTGTTAGAGCTGCCAACAAGAAAACTCTTATTCTCCCAATTTTATCACAGGGCTCCATGATTCCTGTAGGATAAGAAACAGGCAGCTGTGTCTGGCTTTTGCCTGATAATCTTGTTTCTGTTTCATTTAATCTGCATGGCCTATTCATAGTGGAATATCTCTTTCATTGGGTTGTTGCCAGATGGGACTGCCTCTCAAAACAGATTATATAGCTGCCAGGGATTTCAGACAGCAAAAGAGATTTTGGGTAGGCTGGCTGTCCTCCAGTTTTTGGGTCGTTGTCTCATTGTGGGGGCTGAGGTTGCTTGCCCTTCGCAGGAGAATTTTGGGTCCTCTGACTGGAAACATTGAACATTGCTTGGACTCCAGCAAAAGGTAGCTCATTCTCTCAGGTCAGCCTTGATTTTTCTTTGCTTTCTTGGGGAATCCACAGTACCCTCAACACTGCTAGACACCATTTTAAGACTTGCCATCACAACATACACCTTTGGAGACACTGTTTCAACCTCATCTGCACCTGTGGGAGGCCAGTTTGAAGTGTGACAACATGGCTCCACCTTGGACTTGCCTTTGTCAAAGTTTCTGCCTTTCCCAGAGAACCCCTGCAAGGCCCAGGATGAAGAGAGTCAGTCAGGTCAACATCTCAGCCATCTTTCACTGACAACTTCCTTTGGGCTCTCAGGTATACCTCTATCACACAAAGAACCCCTGTGAGTCCCAGGATGAAGGGAGGCAGTAAGGTCAAGAGCCTGGCCATCTTTCACTGACACCCACCTCTGGTATCTCAGGTATGATTCTATCACCCCAAGAACCCTCAGCGACACACAAGGGTCTATTCCAATTCCCATGGGACCTGATTCTGGCACAAAGACTCTTTCAGGAATGGAGTTAGAAGAGCTGTTTCCAGAGACCATATCACAGTCTTGAAATACATTTTCTTCCCAGCAGGACCTGATCACAGAGATGGACCAAAAGGGCTGTCAGTTCAAGAATTTTAGCCTCCCACAGTTAGTTTTCACAGGTAGCATTTTTATCAATATCAGATCAGCTATGCCTGTATCTTTTTCCTTTGCTTAGGCAGGCTGAGAGCTCTAACAGCCTGGGCCCTGTGCCTGCCTCATGAATGCATATGCGCTAGTCTCAGGTCACATGGCCTGATTGTGAGCTCTGGCTAGCATCACAATGAATGTCACTATTGCCTAGTGAAAAGTTCCTGCAGCTTGGCAGAAAAGAAGACCTCCATGGTGGTGCATCAATTGTGGACTCTCGTCTGTTTTCTCTGTAGTATCCATGTGACAATCCCATCCAAGAAAGAGAGGTCGTGAGAGAGCCTGAAGAAACCTCAAGCACAGCCCAGGAGTGAAGGGTGAAATCCCTACATATCCTAAAGGATCTGCAGGGTTCCTTAGTCCTGCCAAGATGTTGTAGGGGTGTCTTTCTGAAAGTTGTCCCACTGTAATTTGTAGGTACAGTCTACCTGCGTTCCCCTGTGTTGCTCTATATGAGATGGGGCTTCCTGCAGAACTACACATCTTCAGGATCTGCTGGGTTGTGTGTTTCCATGGGATTGTTGCAAGTGTTGGATGTCTGCATGTTTGTATGGCATTGCTTGTTTGTGTGTGTGTATGTGTGCATGTGTGTGTGTGTGCCTGTAAGTGGAGTCAGCTTCAAAGAATGTGGCTACTGAACCTCAGTGCTTTTTATTTTTGAGTCTCCCAACATTTTGGTGGCCTGTATGTGTTTCCCTGCTTGGTCTATGGGGCTCCATGTTCATTATTCTCTGTATCATAAATCCGCAGTTAATTAGGAGGAGGGCTGAGAAACGCCAGCAGCCAAATCACCTTGCCCTGCAAAAAAAAGCCACTCTGCTAGAAAGAAGAGGAGCACACCACACCAAAAACAAAGAAACAAACAAACAAAAAACAAAATACAGATATTTCCCAGCATATCATGGTCCTGCAGCCAACCCAGGGGGAGACACTCACAGTCCTGTTCACAGTGCCCCTTGAATTTATGTAGAATTTGGTTACCAGCTAAGCAGGTGCTTCATGTTGCGAAGGGCAGTCCTCCTTCATCTTGGGTTCTTATCCTGGGAGACAGAGTGTGAGCCACAAAAAGGTCAGATAAGGATGAATATACAATCTTGTGAGGGGTGGATGAGGTCCCTCAAAATTACCTGCCAAAAAAAATTGAAGACAAATGACAAATGGAAGAAGTGCTTCCAACTTCATCCCACATTCCCTTATTTCCACAAGCAGTCCACACAATGACCCGGTGTTCTGGTGGAAGTACTCCAATGTGAAAGGGACATTTGGAGTGCAAATTGAGGACATCCTGGTGAACTCCCTATTTGAGGGCTGTCATAGTCATAGCCAAATGGTAGTGGAATTGATTGATCATAGGTGGGATGTGGCCTCCATACTTGCATTTTCTTTTCTTGAATTCCATGCTTCTCATTGGTCTAGGGTTTTCAGGTTCTGGTTCCATGACTTCTACACTAAACTTTTCTCAGTTCACAGAGAATGACTTTCATGGGAATCCATTGCATGAGTGTTTCCTTCTAAACACTGTCACATTTTAATGAATCAGGGGCTGTGATTGTTTTACAACCACAAATTGCTGTTGCAGATGTCCACAAGGAAACTCTTGTTCTCCCGCTTCTATCATAGGGCTGCAGGATTCCTGTAGGATGAGAAGCAGGCAGCCGTGTCTAGCTTTTGCCTGGTCATCTAGCCTGTGTCATTTTATCTTCATGGCCTTCTCATTTTGGAGGGGTGCTTTCATTAGGCTGTTACTGGATGTGAGTGTCTCTCACCACAAATTATTTAGTGCCATGGATTTCAGAGCACAGAAAAACTTTGGGTAGGCTGATTGTGCTCCAGGACTGGAGTTGCTGTCTTGTTGTAGGGGCTGAGATGGTTTACATTTTGCAGGATGTTTTTGAGTCCTCTGACATTAATCATTGCACATTTCTTTGAATTCACCACAAGACAGCTCATTCCAATGTCAAACCATGATTTATCTTTGCTTTCATCCACAGTGCTTCCCAACAGCTGTACTTAGCAGCATTTTCAGGCTTGCCATCACCACAGACAGCCTCTGAGTCACTGTCTCAACCTCCTCTGCATCCAGGAAAAGACAGTCCAAGGTGTGAGAACACTGTTCCACATTGGGCTTGTGTTTGTCAAGATTCCTGCTTTCCTAGAGAACCCCTGCAAAGCTCAAGATGAAGGGAGGCAGTGAGGTCAAGAGCCCCACCATCTTTGGCTGATATCTGCCTCTGGGATCTCAGATATGATTCTATCATGCAAAGAACCCTCAAAAACACACCAGATAATATTCCAAACACCCTTTAGCCTGATTTTTGCACATAGCCTCTTTCAGGAATGGAGTTAGAAGATCAGTTTCCAGCGACCACCTCACAGACATGAAACGCATCCTCCTCCATTGGCCCTGACCAAGGAGACTCCAGAAGTGTTCCTGAGGTGAGACTTTAAGGGTCCAACATTTGGATTCCTCAGGCAGACTTTTCTCTGATGCCAGGCCAGCTCTACCTGTACCATTTTCCTCTGCTAAGGCAGGCTGACAGCTCTGGCAGCCAGGAGCCCCAACCTGCCTTACAAATATGCACGCACTATTCTCATGATACCTGGCATGATTTTTAGCTTTGGCTCTCATCACAATGAATGCCACTGTTGCCAAGCAACAAGTTCCTGCAGCTGGGCAGAGAAGGATTCCTCCCTTGAGATTCATTGGCAGTGGACTCTCCCTTGTCTTCTCTGTGGGATCCACAGGATTGTCCAATGATCCCAGAAGAGGGTAATGTGAGCCCACCTAAATAAATGTCAAGCAGAGACCTAGAAATAAACTGTGAAATCCTTAGGAATCTGAAAAGATCAGCAGGATTCCTCAGGCCTGCCTAGAAGTTGTAGGGGTCAATCTTTTTGAAACTTGCTCAACTATGATTTTTAGGTACAGTCCATCAGTGCTGCCCTGGGTTGCTCTCTCCCAGGTGAGGCTTCCTGTAAGAACCATGCAGTCTCAGAAGCTGCTGGGCTGTGTGTCTCTGTGAAAGTGATGTGAGTGTTGCATGTCTGCTTGGATGTGTGTGGCATTGTGTGTAGGTTTACGTGTCTTTGTGTGTATGTGTGTGCTTGTAAGTGGATTCTGGTTAAAGGAATGTGGCTAATGCACTTCAGCCCTGCTTTTTTTTAATCTTTCTATTTACTGGTAGCCTGCCTTTGTGGCTCTAGTTGGGTTTCAGGGCTCAGCTTTCTTTATTTTTTCTGTGGATTATGAATCCACAGTGAATTGGGAGGAGGGCTGAGACCCACCAGCATCCAAATACCCTTCCCCTGAAACAAAAGCCATTCTTCTAGAGAGAAGAGAAGCAAACCACACAAAAAGACAGACATCTTCCAGTGTTTCATTGTCTTCCATCCAATCCAGGGAGATATCCTAGTAGTCTTTTTGCAGGGCCCCATTTATATTTATTTAATAATTTAAATTATTTATTTGTTATATATTTAAATTATTTATTTAATAATTTACATATTATTTGGTTCCCAGCCAAGCAGGTGCTTCATGTCTTGATTGGGCACTCATTGATGGTATTGAAGTTTTATCCTGATACAGTGTGAGCAGCAATAAGGTCAATTAGGATGAAAAATAAAATATGGTGGGGGGGATGGGGTTCCCCAACTTAACCTGCAAGGAAAATAAAGACAGATTACAAAGAAGGTGCTTCCAAATTCTCCACATTCATTTCATTGCACAAGTGGCCCAGTGTTCACGTAAATGTACCCTACAGTGCAACGAACATTTGGAGTGCAAATTTGGGCCATCCTGGCAAACTGCCAATTCCAGGGCATTCATACCCAGAGCCAAATGGGAGTGGGATGGATTAATGCTGGGAGGGATGTGGCCTCTACACTTGCCTCTTTTTTTCTGGACTTCCATATTTCTAGGGTTTCCTGGGTCCAGCTTAATGACTTCCACACTAAATTTATCCCAGTTCATGGAGAACATCTCTCATGTCAATCTATTACATGTTTTTTTCTTCTAAACACTGTCACGTTTTAATGACTGGGCAGCTGTGATACTTTTAAAACCATAAATTCCCATTACAGCTGCCAAGAAGGAAACTCTTTTTCTCCCACTTCTGTCAGAGGGCTCCATGATTCCTGTAGGATGAGAAGCAGGCAGCCGTAACTGGCTTTTGCCTGGTAATCTAGTCTCTGTTTCATTTCATTTGAAAGGCCTCCTAATTTTGAAGGGGAGATTTCATTCACTGTTGCTCGATGGAACTGACATGTCACACATTACTTAGATGCCAGGAATTTCAGAAAGCAAAAAAGACTTTGATTAGGCTGGGTGTGCTCAAGGTTTTGGGTCATTTTCTCATTGTGGGGTCTGAGGTTGATTGCAATTTGCAGGAGGTTTTTGAATGCTCTGGCAGTAATCATTGCACATTTCTTGGATTCCAGCACAAGGCAGCTTGTTCACACAGGTGAGCCTTAATTTTTCTTTGCTGTCATGGGTAATCCACAGTTCTTCTCAACAGCACTATTGGACACACTTCTCATACTTGCCATCACCACAAATGGCATCCAAGACTCTCTCTCATCCCCATCTGCACCCGTGAGAGGCCAGTCCAAGGTGTGAGAACACTATTCCACTTTGGACTTGCATTTGTCCTGGTTCCTGCCTTTCCCAGAGAGCTCTTGTAATGCTCAGGATGAAGGGAGACAGTGAGATCAAGAGACCATCCATTCTTTGCTGACATTCACCTCTGGGGTCTCAGGTGTAATTCTGTCACCCAAAGAAGCCACAAGAATGGACCAGATTATATTTCAATTAATGGTAGTTGATTCTTGCATACATCATCTTTCAGGAATGGAGTTAGAAGGGCAGTTTCCAGTGACCACCACACAGTAGTCAAAATGCCTCCTCCTCCAGCAGGAACTTAACAAGGAGACAGCCAGAAGGGCCCATGAAATCAAGACTTTTATGGTCCTGCAGTGGGTTTTCACAGGCAGCTTTTTTCTGATCATAGGCCAGATCTGCCTGTACCATTTTACTCTACTTAGGATGGCTGACAGCTCTGACAGTCAGATGTCCAGCCCACTGCACAAATGCCCATGGGCTACTCTCAGGACACTGGTCCTGATTGTAAGCTTTGACTAGTGTCACAATGAACATCACCATTGCTTAGCAACAAATCGCTGAGGCTTGGCAGAGAAGAAAACCTCCATTGAGGTTCGTCAGCAGTGGACTCTCGCCTGTCTTCTCTTGGGATTCACAGGATTGTCCCATGAAGCTAGGAGAGGGCAGATATGAGCAAGCCTGAAGAAATGTCAAGCAGAGACCCAGGAATAAACCATGAAATACCTAAGGATCCAAAAGATCTGCAGGATTCCTCAGGCCTGCCTAGATGTTGTAGGGGTTAGTATTTTGAAACTTACCCCACTGTGATTTCTAGGTGCAGACTGCCTGTGTTCCCCAGGGCTGCTCTCTCCTAGGTGGGGTTTCTTGCAGAACTATTCAGGCTGCTGGGATGTGTGTTTCTGTGAAGGTGATGCAAGTATTGGATATCTGGGTGTGTGTGTGTGTGTGAGACATTGTGTATAGGTTTATGTGTGTGTGTGCCTGTAAGTGGATTCTGCTTAAAGTAATGTGGCTATCACACTTCAGTGCTTATTTTTTTGTCTCCTTACATTTTGGTGGCCTGTCTGTGTCTCTTCTTGGGCTGCAGGTCTCCGTTTTCTTCATTTTTCTGTGGATCATGGATCCACAGTAAATTGGGAGACAGGCCCAGACCCACCAGCTTTGAAATCCTCTCCCTGCAAAAGAAGCCACCCTTCTAGACAGAAAAGAAGCACACCATACACAAAAAACAGACATTATCCTGTGTTTTATTATCCTCCATCCAATCCAGTGAGAGACACTAGCAGCCTCTTTGCAGGACCCCTTGAATTTACCTATTATTTGGTTCCCAGTTGAGCAGGTGCCTCATGGCATGAGAGAGCACTCCTCCATCATCTTTGGATTTCATCTTGGGACATAAAGTGTGAGCCTCAATAAGGTCAGATAAGAGTGAGGATACAATCTGGTGCGGGGCAGATGGAGTCCCACAACTTCCCCTGCACAAAAAATACAGTTGACACAGAAGGTGTTTCCAACTCCATCACCACATTCCCTTCATTGCACAAGCAGTCTAAATTATGGCCTGGTGTTCATGTGAAAGTATTCCAACGTGGAAGAATCATTGGAGTACAGATTTGTTCCATCTTGGCAAATTCCCGATTTGAGGACTTTCATTCCTGAAGCAAAATGGGGTGGAATGTATTCATGCTGGGTGGGATATGGCCTCCACACTTGCCTCTTCTTTTCCTTACTTTCATGTGCCTCATCAGCTTAGGGTTCATGGGTGTGGCTCAAGGACTTCCTCACTAAATGTTTCTCAGTTAACAGACAACGACCTCCATGGGAATCCAATGGGTGAGTGTTTTCTTTTAAACACTGTCACGTTTTAATGACTGGACAGCTTTGATATTTTAAAACTGTAAATTCCCATTACAGCCACAAATAAAAAGACACTCATTCTCTCACTTCTATTGGACACTGCATGATTCCTGTAGGATAAGAACCAGACAGCCATGTCTGGCTTTTGCCTGGTAATATAGCTTATGTTTCATTTCATGTGCATGGCATTCTCATTGTGTAGATGCTCTTCCATTGGGCTCTTGCTAGATGGGACTGATGCTTCCAGGGATTTCAGGGAGACTGAGGTTGTTTGCACATTGCAGAAGTCTTTGGGGTCCTCTGTCAGCAATCATTGAACATTTCTTGAACATTTCTTGCACTCCAGCACAAGGCAGCTCATTTACTTAGACAAGCCTTACTGTTTCTTTGCATTCATGGGAAAAAAAACAGAGCCTCTTGCTATCACTACTGGACATCATTTTTAAGGATTCCCAACACCAGAGATGGCCTCTAACACACGGTCTCAACCTCGTATGTGCTCATCTGGGGACAGTTTGGGGTGTGAGAACCTGCTCCATATTGGACTTACCTTTGTCATTGTTCCTGCATTTCCAGAGAGCCCATGCGAGGCCTAGGATAAAGGGAGGCAGTGAGGTCAACAGTCCTGCCATCTTTCACTGACACCCACCTCTGGGGTCTCAAGTATGATCCTACAACCCAGTAAACCATCAACAACACACCAGGCTATATTCCAATCCCCATGGGACCCAAGTCTTGCACAGAGTCTCTTTCAGGAATGGAGTCAGAAGAGCAGTTTCCAACAACCACCTCACATTCTTGAAATGCTTCCTTCTCCAGTGGTAAGCAACTATGGAGATGGCCTGAAAAGGCCTTGAGGTCGAGACTTTTAGGGTACCACAGTGGGATTTTGAAGGCAGTCTTATTCCTGATACATGGCCAACCCTGCCTGTACCATTTTCCTCTGCTTAGGCAGGCTGACAGCTCTGACAGCCCAGTGTCCAAGCCAGACTCACAAATGCCCATGCACTTGTCTCAGGGCACAAGGCCTGACTGTAAGCTCTTGCTAACATCACAATGAATGTTACCATTGCCTAGTGACAAGTTCCTGCAGCTTGACAGAGAAGGAGACCTCTGTGAAGGTGTGTCAGTTGTGTAGTCTTGCCTATCTTCTCTGTTGGATCCATGGGACAGTCCAATAATTCTGGGACAAAACAGACAGGATCCAGCTGGAGAAACATCAAGCACAGCCCCAGGAATAAAAAACAAAATTGCTAAGGATCCAAAAGGATCTGCAGGATTCCTCATGCCTACCTAGATATTGTAGATGTGACTTTTTAAAAATCTCTCCCCACTGATTTCTCTCTGCAGCCAGCTTATGTTCCCTGGGGTTGCTCTCTTCCAGGTGGGGCTTCCTGCAGAAACACTAAGCCTCAGGAGCTGTCTAGCTGTGTGATTCTGTGGGAGTGTTTTGAGTGTTGGATATCTGTGTGTGTGTGTTATTTTGTGTTTGTGTGCGTAAGTGTGTGTTTCATTATGTGTGCTTGTAAGCTGAGTCAGCTGAAAGGAATGTGGCTAGGCACTTTCAGACTCCAGATCTGAAGCAAATTGACACATTTGCCAAAATCCACCAGTGCCCAGATGACCTCCACCTGTGGAAAAAAAAGCCACTTTTCTAGACACAAGAGGAGCACACAACACCAAAAATGAGATATCTC
Organism: Pongo pygmaeus; assembly: GCF_028885625.2. Classification (NCBI taxonomy): domain Eukaryota; kingdom Metazoa; phylum Chordata; class Mammalia; order Primates; family Hominidae; genus Pongo; species Pongo pygmaeus. The sequence goes on along the minus strand of NC_072397.2, from coordinate 13,845,565 downwards.
CAAGTGTTTTATTGTCCTGAGCTTATGACAGGGAGAGACACTAGCAGTCCCCTCTGCAGGGACTCAAATTTATCTTGAATTTTGTTTCCAGCTGAGCATGTGGTTCAATTGTGAGGGTACACTCATTCATCATCTTGGAATTGCATTCTGGAGCATACAGTGTGAGCAGCTATAAGGTCATATACGGGTGAGGATACAATCTGGTGAGTGGTCAATGGGGTACTACAACTTCACTGCAGTAACAATGAAGACAGATGGCATAATAGTTACTTTCAATGAAATCCATGTATTCCATTAATTGCAAAAGCAGTCCACATCATGGCCCAGTGTTTAAGTGGGAGTACTACAATGTACAAGAAACATTTGGGTGCAAATTAGGGGCCAATCTGGCAAACTTCCAATTATGGGGCTTTCATACCTGGAGGCAAATGAGAGTGGAATGGATTGATGCTAGGTGGGTTGTGGCCTGTAGACTTGCCTCTTCCTTTTCTGGCTTCCATGTTCCTCATTGGCCTAGGGTTTCCTGGGTCTGGCTTAATGACTTCCACACCAAAAATTTCCCAGTTCACAGAGAACGACCCTCATGAGAATCTATTGCATGAGTTTTTTCTTCTAAACATGGTCACATTTAAATGACTGGACAGCTGTGATACCTTTAATACTGTAAGTTCCCAGTACAGCCACCAATAAGGAAACACTTGTTCTCCCACATCTATTGAAGGGCTGCATCCTTCCTGTAGGATCTAAAACAGGCAGCTGTGTCTGGCTTTTGCCTCATTATCTAGTCTCTGTTTCATTTCATCTGCAAGTCCTTCTTATTGTGAACAATCTCTTTTATTGGGCTGTTGCTGGATGGGACTGCCTCTCACCACAAATAATTTAGCTGCCAGCATTTTCAGAGAGAAAAAGAGACTTTGTGGAGGTGGGCTGCACTCAAGGTTGTGGGTCATTGTCTTGCTCTGGGTGCTGAGGTTGTTTGCATTTTACAGGAGGCTTTTGGGTCTTCTGAAAGGAATCATTAAACATTGCTTTGACTCCAGCAAAAGACAGCTCATTCTTTCAGGTGGACCATGATTATACTTTGCTTTTTTGGAGCATTTACACTGCCCTTCAACAGGACTACTGCACACAATTTTCTTGGCTGCTTTCACCACAGACACCCTCTAAGAAACTATCTCAACCTATCTGCACCTGTGAGAGGCCAGGCTGAGGTATGAGAACACTGCTCCACCTTGCGCAAGCCTTTGTTGTGCTTCCTGCCTTTCCCAGAGAGCCTCTGCATAGCCCAAAATGAAGGGATGCAGTGAGGTAAAGAGCTCGGACATCGTTTGATGTCATCTATCTCTGGGGATGCAGGTATGATTCTATCACCCAGTGAACCCTCAACAGCACACTAGACTATATTCCAATCCCCATGGGACCCGATTCTTACACAAAGCGTCTTTCAGAAATGGAATCAGAAGAGCCATTTCCAGTGACCATCTCACAATCTTTACATGTTTCATCCTCCAGTGGTGCTTGACAATGGAGATGGCCTCAAGAGGCCATGAGGTCGAGACTTTTAGGGTCCCTCAGTGTGTTTTGGCAGGCAGTCCTTTTTCCAGTTCCAGGCCATCTCTGCCTGTATGTACCATTTTCCTCTGCTTAGATAGCTGAGAGGTCTGGGAACCTATCTTTTGAGCCTGCTTCATGAATGTGCACATGCTAGTCTCAGAGCACGTGGCCTGATTGTCAGCTCTGTCTAGCATCATAATAAATTTCACCATTGCCAGGTGAAAAGTCCCTGCCTCTTGGCAGACAAAGAAACCTCCATGGAGGTGACTCAGCGGTGGACTCTTGCCTGTCTTCTTTGTCTGAATTGAAGGATAGTCCCATGATCCTAGGAGAGGTCAGACATGACCCAACCTGAAGAAACAGCAAGCAGAACCCCAGGAATAAACCAGGAAATCCATAAGTATACAAAAGAATCTGCAGGACTCCTCGGGCCAGCCTAGACTTTGTTGGTGTGAGTCTTTTTGAGACTTGCCCCACTGTTATTTCTTCTCTGTGTGAACTGTGGGATAATCTCATGATCCTGGGAGAGATTAGATGTGAGCCAAGCTGAGGAAATGGCAATCAGAACACCAGGAGTAAACTGGGAAATCCCTAAATATCCAAAAGAATCTGTAGGACTCATCAGGCCACACTAGATGTTATAGCTGTGAGTGTTTTTGAAATTTGCCCCACCTTGATTTTCTATACATAGGCTGCTTGTGTTCCCTGGGGTTACTCTCCCCCAGATGGGGCTCCTGGCAGAACAACACAGCCTCAGGAGCTACCGAGCTGTGTATTTCAGTGGGAGTGTTGTGAGTGTTGTATGTCTGTGTGTGTGTTTGGCACTCTGTGTGTGTCTGTGTGTGTTTCTGTGTGTGTGTGTGCCTGTACATGGAGTCTGCTTAAATGAATGTTGCTAATGCACTCAGCACTACTTTTTTTGTTTTTTCTTTTTTTTGAGTCTTTCAACCTTTTAGTGTACTGTCAGTGTGGCTATGCTTTGGCTGAGGGGCTCCATGTTCTTTCTTTTTATTTTATTTTATTTTTTGTAGATCATGAATCCACATGAATTGGGAGGAGTGGCTAGATGTCATGGCATCAAAATCACCTCTCCAGGCCAAAAAAAAAAAAAAAAAAAAAAAAAAACTCACCTAAAAAGAAAAAGAGCACAACACACCAGTAATCAGATACCTTCCAGTGTTTCACTGTACTGTGGCCAAACCAGGAAGAGAATCTAGCAGTCCTTTCAGCAGGGCCCCTGGAATTAACCTCAAATTTTGATCCCAGGCATGCTGGTGCTTCATGTTATGAAGAGACACTCCTCCATCATCTTAGGATTTCATCCTGAGACATAGAGTATGAGCAGCAATAAGGTCAGATAAAGGTATGGATATAATCTGTTGAGTTGTGTATGGGATCCTGCAACTTTACCCACAACAAAAATGAAAACAGATGACACAGAAGGTGCTTCCAACTCCATACCCACATTCCCTTAATTGCACAAACAGTCCACTCTATGGCCTGGTGTTCATTTTGGAGTATTTCAATATGGAAGGAACATTCACAATGCAAATTTTGTCCATCCTAGCAAACTCCCGATTTGAGAGCTTTTAAACCCAAATCCAAATGGAAATGGGATGGATTGATGCTTTGTGGGATGTTGCCTCCAGAATTGCCTTTTCTTTTCCTGATTTCCATGTTTCTCATTGGCCTAGGATTTATGGCCCAGTGACTTCTATACTAAACATTTCCCAGTTCAAGAAGAATGAACCTCATGGGAATCCATTGGGTGAATGTTTCCATTTAAACAATATCACATTTTAATGACTGAGAAGCATTGATAATTATAAAACCATGAATTCCTGTTGTAGTCACAAAGAAGGAAACTCTTATTCTCCCACTTTTATGGGAGGACTTAATGATTCCTGTAGGATGAGAAGGAGGAAGACTTGTCTAACTTTTATGTGGTAATCTAGCCTCTGTTTCATTTCACCTGCACGGCCTTCTCATTGTGGAGGGACTCTCTTATTTGGCTGTGGCTTAGTGGGTCTGCCTCTCACCACAGATTATTCCACTGCCAACAATTTTTGAGCACCAAAAGGACTTTGGGTAATCTGGCTGTGCTGCAGGTTGTGGGTCATTGTCTTATTTTGTGGGCTGAGGTTGATTACCCTTTACAGGAGGCTTTTGGGTCCTCTGACAGGAATCATTGAACATTGATTTGACTACATCAAAAGGCAGCCCATTCTTTCAGGTGAGCCTTAATTTCACTTTGCTTTCATCAGGAATCTACAGTGCCTTTCAACTACACTACTGGACAGAGTTTTCAGGCTGATATTGTCACAGATGGCCTCTGAGACACTGCCTCAACCTCATCTGCACCTGGGAGAGGCCAGGCCGAGGTATGAGAACACAGCTTCACCTTGGACATACCTTTGTTGTGTTTCCTGCCTTTCCCAGATAACCCTTGTATGGCCCAAAATGAAGGGAGGCAGTGAGGTAAAGAGCTCAAATATCTTTCCCTGACACTCGCCTCTGGGGTTGCAGGTATGATTCTATCTCCCAAAGAACCCTGAACAAGATGCCAGACTATATTTCAATCCCCAGGGACCCAATTCCTGAAACAACCTCTTTTGGGAATGGAGTCAGAAGAGCAGTTTCCAGCTACCATGTCACAGACTTGAAATGTTCCCTAGAGGGACTTGACCATGGAGATGGCCCGAAGGGGCTATGAGGTTGAGACTTTTAGTGTCCCATCATGTGTTTTCTCAGGCAACCTTTTTTTCCAATACCAGGGCATCTCTGCCTGTAACATTTTCCTCAGCTTAGGCAGGTTGACATCTCTGATAGCCTGGTACTGGAGCCTGCGTCACAAATGCACAAGCACTAGTCTCAGGGCATGTCGCTTGATTGTGAGCTCAGTCAGGCACCACTATGAATTTCACCATTGCCTAGCAACAAGTCCCTGCCTCTTGTCAGAGAAGGAGACTACTATGGAGTTGCATCAGTGGTATACTTTTGCCTGTCTTCTCTGTGAAATCCACAGATAGTCTCATGATCCTAGGAGAGGGCAGACATGAGCCAGCCTGAAGAAGCATAAAGAACAGCCACAGGAATAAACCAAGAAATCCCTAAGGATCCAAAAGGATCTTCAAGATTTCTCAGGCCTGCTTAGGCATTTTAGGGTGAGTCTTTCTGAAACTTGACCCACTGTGATTTTAAGGTACAGTCTGCCTCTGTGTTCCTTGGGTTGCTCTCTACCAGCTGGAAATTCCTGCAGAACAAGGCAGCCTCAGGAACTGCTGGGCTATGTTTTCTGTGAGAGTGCTGTGAGTGTTGGAAATCTGTGTGTGTGTGTGTGTGGCATTTTGTGTGTGTGTGTGTGCCTGCCTGTAAGTGCAGTCTGCTTAAAATAATGTGACTAACACATTTCAGCTCTTCTTAAAAAAAAAAAACTCTCAATGTTTATTGGCCTGTCTGTGTGGCTCCACTTGGGCTCTGGGGCTCACTATTCTTCATTTTTCTGTGGATCATGAATTCACAGTGAATTGAGAGGCAGACCAAGACTAGAAGGTATCCAAATCACCTCCCACTGCAAAAAACCCACTTTTCTAGAAAGAAGAATAGTGCACCACACCAATAAACAGACCTCTCCTAGTGTTTCATTGTCCTGTGGCCAACCCAAGGAGAGACACAAGCATTCCTGTCCACATGGCCCCTTGAATTTACCAAGAATTTTGTTCCTGTCTGAGTGGGCGCTTCATGTCATGAGAAGGAGCTATGCCATTATCTTGGGATTTTATTCTGGGATGTAGAGTGAGCAGCAATAAGATTAGATAGGAGTGACCATGCAATCTGGTTTGTGGTGGATGGGGTCCCGCAACTTCACCTGAAAAAAAAAATGAAGACAGAAGACACAGAAAGTCCTTCCAAATTCATCCCCACAGTCACTTAATTGCATAGGCAACCAAAGCCATGGCACAGTGTTCAGGTGGGAATACTCCAACATGCAAAAATGTTTGAAGTGCAAATTTGGGCCATCCTGGCAAACTCCCAATTTGAAGGCTTTCATACCTGCAGCCAAAATGGGTGTGGAATGGATAGATATTTGGTGGGATGTAGCCTCCATACTTGCATCTTCTTTTCCTGACTTCCATGTTCCTCACCAACCTAGGGTTTCCTGGGTCTGGCTCAACCACTTTTACACTAAACATGTTCATTTCACAGAGACAAATTCTTATGGGAATCCATTGGATGACAGTTTCCTTCTAAACACCGTTAAGTTTTAATGACTAAGCAGCTTTGATACTCTTAAAATCATAGATTTCTACTGCAACCACCAACAAAGGAACTCTTATTCTCCCACTTCTATCAGAGGGCTGCATAATTCCTGTAGGACCAGAAGAAGTCAGCCATGTCTCCCTTGGATGAATTTCTCTTTCTGGAAGGGCTCTTACATGGGGTGTTGCTGAATGATACTGGCTCTGGCCACAGATTATTTAGCTGCCAGGGATTTCAGAGAGCAAAAGCAACTTTAGGTAGGCTGGCTGTGCTCCTGGTTGTGAGTCATTGTTTCATTGTTGAAGCTGAGGTTGTTTGCACTTTGTAGGTGCCTTTTTGTTCCTCTGACAGGAATCTTTGGACATTGCATGGACTGCACAATGAGGCAGTTTGGACTCTCAGGTGTGCCTTGATTTTTCTTTGCTTTCATGAGAAATCAACAGTGCCCCTCAACAGAACTACTAGAAATGATTTCCAGGCTTTCCATAGCCACAGACAGCCTCTGAGACAGTGTCTTAACTCATCTTCATCCGTGAAAGACCTGTCCGATGTATGAGAATAGGGCTCCACCTTGGTTTGCCTTTGCCATGGTTCCTACCTTTTCCAGAGAGCTCCTGCAAGGCCCAGGATAAAAGGATGCCATGAGGACAAGAGCCCAGCTATCTTTTGCCGACAACTGCAAGTGGGGTCTCAGATATGATTCTGTCACCCAAAAAACCCTCAACAACACACCAGACCATATTCCAATGCTTATCAGGCCTGATTCTTGCACACAGCTTTTTTGGAGAATGGAGTCAGAAGGGCAATTTCCAGCCACCAGCTTACTGTCTCAAAGTGTCTTCTTCTTCGGTGGATGCAACCACGGAAATGGCCCAAAAGTGCTCTGAGGTTGAGACATTAAGGGTCCCACAGTGGGTTTCCACAGGCAGCATTTTTCTTGATAGCAGACCTGCTCTGCCTTTACAATTTTTCTCTGCTTATGCAAGCTGACAGCTCTGACAGCTGGGTTCCCAAGCCTGCCTCATGAATGTGCATGGGCTAGTCTGAGAGCACCAGGCCAGATTGTGAGCCCTGGGTAGCATCACAACTAATGTCAGCATTGCATTGTGAAAAGTCCCAGTGGCTGGCAGAGAAAAAGTATTCTGTATAGTTTCATCAGTGGTGGACTCTTGCCGGTCTTTTCTGTGGTATCCATAGGATTGTCCCATGATCCTAGGGGAGGGCAGGCATGAGTCACCCTGAAGAAACTTTAAGCACAGTGCCAGGAATGAACCACAAAATCCCTAAAAGTAGAAAAGCATCTGCAGGATTACTCAGGACTGCCTAGACGTTGTAGAGGTGAATCTTTTTGAAACTTGCCCCACTCTGATTTCTAGGTACAGCCTGCCTGTGTTTCTTGGGGTTGCTCTCTCCCAGGTGGGGATTCCTGCAGAACTACACGGCCTCATGGGCTGCCAAGCTGTGTTATTCTGTGGGAGTGTTGTGAGTTTTTGATGTCTGCGTGTGTGTGGCATTGTGTGTGTGTGTGTGTGTGTGTGTGTGTGCCTGTAAGTGGAGTGTGCTTAAAATAATGTGGCAAATTCACTTTGGTGCTTCTTTTTTTAGTCTCCCAACCTTTCTGTTGAAGTGTTGCAAGTGTTGGATGTCGGGGTGTGTGTGTGGCATTGTGTTTCTGCGTGTGTGACTAAATGAAGACTGCTTAAATGGATGTTGCTAATGCAGTAGAGCACTTCCTTTTTTGGAGTCTCCCAACCTTTTGGTGGCCTGTCTGCATGGCTCTAATTTTGCTCTGGGGCTCCCTCCCAGATGGTACTTTTGGCACAACAACACAGCCTCAGGAGCTGCTGGACTGTGTGTTTTTATGGGAGTGATGTGAATATTGGATGTTTGACTGTGTGTGTGGCATTGTGTGTGTAAAAAAAAGCCACACTTGTAGAAAGAAGATGAGCACATCACACCAAATAGACACTTCTCCCAGTGTTTCATTTTCTTGTGGCCAAACCAGAGAGAGACAAGAGCAGTCCTGTCTACAGGGCCCCTTGAATTAACCTTGAATTTGGTTTGCAGCCGAGCAGGTGATTCATGTCTTGGGGGTCATTCCTTCGTCATCTTGGGATTTCATCCTGGGACATAGGGCGTGAGTAGCAATAACTTCAGGTAGGTTTGAGGGGATACAATGTGGTGAGGAGTGCATGGGGTCCCACAACATCACCTGCAATAAAAATGAAGACAGATGACACAGAAGGTGCTTCCCACTCTATAGCCTTGTACAGGTGAAAGTACTGCAATGTGCAGGGAACACTTTGAGGACACACTGAGGCCATCCTGGAATAGTCTTGATGTGGGAGCATTCACATCCAGAGACAAAGGAGAGTGTGATGGATAGATGCTGGGTGGGATGTGGCCTCCACACTTGTTTCTTCTTTTCCTGACTTTCATGTTTCTCTTCAGCCTATGGTTTCCTGGGTCCATCTCTATGTCTTCTACAATAAAAGTTTCCCAGTTCATGGAGGACAACTCTCATGGGAATCCATTGCATTAGTGTTTCTTTCTAAAAACTGTCACGTTTTAATGGCTGGACAGATGAGATACTTTTAATAGCATAAATCTCATTACAGCCACCAACATGGAAACTCTTGTTCTCCCAGTTTTATTGGAGGGTTGCATGATTCCTGTAAGATGAGAAGCAGGCCGCTATGTCTGTATTTGCATGCTAATCTTGACTCTGTTTCCCTTCATCTGCAGGTCCTTCCTCATTGTGGAGTGGATCTTTCATTGGCTCTTGCTGGATGGAACTGCCTCTCGCTACAGGTCTTTCAGTTACCAAAAATTTCAGGAAGCAAAAAGTACTATACATAAGCTGGCTATGTTCCAAGTTGTGGGTCATGGTCTCCTTGTGAGGGCTGAAGTTCTTTGCACTTTTCAGGAGGCTTTTGGGTCCTCTGACATAAATCTTTGAATATTGCTTGGACTCCCACACAGTCAGCTTTTTCTCTCCAGTGAGCCTTCATTTTCCTTCCTTTCAGAGCCGATATACATTGCCCCTAATCAACACTACTGGACACTCTTTTCTGTCTTGCAATCTCCACAGGCAGCCTTTGAGACACTGTCTCAGCCTCATCTGCACCCGTGAGAGGCCAGTTTGAGGTGTGACAAAAATGTTTTATTTTGGACTTGCTTTTGTCGAGGTTTCTTCCTTTCCCATAGAGCCCCTGTGATGTACAGAATGAAGGGAGTCAGTGAGCTCAAAAGACTGACCATCTTTCACTGACACCTACCTCTTGGTTCTCAGTGTTGATTCTACCACCCAAAGACCACTCAAAAACGTACCAAATTGTATTCGAATCCCTATGGGACCCGATTATTGCACATAGCCTCTTTTGGGAATAGAGACAGAGGAGAAGTTTGCAGCGACAAACTCACAGTCTTAAAAAGACTCCTGCTTCAGTGTAACCCAACTACATTGAGTTCCCAAAAGGTCTCTATGATCTAGACTTTTTGGATCCAGAAGTGGGTTATCACAGGCAGCCTTTTTCCCCATACCAGGCTAGATGTGCCTGTACCATTATCCTCTGCCTAGGCAGCTGACATCTCTGAGAGCTGGACATCCTAGCCTGCCTCACGAATTTGCTAGCCTCAGGGCATCAGGTCTGAAGTGTGGGCTCTGGGTAGCTTGACAATAAATGCCACCTTTGCCTAGGGACAAGTTTCTGTGGCTTCACAGAGAAGGAGACCTCTGTAGAGGGATAATGGCGGTGGACTCTCACCATTTATTCTGTTGTATTTACAAGATAGTCCCATAATCCTGTGAGAGGGCAGACATGAGCCAGCCTGAAGAAACATCAAGCAGACCCCAGAAATAAACCGCAAAATACCTAAGGATCCAAAAGAATCATCAGATGCCTCAGACCTGCCTAGACATTGAAGGGGTGAGCCTTTTTGAAACTTGACCCACTGTGATTTCCAGGTATAGCCCTACTGTTTCCCCAGTGTTGGTCCCTCAAGGTAAGACTTTTTGCAGAACCATGGAGTCTCAGAATCTTCTGGGCTCTGTGTCTCTGGAAGTGTTGTGATTTTTGAATGTCTGCATGTGTGGGTCTTTGTGTCTTTGTGTGTTTTTGTGTGTGTCTGTGCCTGTAAGTGGAGTAGCTTAAAGAAATATGGATAACTCAATTCAGCGCTTCTTGTTTTTGACTCTCCCAACTATTTGGTGGCTCTACTTGGGCTGTGTGGCTCCCTGTTCTTTATTTTTTTTGTGCCTCATGAATCTGCAGTGTATTGGGAGGCAGGCAGAGACCCACTGTCATCCAAATCACCTCCCCTTGCCAAAAAGTCACTCTTCTAGAAAGAAGAGGAGCACACCACACCAATAAACTGACATCTCACAGCGTTTCATTTTCCTGCAGCCAACCCAGGGAGAGACACTAACAGTACTGTCCATAAGGCTTCTTGAATTTACCTTGAATTCAGTTCCTGGCTGAGCAGGTGCTTCAAGTCATGAGAGTACACTCCTCCATTGTCTTGGGATTTCACTCTGGGACAGAGAGTATGAGCAGAAATAAGGTCAGATAAGGGTGAGGATACAATCTGGTGAGGTGTGGATGGGGTGTCTGACATTCACCTGCAAAAAGGGTGATGATAGGTGTCACAGAAGGTGTTTCCAACTGCATCTCTCCATTCCCTTAATTGCAGAAGCAATCCACACCATGGCCTGGGGTTCACATGGGAGTACTCCACCATGCAAGTAAAATTTGGAGGGCAAACTAAAGCCATCATGCAAACTTCTAATTTGAGGGCTTTCATATCCAGTTGCAAAAGGGAGTGGAATGGATTTATGCTAGGTGGGATGTGGCGTCCACACATGGTTCTTTTTTTCCTGACTTCCATGTTCCTTGTCAGCCTAGGTTCCCTGTGTCTGGCTCAACGTCTTCCACACTACACATTTCCTTTTTCAAGGAGGAGGCCCTCATGGGAATCCATTGCATGAGTGTTTCATCTTAACACTGTCACATTTTAATTACTTGGCAGCTGTGATACTTTTAAAACCATGAATTCCAGTTACAGCTGCCAATAAGGAAACTCTTTTTCTTCCATTCCTATCAGATGGCTGCAGGATTTCTGTAGGATGAGAAACAGTCAGTCTTGTCTGGCAATTGGCTGGCATTATGGGCTCCGTTCCAATTCATCTGCACATCCTTTCTTATTATGCATGGGGTCTTTCATTGGGATGTCGTGGAATGGTACTGTCTTTCACCACAGATCTTTTTGCTGCCAGGGATTTCAGGGTGCAAAAGGGACTTTGCATAGGTTGGGTGTGATCCAGTTTGTGTGTCCTGGTCTCATTGTGGGAACTGACTTTGTTTACACTTTGCAGGAGACTTTTGGGTATTCTGACAGCAGTATCATCAGATAGGGGTGAGAATACAATCTGGTGAGAAGAGGATGGTATCCCACAACTTTACATGCAATTAAAAATAAAGACAGATGACACAGAAAGTGCTTCCAATTCCATCCTCACATTCTTTTAATTTCACAAGCAGTCCACATCATGGGCCAGTGTTCAGGTTAGAGTACTTCAATGTGCAAGAAACATTTGGAGTGCAAAATCTAATTTGAGGGCTTTGATACCCAGAGTTAAATGGGTGAAATGGATTAATGCTGGGTGGGATGTGGCCTCCAGATTTGCCTCTTATTTTCCTGACTTCCATATTCCTCATCAGCCTGGGATTTCCTGAGTCTGGCTTAACAACTTCCACACTTAATATTTCCCAGTTAAGGGAGTAAAGCCCTCATGGGAATCCATTCCATGAGTGTTTCCTTCTAAACACTGTCAAGTTTTAATGACTGAACAGCTTTGATACTGTTAAAACCATAAATTCCCAATACAGCCACCAACAAGTAAACCATGTTTCTCCAACTTCTACCAGAGGGCTGCATGATTCCTGTAGGGTAAGAAACAGGCAGCTCTGTCTGGATTTTGCCTGGTAATCTACTCTCTGTTTCATTTCATCTGCACGGTCATCTCACTGTGGAGGGTCTCCTTTATTGAGCTTTTGTTAGATGTAACTGCCTCTTGCCACAGATTATTTAGCTGCCAAAGATTTCAGAAAGCAAAAAAAGTCTTTCATTAGGCTAGCTGCATTCCAGGTTGTGAGTCATTGTCTTGTTGTGGGGGCTGAGGCTGTTTGTTCTTTGCAGGAATCTTTTGGGTCCTCTGACAGGAATCATTGAGCATTGCTTGGACTACAGCACAAGGCAGCTTGTTCTCTCAGGTGAGCCATGATTTTTCTTTGCTTTCATGGGGAATCCACAGTGCCCCTCAACAGCACTACTAGACATCCATTTCAGGCTAGACATCACCACAAACAGCCTCTGAGACACTGTCTCCACCAGATTTGCCCCGTAAGAGGCCTCACAGAGGTGTGAGAACACTGTTCCAATTTGGACTTGCCTTTGTCATGGATCCTGGCTTTCCCAGGGAGCCCCTGTGAGTCCAAGAATAATGGGAGACACTGAGGTCAAGCACCCAGATATCTTTTGCAGACACCCAACTCTGGGTCACAGGTATGATTCTATCATCCAAAGAACACTCAAAAACACACCAGACAATATTCCAAACCCTATGGGACTCGATTCTTTCCCACACCCTCTTTCACTAATGGAGTCAGAGGAGCAGTTTCCAGTGACCGCCTTACAGACTGGAAATGCCTTTTCCTCCGATGTGACCCAACCATGGAGACAGCCTGAAAAAGCCCTGCGGTAGAGACTTTTTGGCTCCCACAGTGTTTTTTGTAGGTAGCTTGTTTCCTGATATCAGGCTGCCTCTGCCTACACCATTTTCATCTGCTTAGGCACGGTGACAGCTCTGACAGCCGGGCGCCAGAGTCTGCATCATGAATGTGCATGTGCTGGTCTCAGAACACCAGGAGTGATTGTGAGCTATAGAGAGCTATAGATAGCTATAGATAGTCACAATTAATGACATCGTTGCCTACTGACAAGTCCCTGCAGCTTGGCAGAGAAGACCCCATGGAGGTGCATCAGAGTGGACTCTCAGCTGTCTTCTCTGTGGGATCCATGGGATTGTTCCATGATGCTAGCAGAAGGCAGACATGAGCCTGCCTGAAGAAACATCAAGCAGAGTCCCAGGAATAAACTGTGAAATCCCTAAGGATCCAAAAAGATCTGCAGAGATCCCCATGCCTCTCTAGATGTTGTAGATCTTCATTTTTTTGAAACTTGCCTCACTGTGATTTCTAGGTACAGCTCGCCTGTGTTTCCCAGGGTTGCTTTCTACCAGGTGGGGCTTCCTGCAAATCCACAGCCTCAGAAGCTGCTGGGCTGTGGGTTTCTATGGGAGTGTTGTAAGTGTTAAATGCCTGTGTGTGTGTGGTGGTGTGCATGTGTATTTGAGTGTGTGTGTGTGCCTGTAAGTGTAGTCTGCTTAAAGGAATGTGGCTAATGCTCTGCAGCATTTCTATTCTTTGAGTCACCCAACCATTTGGTGGGCTGTCTGTGTCACTCTGCTTCAGCTGTGGGGTTCCATGTTTTTTATTTTTCAGTGGATCATTAGTCTGCAGTGAATTGGGGGGCTGGTTAAGAACAGCCAGGGTCCAAATCACCTCCCCCAGAAAAAAAAAGGCACTCTTCAAAAAAGAAGATGAACACACCACACTAAAGATCAGACATCTCACAGTGTTTCATTGTTTTTGGCTAACCCAGGGAGACACACTAGCAGTCCTGTCCACAGGCCCCCTTGAATTTACCTCCAATTCAGTTCCCAGGTGAGCAGGTGTTTCAACTTATGAGTAGGCACTCCTCCATCATTTTGAAATTTCACTCTGGGTCAGAAACTGGGAGCATCAACAAGGTCAGAGAGAGGTGAGGATACAGTCTGGTGAGAAGTGGATGCAGTCCTGCACTTTCACCACAAAAACAAGGAAGACAGATGACACAGAAGGTACTTCCAACTTCATCCCCACATGCCTTTAATATCACAAGCAGTCCCCACCATGGCCCATTGTTCAGGTGGGAGTACTCCAACGTGCATGGAACATTTGGAGTGCAAATGGGCTATCCTGGCAAACTGATTTGAGAGCTTTCATACCCAGAGACAAATACAAGTGGGATAGATAGATGCTGGGTGGGGTGTGGCCTCCACACTTGCCTATTCTTTTCCTGAGTTTTATGATCCTCATCCTGGGTTGGTTTTCTGTCTTCCACATTAAACATTTCAAAGTTCATGGAGGATGACAATCATGGGAATCCATTGCTTGAATGTTTCCTTCTAAATGCTGTCAAGTTTTAATGACTGGGTAGCTGTGATCTTTTAAAACCATAAATTCCTGCTACAGCTACCAACAAGGAAACTCTTGTTATCCCATTTTTACCAGAAGGCTGCATGATTTATATAGGATGAAAAGCAGGCAGCCATGTCTGGCTTTTTCCTGGTAATCTAGGCTCTGTTTCAATGCACCTTCAGAGTCTTTCTCATGGCAGAGTGGGTGTTTCATTGGGCTATTGCTAGAGGAGACTACATCTCTCCACACATATTTTAACTGTCAGGGATTTCAGGAAGCAAAAGAGACTGGGTAGGCTAGCTGCCCTCCAGGTTGTGGGTCATGTTCTCATTTTGGGGACTGAGGCAATTTGAAGGAGGTTTTGGATCCTCTGAAAGAAGTCTTTCAAAGTTGCTTGGAATCCAGCACAAGGCAGCTAGTTCTCACAGGCAAGCCTCAATTTTTCTTTGCTTTCATTGGGGGGTATACATTGCTCCTAAGCAGCATTACTGAACACAACACAATTTTCAGGCTTACAATCACCACATTCATCTTTGAGATGCTGTCTCAACCTCATCTGTACCTGTGAGAGGCCAGTTATACTTATTAGAACTCTGCTCCACCTTGGGCTTCCCTTTGTCCTGGTTTCTGTTTTTCTCAGAGACCAACTGTGAGACCCAGGATAAAGGGAGGCAGTGAGGTCCAGGGCACAGCCATGTTTCCTTAGCACCCAGCTCTGGGGTCTCAGGCATGATTTCATTACCCAGAGACCCTTCAACAACACACCAGACTATATTCCAATCCCTATGAGACCTGATTCCTGCACACAGCCCCTTGCAGGAATGGGGTCAGAAGTGCAGTTTCCAGCGACCAGGTCACAGTCTCAAAACACCTCCTCCAGTGAAATCTGACCAAGGAGACAGCCTGAAAAAGACCTAAGGTGCAGAGTTTTAGTGTCTCTCACTGGTTATCTCAGGTAGACATTTTCCCAACACCAGGCCAGCTCTGCCAGTACCTTTTCCTCTGCTTAGACAGGCTGACAGATTTGACAGCTGTGTCCCCGAGCCCGTGACACAAATGAAAATGTGCTACTCTCATGGCACCATGGCAGAGCTGTGAACTCTGGCAGATGTCACAATAAATGGGCACTGTTGCCTAGCAACAGGTCCTTGAGGCTTGGTGGAGAAGGAGACCTCCGTGGAGATGCGTAGGCTGTGGACTCTCACATGTCTACCGTGTGAGATCCTCAGGAAAGTCCCATTATCCTAAAGAAGGGTAGACATTAGCCATCAAGAAGAAAGGCCAAACAGAGCCCCAGGAATAATCTGCAAAATCCCTAAGGATCCAAAATAATCTGCAGGATGACTCAGGCCTACCTAGACATTGTAGGAATGAGTCTTTTTGAAACTTGCCCTGCTATTATTTCTAGGTACAGCCCTCCTGTGTTTCCTGGGGTTGTTCTCTCCCAGGTGGGGCTTTCTGCAGAACCAAGCAGCCTTAGAAACTGCAAGTCTGTATTTTCTGTTGCGAGTGTTGGATGTCTGATAGTGTGTGTCTTTGTGTGTTTGTTTGTGTGTGTGTATGTGTGCATTTAAGTGAAGTCTACTTAAATGTATTAAGCTAAAGAACTGCAGCACCTTTTTTTTTTTTTTTTTAATATCCCAACTTTTGGTGGTCTGTTTGTGTGGTTCTGCTTGGGCTGCAGGGTAGGTCTCTGTGTTCTTTTGTGAATCAAGAAGCCACAGTCATTCGGGAGGCTGGCTGTGACCCCACAATGGCACAAATCCCCTGCACCTGCAAAAAAAAAGCACATTTCTAGAGAAAAGAGGTGCACAACTCACCCAAGAGTAGACATCTTCCACTGTTTCATTTTCCTGCGGCCAACCCATAAAGAGACAACAGCTGTCCTATCTGTGGGACAGATAGTTGAATTTACCTGGAATTTACCTTGAATTTACCTAGAATTCAGTTCACAGTCAAGGAAGTGCTTCACATCATGAGGGCACTTGGCCACCATCTTGGGATTTCATTCTTGGACAGACAGTATGAGCAGCAATAAGGTGAGATGCGGTGAGGATTCAATGTGATGAGGGTTGAGTTTGGATCCACACTTTCACCTGCCAAAAAGGTGAAGTCTCATGGCACAGAACATGCTTCCAACAGCATCTCTGCATTTGCTTAATTGCATAAGCCATCCACATCATGGCCTGGAGTTCAGGTGTGAGTACTTCAATGTGCAGGGAACATTTGGAGTGCATACTTGAACCATCATAGCATATGCTCAATTTCACAGCTGACATACCCTGAGCTAAATGGAAGTGGGATAGATTGACACTGGGTAGGATGTGGCCTTCAACCTTGCCTCCTCTTATCCTGACTTCCATTTTTCCCATTGGCCTAGGGTTTCCTGAGTCTGTCTAAATGTCTCCCACAATAAATATATCCCAGTTCACTGAGGGCAACCCTGATGGAAATCCATTGCATGAGTATTTCCTTCTAAACACTGTCACATTTTAGTTACAGGGCAGTTTCAATACTTTTAAAACCATAAATATCTTTTACAGCTGCCAGCAAGGAAATTGTTACTCTGCCACTTCTTTCAGAAGGCTGAATGTTTCCTGTAGGATGAGAAGCAGGCAGCCATGTGTGGCATTGCCTGGTAATCTAGCCTCTGTTTCAATTCTTCTGAATGTCCTTTCTCATTGTGGAGGGGCTCTTTCATTGGGTTCTTCTTCACTGCACTGACTTTCACCTCAGATCTTTTGGCTGCCAAGGATTTCAGGGAGCAAAAGGGAATTCAGGTAGATTGTCTGCTCCAGGTTGTGGGTCATTGTCTCATTGTAGGGGCTGAGGTTGTTTGCACTTTGCAGGAAACATTGGGTTCTCTGACAGGAATCATTGAACATTGCTTGGACTGTGAGGTGGTCACTGGAAACTGCTGTTCTGACTTCATTTCCAAAAGAGGCTGTGTGGAAGAATTGGGTCACATGGGGATTAGAAAATAGTCTGGTGCATTGTTGAGGGTTTTTGGGTTGCAGAATCATACCTGAGACCCCAGAAGCAGATGTCAGCTAAAGATGTCCTGACTATTGACCTTGCTTCCTCCATTCATTCTGAGCCTCACAGAAGCTCTATGGGAAAGGCAGGAAGCATGACAGAGGCAAGTACAAGTTGAGAAGTGTTCTCACACCTCAGACTAGCCTCTCATGGTGGCAGAGGAGGTTGAGACAGTGTCTCGGAGGCCATCTGTGTTGATGACAAGCCTGAAAAGAGTGTTCATTAGTGCTGTTGATGTGCACAGAGGATTCCCCATGAAAGCAAAGAAAAATCAATGCTTGTCTGTGAGAATGAGCTGCCTTGTGTTGGAGTCCAAGCAATGTTCAAAGGTTTCTGTCAGAGGACCCAAAAGCCTCTTGCAAAGTGCAACAAC
Organism: Pongo pygmaeus; assembly: GCF_028885625.2. Taxonomy (NCBI): domain Eukaryota; kingdom Metazoa; phylum Chordata; class Mammalia; order Primates; family Hominidae; genus Pongo; species Pongo pygmaeus. Next base: position 13,828,042 of record NC_072397.2, on the reverse strand, counting down.
CTCAGCCCACACCATGAGACAATGATCCACAACCCAAGGGTAGCCAGCCTACTCAAAATCCCTTTTGATCTCTGAAATCCCTTGCAACTAAATAATCTCTGGCAAGAGGCAGTCCCATCCAGGAGCAGCTCAATGACAGTGTCCCTCCACAATAAGGCAGTGCAGAGGAAATGAAAGAGAGGCTATAGTAAAACACAAAAGCCAGAGATGACTACCTGCTTCTCATCCTACAGAAATGCAACACTCCAGTAGAAGCTGGAGAACAAGAGTTTCCTTTTTGGTGTCTGTAATGGGAATTTATGGCTTTAAATGTATCAAAGCTTCCCACTCATTAAAATAGGGCTCTGCTTGATGTTGCTTCAAGGTGGCTCACATCTGCCCTTTCCTAGGATCATGGGACCATCTTGATAATAATTCAGAGAAGACAGGCAGAAGTCCATGGCCGAAGCACCTCTATGGAGGTCTCATTCTCCACAAAGCTGCAGGGCTTCTCTGTATGCAAAGAGGTTATTCATTGTGATGCTAGGCAGAACTCACATCTCAGGCCTGGTGCTCTGAGACTAGCACATGCACATTCATGAGGCAGGCTCAGGCACCAGGCTGTCAGAGCTGTCATCCTGCCTAAGCAGAAGAAAAAGGTATAGGCAGAGCCTGCCTGGTATCAGGAAAAACTGCCTGCAATAACCAACTTTTTGTCCCCAAAAGTGTTGATCTTAGGGCCCCTTCAGGCTGCCTCCATGGTCAGGTTTTGCTGGAGGAAGAGGCGTTTAAAGACTTTGAGGTGGGTGTTGTAAACTGCTTATCTGACTTCATTCCAAAAGAGACCATGTGCAAGGTTCGGGTCCCATGCGGATTGGAATATAGTCTGGTGAGTTGTTGTGGGGTCTTTGATGGAATCATACCTGAGACCCCACAGGTGAGTGTCAGCAAAATATGGATGAGCCCTTTACCTCACTGCCTCTCTTCATCCTGGGCCTCAGAGGGTCTCTTTAACAATGGCAGAAACCATGACAAATGCAAGTCCAAGGTGGCTCAGTGTTCTCACATCTTGAACTGTCCTCTCATGGGTGCAGAACCATGCAAGCTGCATGGTTCTGAAGGAAACCCCACCTGGGAGAGAACAACCCCAGGGAACACAGACTGTCTGTACCAAAAAATCACTGTGTGGCAAGTTTCAAAAAGACTCATCCCTACAACATCTAGGCAGGCCTCAGGAATCCAGCAGAACCTTTTGGATCCTTAGAGATGCGTGGTTTATTGCTGGGGTTCTGCTTGACATTTCTTCCAGCTGGCTCACATACACTGTTTCCTGGGATCATGGAGTCCCCCATGGATCCCACAAAGAAAGCAGGCTAGAGTCCACCATTGACACACTTCCATGGAGGTCCCCTTCTCCCCAAGCTTCAGGGACTTGTTGCTAGGCAATGGTGGCATTGATTGTGATGCTAGCCAGAGCTCACAGCTCAGGCCTTGTGCCCTGAGACTAGTATATGGGCATTCATGAAGCAGGCTTGGGCACCCAGGTGTCAGAGCTGTCAGGCAGCCTAAGCAGAGAAAAATGGTTATGGCAGAGCTGACTTGATATCCATAAAAATGTTGCCTGTGATAACCCACTGTGGGACCCTGAAAGTCTCAAACCTAGGACCCCTTTGTGTCATCACCATTGTTGAATCTTGCTGGAGGAGGAGGTGTTTTGAGACTGTGAGGTGGTCACTGGAAACTGCTCTGCAGGCTCCATTCCCTAAAGAGGCTGTGTGCAAAAATCGGGTCCCATGGGGATTGGAATATTGTCTGGTGAACGGTTGATGGGTCTTTGGGTGATGGAAAATACATGAGACCCCAGAGGCAGGTGTCCATGAAAGATGGCCAGGCCCTTGACCTCTCTGCCTCTTTTAACCTGGACCTCACAGGGGCTCTCTGGGAAAGACAGGAATCCAAGCAGAAGCAAGTCCAAGATGGAGTAGTGTTCTACCACCTCGAACTGGCATTTCACGGGTTCAGATGAGGTTGAGACAGTGCCACAGAGTCTGACTGTGGCAATTAGAAGCCTGAAAAATGTGCTTAGTAATTCTGTTGAGGGGAAATGTGTTCCCACAATAAAAGCAAAGAAAAGTCAAGGCTCACCTGAGAGAATGAGCTGACATGTGCCGGAGTCAGAGCAACTTTCAAATACTAATGTCAGAGGACGCAGTAGCCTCCGGCAAAGTGCAAACAACCTCAACCCCTACAACAAGACCACAACCCACAACATGGAATGCAGCCATCCTACCCAAAGTTTCTTTTGCTCCCTAAAATCCCCAGCAGCCAAAAGGTCTATGAGGAGAGGCAATCTCATCCAACAAGAGCCCAGTGAAAGACCCCAGCCACAATGAGAAAAGATGTGGAGATAAAGTGAATCAGATCTAAAAATACCAGGCCAATCAAGACAGGGCTCCCTGTTTCTTATCATACAGGAATCTTGCAGTGCTCTGATAGAAGTCAGAGTACAAAAGTTTCTTTGTTGGTGGCTGTAACAGGAATTTACACTTTTAAAACTATCACAGCTGATCAGTCATTAAAAGGTGACCCTTCTTAGAAGAAAACACTGACACAAAGGATTCCCACGAGGATCATCTTCTGTGAACTGGAAAACATTTAGTGTGGAAGAAGTTGAGCCAGACCCAGGAAACCCTAGGCTGTCGAGAAACAGGAAAATCAGAAGAGGCAGGTGTGGAATCCACATCCCAACCAGCATCAATCCAACCCACTGCCATTTGGTTCTGAGTATGAAGGTCCTCATATCAGTCCCTTGCAAGATTGGCTTCAGTTTTTACTTCAAATGTTCCCTGAATGTGTGTGTACTCCCAATAGAAAACTGAACAATAGTGTGGACTGCTTGTGCAATTAAGATAGTGTGGTGATACAGTCAAAAGCACCTTCTGTGTCATCTGCCTTCAACTTCTTTGCAGGTGAAGATGCGGGATGTCACCCACCCCTCACCAGAGCATATCTTCACCCTTATCACACCTTATTGCTGCTCACTCTCTTTGTCCCCCAGTGAAATGCCAAGAAGATTGAAAAGTGCCATTTTATGATGTGAAGCACTTGCTCTGCAGGAATCAAATTCCAGGTAAATTCAAGTAGCCTTGCTAACAAGCCTGTTAGTGTTTCTCTCTCTTTTGGCTGAAGGACAATGAAACACTAGATGTCTTTTCTTGGGTGTGGCTTGCTCCTTTTCTTTCTAGAAGAGTGGCTTTTTTTTCTTTCTTTTTTTTTTTTTTTTTTTGGCAGGGGAAGGTGATTTGGACCCCAGTGGTCTCAGTCATCCTCTCAATTCACTACGGATTTATGATCCATAGAAAAGTGAAGTAAAAGGAGCTCCACAGCCCAAGCAGAGCCACACAGACAGGCCAATAAAAAGCTGGGAGATTCAAAAAAACCCTGCAGTATGTTATCCACATTCCTTTAAACAGAGCCCAGTTACAGGCACACACACGCAGACACAAACACACACACACACAGACACATACACATACACAAACACACAAAGGCAAACACACAGGCAGGCATCCAACACTTGCAACACTCCAAGAAAACATACAGCTGGGAAGATTCTGAGGCTGTGTGGTTATGGAGAAAGCTGCACCTGGGAGGAAGCAACTCCGAGGAAACCAGGACGACTGTACCTAGAAATCTCAGTGGCAAGAGATGCAGGAAGACTCACACGTATAAAATCTAGGCCAGCCTGGGGCATCTTGCAGATCCTTTTAGATCCTTAGGAATTTTGCTGTTTCTTTCTGGGGCTCTGCTTGACATTTCTTCAGGCTGGTTAACCTCTGCCCTCTTCTAAGTTTATAAGACTACCTTGTGGATCCCACAAGGAAAACAGGTGACAGTCCACCACAGACACACCTCATGGAGGACTTCTTATCTGCCAAGCTTCAGGGACTTATCTCTAGGCAATGGTGGCATTTACTGTGAAGTTATGTATACCTCACAGCTTAGGCCTGGTGCCTTGAGTCTAGTGAATGCACATTCATGAGGCAGGCTCACGCTCCTCACTATCAGAGCTGTTAGCTTGCCTAACCAGAGGAAAATGGTACAGGTGTAGCTGGCCTGGTATTGGGAAAAATTTCACCTGTGATAATCCACTGCTGGACCCTAAATGTCTCCACTGTAGGGACCTTTTGGGCAGTCTCCTTGGTCAGGTCCAGCTGGAGAAAAAGGTGTTTTGAAACTGTGAGCTGGTAGCTGCAAATAGCTCTACTGCCTTCCTTCCCAAAAGCGGCCGCCTGCAAGAATAATTTCCCATGGGGATGGGAATACAATCTGGTAAGTTTTGGTTATACATTCATACCTGACACCCCAGAGACAGGTTTCAGCAAAAAATGGCTAGAGCTTTGACCTCATTGCTTTCCTTCATCCTGGACCTCACATGGGCTATCAGGGAAAGGTAGCAACCACGAGAAAGGCAAGTCCAAGTGGAGTTTTGTTCTCACACCTCAAACTGGCCTCTCATGGGTGCAGATGAGGTTGAGACAGTGTCTCAGAGGCTATCCGTGGTGATTGAAATCCACAAAATATTGTCCAGTAGTGTTGAGAGGTAATATTAACCCCTTATGAAAGTAAATGAAAATCAAGATTCTCCTGAGAAAAGGAGCTAACGTGTGCTGGAGTCCCAGCAATGTTCAAAGATTCCTGTCAGAGGATCCAAAAACCTCCTGCAGAGTGCAAACATACTCAGCCCCCATAATGAGACCACTTCCCACAACCTGGAGCATAGTCAGAATAACCAAAATACCTTTTGCTCCCTGAAATTTCTTGCAGGCAAAAGATCTCTGGTGAGAGGCAGTCCATTCCACAAAAGCCCAATGAAGGACCCATTCTCCACCACAACCCACAATAAGAAATAACGTGCAAATAAAGTGAAACTGAGCCAAGATTACCAGGCAAGCCCAGACAGAGCTATCTGCTTCTCATCCTACAGGAATCATGCCTCCTTTCAATAAAAGTTGGAAAACAAGATTTTCCTTGTTGCTGGCTCTAATGGGAGATTAAGATTTCAAAATTATCACAGTCACAGCTGGTCAGTCATTTAAACATGACAGTGTTTAGAAGGAGATACTCATGAAATGCATTCATATAAGGAATCCAGTTCATCTTCTGTGAACTAGAAAACTTTTAGAGTAGAAGGCCTGGAGCCAGACGCAGGAAACCCTAGGCTGATGAGAAACACGGAAATCAGGGAAAGAAGAGACAAGAATGGAGACCAAATCTCACCCATCATCAATCCATCCCAATCCCATTTGGCTCCAGTTATGAAAGCCCTCAAATTGGTAGGTTGCCAAGATGGCCCCAGTTTACAGTCTACATATTCCCTGCACGTTGGGGTACTCCCACCTGAACACTGGGCCACTGTGTGGACTGCTTGTGCCATTAAAGGAAATGTGGGGATGGAATTGGAAGCAACTTCTGTGTCATTGGTCTTCACCTTTTTTTGCAGGTGAAGGTGTGGGATTTCATTCATGCCTCACCAGATTGTAACCTCACTCCTATCTGAACTTATTGCTTTTCATACTCTCTGTCCTAGAATCAAAACCCCAGAAAATAGAGGAATGCCCACTCATCACGTGAAATGCTTACTTGCCTGGAAACCGAATTGGAAGTAAATACAAGGGACTCTGTGGATGGGACTTCTATTGTCTCTCCCTATTTTGGCTGCAGGGCTATGAAATACTGGGAGATGTCTGTTCTTGCATGTTGTGTGCTCTTCTTCTTTCCAGAAGAGTGGATTTTTTTGAAGGGGGAGGTGATTATGACCCTCTTAGGTCTCAGCCAGACTGACAATTAACTGTGAATTCCTGAACCGAATAAAAGAACACAAAGCCCCACAGCTGAAGCAGAACCACATAGACAGGCCATCAAAAGGTTGACAGACTCTAGAAAAGAGAAGTGCTGAAGTGCGGAAACCACATTCCTTTAAGCCAACTCCACTTACAGGCATACACACACACACACTACACACACACACATACACACACACAGAGCAGCATACACACAAAGACATCTAACACTTGCAACCCTCCCACAGAAACACACAGCCTGGCAGAATCTGAGGCTGCAAGGTTATGTAGGAAGCCACACCTGGGAGGCAGCAACCCCAAGGATCAGTGGAGGGTTGTACCTAGAAGTCACACTGGGGCAAGTTTCAAAAATACTCACTCTTACAACATCTTGGCAGGCCTGAGGCATCTTGCAGTTCTTTTTAGATGCTTAGGGATTTCATGGTTTATTCCTGGGGCTCTGCTTGTTGTTTCTTCAGGATAGGATGCGTGTGCCCTCTCTTAGGATCACGGGAATATCCCAGGGATCCCACAGAGAAGACAAGTGAGAGCCCACCATTGACACACCTCCACAGAGTTCTCTTTCACCACCAAGCCCCAGGGACTTGTCGCTAGTCAATGGTGGCATTCATTGTGATGCTAGCCAGAGCCCACAGCTCAGACCTGATTCCCTGAGACTGGCACATGTACATTCATGGGCAGGCTGAGGTACCCATCTCTCAGATCTCTCAAGCTTCCAAAGCAGAGGAAAATGGTACAGGAAGAGTCAGTCTGGCATCAGAAAAAGGCTGCCTGTAATAACCCACTGTGGGACCCTAAAAGTCTGGACCTTAGGGCCTCTTTGGGCTGTCTCCGTGGTTGGGTGCTCCTGGAAGAGGAGGCATTTAGAGACTGTCAGGTGGTTGCTGGAAACTGCTCTTCTTACTCCATTCCTGAAAGAGGCTGTGTGCAAGTAAGGGGTCCCATGGGGATTGGAATATAGTTTGCTGAATTGTGGAGGGGTCGTTGAGTGGTGGAATCATACCTGAGAAAGCAGAGGGGAGTTTCAGTAAAAGATGCCTGGTTCCTTGACATTACTGCCTCTTTTCATAGTAGGCCTTGCAGGGGCTCTCTGAGAAAGGCAGGTACCACGAAAAAAGAAAGTCCAAAGTCGAGCAATGTTCTCACACCTTGAACTGGCCCCTAACGGGTGGTGATGAAGTTGACACAATGTCTCAGAGGTCATCTGAGATGATTGTAAGCCTAAAAAGGATTTCCACTAGTGCTGTCAAGGGGCACTGTGAACGCGAAATGAAAGCAAAGAAAAATCAAGGCTCGCCTGAGGGAATAAGCTGACTTGTGCTGGAGTCCATGCAACATTCACAGATTCCTGTCACAGGACCCAAAAGCTTCCTGCAAAGTGCCAACATCCTCAGCCATATCAATGAGACCACGACCCACAAGCTGAAGCACATCCAGCCTACCTGAATTCTCTTTTGCTCCCTGAAATCACTGGCAGCCAAAATATCTGTGGCAAGAGGCACTCCCATTCAGAAACAACCCAATGAAAGACCCCATCCACAATGAGAAAGGGCATGTAGATAAAATGAAACAGAGCCTAGATTACCAAGCAAAAGCCAGAAATGGTTGCCTGCTTCTCATCCTAGAGGAATCATGCAGACTTTTGATAGAAGTGGGAGAACAAGAGTTTCCTTATTGGTGGCTGCAACAGGAATTTACAGTTTTAAAAGCATTACACCTTCTCAGTCATTAAAACTTGATAGTGTTTAGAAGAAAACATTCATGCAATGGATTCACATGAGGGTCATCCTCCATGAACTGGGAAATGTCTAGTGTGGAAGACGTTGAGCCAGACCCAGGAAACCCTAAACCAATGAGAAACATGGAAGTCAGAAAAATAAGAGGCAATTGTGGAGACCACATCCCACCCAGCATCAATCCAACCCACCTTCATTTGGCACTGTGTATGAAAGTCCTCAAATCTGGAGTTTGCCAGGATGGCCCCAGTTTGCATTCAAAATGTTCCCTGCAAGTTGGAGTACTCCCAGCTGAACATTGGGCTGTGGGATGGACTGCTTGTGAAATTAAGGGAATGCAAGGATGCATTTGGAAGCACATTCTGTGTCATCTCTCTTCAACTTTTTTGCAGGTGAAGGTGCTGTACCCCATTCACACCTCACCAGATTGTATCCTCAACTTTACTTGTCCTTATTGCTGCTCAAACTCTCTGTTCCAGAATGGAATCCCAAGATGATGGAGAAGTGACCCCTCATGAGGTGTAGCATCTTCTCTGCTGGGAACTGAATTTGAGGTAAATCCAACAAGCCCTGTGGACAGGACTGCTACATGTCTCCCGTGTTGGCAACAGGACAATGAAAAACTGAGTAATATCTCTTCTTGGGTATGGTGTGCTTCTCTTCTTTCTTGAAGATTGCTTTTTTTTTTTTTTCCAGGGGAAGTTAACCTGGACCCTGGATGGGTCACAGCCAGCCTTCCAATTTACTGAGGATTCATGAGGGAGACTTAAAAAAAAAAAAAAAAAAAAAAAAAAAAAAAAAAAAAAAAAAAAAAAAAATGAAGAGCTGCAGTGTTTTAGCCACATTTCTTTAAGCAGACTCCACTTACAGGCGTGAGTGCACACACATGCACACACACACACATGCCACACAAACATGCAGACATCCAGCACTCACAACACACAGCCAGAAACACACAACCAGCAGGTTCTGAGCTTGCGTGGTTCTGCAGAAAACCCCACTTGGGAGAGAACAACCCCTGGGAACATAGATGGGTTGTACCTAGAAATCACATTGGGGCAAGTTTCAAAAAGACTCACCTCTGCAGGGAATAAGTAGCCCTGAGCAACCTGCACATGTTTTGGATCCTTAGGAATTTCAGGGTTTATTTCTGGGGATGTGCTTGACATTTTTGCAGGCTGGCTCATGTCTGCCCTCTCCTAGGATCATGGGACTATCCAGATAATACCACAGAAAGACAGGTGAGAGTCCTGCTGACTAACCTCCACAGAGGTCTCCTTCTCCACCAAGCCACAGGGATTGTCACCAGGCAAAGGGGTTATTCATTGTGATGTTAGCCAGCAGTCACAGATCAAGTCTGGTGCTCTGAAACTAGCATATGTACATTCCCAAGGCAGACTTAGTTGCCAGTTGTCAGAGCTGTCATCCTACCTAAGCAGAAAAAAATGGTACAGGCACAGCTGGCCTGGTATGGGGAACAAATCTGCCTGTGGTAACCAACTGTGGGACCCTAAAAGTATCGACATTAGGGCCCCTTAAAACCATCTCCATGGTCAGGTCCCTGTGGAGGAAGAGGCCTTTTGAGACTGTGGTCATTGAAAACTGCTCTCAGACTTCATTTCCAAATGAGGCTGTGTGCAAGAATCAGGTCCCATGGGGATTAGAATTTACTCTGGTGAGTTTTTGTGGGGACTTTGTATGATGAAATCATACCTGAGACTAAAGGGTTGGGTGTCAGTGAAGTATGGATGAGCCCTCGACCTCACTGCATCCCTTCATTCTGGGCCATGCAGTGTCTCTATGGGAAAAGCATGAACCACAACAAATGCAAGTCCTAGTGGAGCCATGTTTTCACACCTTGAACTGTCCTCTCAAGGCTGCAAATGAGGTTGACATAGTGTCTCAGAGACCGTCTGTGGTGATTGCAGGCCTGAAAATGGTGTCCAGTTGTGTTTTTGAGGGGCATTGTGGACCCCTCTGAAAGCCAAGAAAAATCAAAGCTCACCTGAGAGATCGAGTTGACTTGTGCTGGAATCAAATTAACGTTCAAAGATTTCTGTCAGAGGACCCACACTCCATCTGTAAAGTGTAAACAACCTCAGTTCCCACAATGAGACTACGAACCACAACCTGGAATGCAGCCAGCCTATCCAAAGTCCCTTTTGCCCTAAGAAATCCTTGGTGGCCAAAAGATCTGTGGCAAGAATCTCTCCCATCCAGCAGCAACCCAATGAACGAGCCCCTCCATAATGAGAAAGATGTGAAGAAGAAATGAAAGAGAGCCTATATTAAGAGGCAAAAGAGAGACACAGCTGTCTGCTTCTCATCTTGCAGGAATCATGCAGCCCTCTGATAGAAGTGAAGGAACAAGAGTTTCCTTTTTGGCAGCTGTAATGGGAATTCACTATCTTAAAACTATCACAGCTACCCAGTAACTAAAACGTAACTGTGTTTAGAAGGAACCACTTATGTAATGGATTCCCATGAGGGTCGTTCTCCTTGAAATGGGAAACGTTTAGTGTGGAAGATGCTGAGCCAGACCCAGAAAACACTAGGCCAATGAAGAACATGGAATTCAGGAAAAGAAGAGGCAATTGTGGAAGCCACATTCTACCAAGCATCAATCCATCCTGCTCCCATTTGGCACCAGGTATGAAAGCCCTCAAAAGGTGAGCCTGCCAAGATGGCCTCAGTTTGCAATCCCAATGTTTCCTGCATGTGGGAGTACTCCCACCCAAACAACGGGCCATGGTGAGTGCTGCTTGTGCAATTAAGGGAATGTGGGGATGCAGTTGGAAGCAGCTTCCGTGTCATCAGTTTTTAACTTTTTCATGGGTGAAGGTGAGGGATCCCATCCATCTTTCACCAGGTTGTATCTTCACCCATATCTGACCTTATTGCTGCTCTAACTCTCCATCCCAGAATAAAATCCCAAGACGATGGAGGAGTGTCCCCTTATGACGTGAAGCAACTGCTCAGTTGAGAAGTGAATTTAAGGTAAATTCAAGGGGCCCCGCAAACATGACCTGTAGTGTTGCTTTTTGGGTTTGCTGCAGGACAATAAAACACTGGGAGATGTTTGTCCTTGGGTGTGGTGTGCTCCTCATGTTTGTAGGAGAGTGTCTTTTTTTCTTTTTTTTCCATGGGGAGTTTATTTGGATTGTGGTGGTTCTCAGCCAGTCTCCCAGTTGACTGCAGATTTATGATGCACAGAAAAATAAACAGCGAGAACCACAGTCCAAGAAAAGCCACACAGACAGGCCACCAAAAGGTTAAGAGAGGTAAAAAAAAAAAAGTATTGCTGCAGTGTGTTAGCCCTATTCCTTTAAGCTGACTTCACTTATAGGCATACACACACACACACACACACAGGCATAGCCACACACATGAAGACATTCAACACATGCAACACTCTCACAGAAACACAGAGCCCAGTAGCTTCTGAATCTGTGTGGTTCTGCAGTAAACCCCATCTCAGAGATGACTGCCCCAGGGAACACAGGTAGGCTGTACCTAGAAATCACACTGGGACAAGTTTCAAAAAGACTCACTCCTACAATGTCTAGGCAGGCCTGAGGCAGCCTGCAGATCCTTTGGAATCTTTAGGGATTTTGTGGTTTATTTCTGAGGCTTTCTGAAGTTTCTTTAGGCTGGCTCACGTCTGTCTTCTCTTAGGATCATGGGACTATCTCAGCAATACCACAGAGAAGACAGGAGAGAGTCAAATGGCCAATGCACCTCCATGGAGTTCTCCTTCACCAAGTCACAGGGACTTGTCGCTATGAAAATATGTTATTTATTGTGATACTAGCTAGAGCTCACAGCTCAGGCCTGGTGCCCTGAGACTGGTGCATGCACACTCATGGCGTAGGCTCAGTGGTCAGCTTTCAGAGTTGTCATCCTGCCTAAACAGAGGAAAATGGTAGAGGAAGAGCCAGCCTCGTATTGGGAAAAAAAGCTGGCTATGATATCCATCTGTGGGACCCTAAAACTGTCAAATTTAGGGCCCCTTTGGGCCATCTTTGTGGTCATTTCCTGCTGGATAAGGAGTTGTTCCAAGATGGTCAGCTGGTAGCTGTAAACAGTTATTCTTTCTCTATTGCTGATACAGGCTGTGTGCAAAAATCTGGTCACATGGGGATTAGAATGTAGTCTGGTGAGTTGTAGGGTCTTTGAATGATGGAATCATACCTGGTACTCAAGACGTGGGTTTCAGAAAAATATGGATGAGCCCTTGACCTCACTGCCTCCCTTCATCCTGCTGCCATGCATGGGATCTCTGGCAAAGGCAGAAACCATGATAAAGGCAAGTACAATATGAAGCAGTGTTCTCACACCTGAAACTGACATCTTACAGGTGCAGATGAGGTTGAGATTGTGTCTCAGAGGCCATATGTGGTGATTGCAAGCCTGAAAAGGGTGTCCAGCCATGCTGTTGAGGGGGCAAAGTAGACCCCCCATGAAAGCAAAGAAAAATCAAGGCTTGCCTGAGAGAAGGAGCTGACTTGTGCTGGAGTCCAAGCAAAGTTCAAATATTTCAGTCAGAAAACCCAAAACTTTCCTGCAAAATGCAAACCACCTAAGCACTCAGAATGAGAAAACAATCTACAATCAGGAGTGCAGCCATTCTACCCAAAGTCCCTTTTTCTCCCTGAAATCCGGGGCAGCCAAAAGATCTCTGGCAGGAGGCAGTTCCGTTCAGCAAGAGCCCAGTGAAAGACCCCCTCCACATTGAGAAAGGAAGTGCTGATGAAGTTAAACAAAGCCAAGATTATAAAGCAAATCCAGACATGGCTACCTGTTTGTCATACAACATGAATCCTGCAGCCCTCCAATAGAAGTAAGAGAATAAGCGTGTCCTTATTGGCAGCTGCAACAGGAATTTATGCTTTTAAAAGTATCACAGCTGCCCAGTCATTAAAAGGTGATAGTGTTTAGAAGAAAACACTCAAGCAAAGGTTTCCCATGAGGGTCTTCCTTCTTGAACTTGGAAATGTTTTGTTTGGAAAACATGGAGTAAGCCCCCAGAAAACCATAGGCCAATGAGAATAATAAAAGTCAAGATAAGAAGAGGCAAGTGTGGAGGCCACATCCCACCCAGCATCAATCCATCCCACTCCCATTTGGGTCCAGATATGGAAGCCCTCAAATGGAAGTTTGTCAGGATGATTCCAGTTTCCAGTCCACATGTTTCCTGCACATTTAAATACTCCCACCTGAAAACAGGGATATGATGTGGAGTAGCTGTGCATTTAAGGGTGTATGGGGATGAAGTCTGAACACCTTCTGTGTCATCTGTATTTACCTTCTTTGCAGGTGATTGTTCTGAAGCCCATCCACCTCTCCCCAGAATGCAACCTTACCCATATTTCACCTTATTGCTGCTCACACTCTTTGTTCTTGAATGAAATCCCAAGACATGAAGCATCTGCTCAGCTGGGAATGGTATTCAAAGTAAATTCAACAGACCATGCTGAGAGGACTGCTAGTGTCACTCCCTGATTTGGCCACAGGACAATGAAACAATAGAAGATATCTGTTCTTGGGTATGGCATGCTCTCTATTTTATAGAATTGTGTCTTTTTTTGCAGAGGGAGGTGATTTGGACCCTGATGGGGTCTCAGTCAGCCTGCTAATTCACTGTGGAGTTACGATCTGCAGAAAAATAAAGAACGTGGAGGCTCACAGACTAAATAAAGCAACACAGCCAGGCCACAACAAAAAATAAATAAATAAATAAATAAAAGGTGCTGCAAAGCATTAGCTACATTCCATTAAGCAGACTCCACTTACAGGCACACACATACACACACACAACACACAAAGCCGCACGCAATGCAGACACGAAACACTTGCAACATTCCCACAGAAAAGCACACAGCAAGGCAATTCCTGAGGCTGTGTGGTTCTGCAGGAAGCTTGACCTGGGAGAGAGCAACCCCAGGGAACCCATGCAAGCTGTACCTAGAAATAACAGAGTGGCAATTTTCAAATCAACTCACCCCTACAATGTCTAAGTAGGCTTGAGGCATCCTGCAGAATTTTTTTTTTTTTTTGGTTGGGGGGATCTTTAGGGATTTCATCATTCATTCCTGTGTCTCTGCTTGAGGTTTCCTAAGGCTGATTTGCATCTGCTTTCTCCTAGGACTGTGGGACTATCCTGAGAATCCTACAGAGAAGACAGGCGAGGGTCCACTTCTGATGCATCTCCATGGAGGGTTTCTTCTCTGCCAAGCTGCACGAACTTGTCTCTAGGCAACGGTGGCATTGCCTAAGCAGAGAAAAATGGTACAGGCAGAGACATCCTGGTATTGCAAAAAAGGCAGACTGAAATAACCCACTGTGGGACACTAAAATTCTTGACCTTAGGGTTCCTTGGGGACATCTCCAGGGTGGGGTTTTACTTAAGGGGGATGCATTTGCAGACTCTGAGGTGGAGGCTGGAAACTGCTCTTCTGACTCCATTCCTGAAAGAGGCTTTGTGCAAGAATTGGGTCCTATGGGGACTGGAATATAGTCTGGTGAGTTTTGGAAGGTCTTTGGGTGATAGAATCATACCTGAGACCAGAGGTGGCTGTATGCAAAAGATTTCTGGGCTTTTGACCTCACTGCCTCCCTTCACCCTGGGCCTCACAGGAGCTCTCAGGGAAAGGCAGGAACAGTAGGTACAAGTTAGAGCAGTGTTCACAAACCTGGAACTGGCATCTCATGGGTGCAGATGATGTTGAGACAGTGTCTCAAAGTCACCTGTGGCTATTGCAAGCCTGAATTGGTGTCCAGTAGTGCTGTTGAGGGACATTGTAAACTTCCCTGGAATGAAAAGAAAAATCAAAGCTCACCTGAGAGAATGAGCTCATTTGTGCTGAAGTCTCAAAAATGTTTAAAGTTATCTGTCTGAAGACTCAAAAATATCCAGCAAAGTACAGACAATCTAAGCCCCCGAAATGAGACCACAACCCACAACTTGGAGCATAGCCAGCCTACCTAAAGTCTTTTTTGCTCCCTGAAATCCTTGCCAGCCAAAAGATCTTTGGGCATAGGCAGTCCCATCCAGCAGGAGCACAATGAAAAATCCACTCTACAATGAGAAGGCTGTGCAGATGAAACAAAACAGAAGCTAGATTCTAGACAAAAGTCAGACACAGCTGCCTGCATCTCATCATAAAGGAATCATACTGCCCTCTGATAGAAGTAGGAGAACAAGAGTTATCTTTTTGGTGGCTGTAATGGTAATTTATGGTTTTCAAAGTATCAATGCTGCCCAGTCATAAAAAAGGGACAGTGTTTAAAAGGAAGCACTCACACAAGGGATTCCCATGAGTCTCATTCTCCAAGAACTAAGAAATGTTTAGTGTGGAAGTTGTTGAGCAACACCAGGAAAACCGTAGGCTGACAAGGAACATGGAAGTCAGGAAAAGTCAGGAAAAGAAGAGGCAAGTTTGAAGGTCACACCACTCCAATCATCAATCCATTCCATTCCCATTTGGCTCTGGGTATGAAAGCCATAAACTGCGAGTTTGCCAGGAAGGTCACAATTTGCACTCCAAATGATCCCTGCATGTTGGAATACTACTATCTGAATGCAGAGCCATGGTGTGGACTGATTGTGCAATTAATAGAATGCAAAGATAGGGTTAGAAGCACTTTCTGAGTCATCTGTTTTCGTTTCTATTGCACGTGAAGTTGTGGGAATCCATCCACCCCTCATCAGATTGTATCCTCACCCCTATCTGGCCATATTTCTGCTCATACTTTGTGTCCTAGAATGAAATCCCAAGATGATGGAGGGATGCCCCCTTATAACATGAAGCAAGTGCTCAGCTGAGAACTTAATTCGAGGTAAATTCAAGAGTACCTGTGCACAGGATTTCTAGTGTCTCTCCCTGGGTTGGCCACAGAATAATAAAACACTGGAAGGTCCCTGTTTTTTGGTGTGCTATGCTCCTCTTCTTTTTAGAAAAAGGACTTTTTATTTATTTATTTATTTTTGCATGGTAGGTAATTTGGATGGCAGAGGGTCTCGACCTGCCTCCCAATTAAATGCTGATTCATGATCCACAGAAAAGGAAAGAAAACAGAGTCCCACAGCCCAAGCAGAGCCACACAGACAAACAAACAAAACGTTGGGCGTCTCAAATGAAAAAGTGCTTAAGTGCGTCAGCCACATTCCTTTAAGCAGACTACTTACAGGCACACAGACACACACAAACACACAATGCCACACACACATGCGGACATCCAACAATTACAACACTCCCACAGAAACACACAGCATGGAAGCTCCTGAGGCTTCCTGGTTCTGTCAGAAGCCACACCTGGAAGAGAGCAACACCGCAGATTCAGGAGGGCTGTATCTAGAAATCACAGAGGGGCAAGTTTCAAAAAGACTCACCCCTACAACGTCTAGGCAGTCTGAAAGAATACTGCAGATCTTTTTTGGTCCTTAGAGATTGTTTGTGGTTTATTCCTAGTGCTGAGCTTGACATTTCTTCAGGATGGCTGACATCTGCCCTCTCCTAATATCATGGAACTATCCCATGCATCACCCAGAGAAGGCAGGCGAGAGTGCAACACCAATGCAACGCCACATAAGTCTCCTTCTCCGCCAAGAAGCAGGGACTTTTCACTGGGCAATTGTGACATTCATTGTGATGCTAGCCAGAGCTCACAATCAGGCTGGTTCCCTGAGACTAGCGCGTGCTTATTCGTGAGCCAGGATTGGGTGCTCGGCTGTCAGAGCTCTCAATCTGCCTAAGCATAGGAAAAGGTACAGACTGAGGCAGCCTGCTATTAGGAAGAAGGCTGCCTGCAAAATCCCGCTGTGGGACCCTAATCATCTCTACCTCAGGGCATGTTTGGGCCATCTATGTGGTCGGGTACCAAGGAAGGAGGAGGTGTTTTGAACTCTGAGGTGGTCGCTGGAGCCTGCTCTTTGACTCCATTCTCAAAAGAGACTGTGTGCAAGAATCAGGTCCCAGTTGGATTGGAATATAGTCTGGTGTGTTGTTGAGGGTTCTTTGTGTGATAAAATAATACCTGAGACAACAGAGATGGGTGTCAGTGAAAAATGACTGGGCTCTTAACCTCACTGCCTCTCTTCACCCTGGGCCTCACAGGGGTTTTCTGGGAAATGTAGGTGTGGGAAAGACAGTTTCTGGGGTGCCAGATTAGTTGGTCTCCCTTGTGTGAGACACCCAAGGGGAGCTATAGATGGCCTCTGAGGAGAAAAGTCTCCTTATTGCCTTCATGCCTTTATGCCCCAAAAGCATAACCACTCAGTGGCATTCCACAGGTTGCTCAGGAAGATAACACTCCCTTGAAGCAGTGAAGCACAATCAAACATCTTGGCTCCTCCTGAAACCCACTGCCACCAAATTCAGTCCCAATAAGTTAATTTTTTTTTATTATTATACTTTAAGTTTTAGGGTACATGTGCACAACGTGCAGGTTTGTTACATATGTAAACATGTGACATGTTGGTGTGCTGCACCAATTAACTTATCATTTGGCATTAGGTATATCTCCAAATGCTATCCCTCCCCCCTCCCCCCCACCCCACAACAGGCCATGGTGTGCAATGTTCCCTTTCCTGTGTCCATGTGTTCTCATTGTTCAATTCCCACCCATGAGTGAGGACATGCAGTGTTTGGTTTTTTGTCCTTGTGATAGTTTGCTGAGAATGATGGTTTCTAGCTTCATCCATGTCCCTACAAAGGATATGAAATCATCATTTTTTATGGCTGCATAGTATTCCATAGTGTATATTGGCCTCATTTCCTTAATCCAGTCTATCATTGTTGGACATTTGGGTTGGTTCCAAGTCTTTGCTGTTGTGAATAGTACCACAATAAATATACATGTGCATGTGTCTTTATAGCAGCATCATTTATAATCCTTTGGGTATATACCCAGTAATGGGATGGCTGGGTCAAATGGTATTTCTAGTTCTAGATCCCTGAGGGATTGTCACACCAACTTCCACAATGGTTGAACTAGTTTACCATCCCACCAACTGTGTAAAAGTGTTCCTATTTCTCCACATCTTCTCCAGCAGCTGTTATTTCCTGACTTTTTAATGATTGCCATTCTAACTGGTGTGAAATGGTATTGTGGGCAAAGGATATGAACAGACACTTCTCAAAAGAAGACATTTATGCTACCAAAAGAGACATGAAAAAATGCTCATCATCACTGGCCATCAGAGAAATGCAAATCAAAACCACAATAAGTTAAAGATCTTAAGCAGTTTAGACCCAACCCTTTACTCAAGGAAAATCACAGAAACTGCCACACTGCTATACATCTTTTTGAATGACTCACGAGTTCCATTTCGCTGACCAATCCTTTTCCTCATCCCTTCCTCCCCCTCCCATCTGCCCTAAGAACAAGGATCTTGTAAAGCAAGAAACTGGGCAGAGCCAGAAAGCTCTGGGCCGTGATCAAGACTCTGATTATCTGGTCCCCGGACTTGCCTCTTAAACTCTTATTCTGTCTCTTTCTAACTCCTTTGTCTCTGCTGGACTTGGGGTATGCACTGGGTGGTGTGGGGCTGGTATGCCCAACATCTGATGCCCAACTTTGGACTCCCCATAATTTCTACAAATAGTTCAGTGAAGGAACACCCGAGCATGGAAAATGGAGAATGACTGAGGAAGGAAGCCTGAGTACATTTTCACTTCAAGCTCAATGGGTAAGCACAGCACTCGGAGAACTCCAGGCAAACCTCAGGAAAATATTGGTTAAGCTGAGAGTAAGTTTGCTAATTACTTAAGCCTGCTGCAACAGTTATTGCACTGCAGAGTGGTAATTGTGAGTACCCAAAATCTCACATCTTTGTTCCATCTCATAGAAATATATGTTCCTAGGTTTCCAAAATATGGAACTATGAATGTAAAAGATTGGGACAAGGTTGGATCAGACTTAGAATGAGCACAACAAGGAGGCCATGATATTCCCTTTTTCACTTGCTCTGTGTGGTCAGCCATTAAAACAGTACTAGTGCCCTTCTACACTAAGGAGGAGGCGGCGAAGTTTCAGGATGACATAGAAAACTTTAATAATCAGGAATGTGATGATTAGCAAAGTGAACCATCACAGTCTAGTTTAAAAAAGGGGGAGGAAAGGGAAGCTATATATGCTAACTTCCAAAAAATTATGAAAGAAATAGTTTCACTTACTGAAGAAACAGTGTCACCTACTACGCCTTTAGGGGAAGGTCTGGAATAGCCACCCCTGCCTCAACCTTATGAATTTTTGGAAAGGGAGCCTGAAACATGGCTTGCTACTCCCATTGTTGCATGCCCCACCAGTAACTCTGGTGAAGGGAAGCTTCAGGTTCACCCAAATGCCAATTACAGTGAGAGAATGATCCAGGCTTGTCCACCTTATAACTATGGTAGAGGAATGCTGCAAGCCAGCCCAAATACAAATTATGGCACAGGGACAATTCAGGCATACATTCACCAGGCACGATAAATAAGCAATTTAGATGCTTCACAGTTTCTGGTAATTATTTAGCCAGCTGAGAAGCACAGAGAACATGCTCAAGCATGCTGGAAGCCATTTCCATTTAAAATATTAAAAGACTTAAAGTAAGCAATGGGGCAATATGGGCCAAATTCTCCTTATGTTCATTCCCTGTTAAAATCTTTGGCTTATAACTGGCATTTAATACCTATAGAATGGGAGTCATTAGCCTAATCCACCCTGTCCCCTTCTCAATTTCTCCAATTTAAAACCTGGTCGATGGATGAAGCAACAAATCAGGCATGCAGAAATTCTCAAGCCCAACCTCCTGTTATTATCACATCTAATCAATTGTTTGGAATCCGACAGGCATGGGGTACTGTAAATCAGCACATGGTAATGTGTGAAGAGGCTGTTGATCAACTCAAAACTATATGCCTAAGAGCCTGGGAAAAAAGTTCATGACCCTGGTACTACTTATCTCTTTTAACTCAGCTTGAAAAGACCCAAGGGAGACTTATCCAGATTTTATTGCCCATTTGCAAGACATGGCTCAAAGGCTATTTCGGATTCTTATGCCAGGAAAGTGATCATTCAGCTGCTTGCTTATGAAAATGCTAATACAGAATGTCAGGAAGCAATTAGACCTATTAAGGGAAAGGCAGATCTAAATGAGGAAAAAACATTAAAGCCTGCGATGGCATCAGGGAGCACTTATATAAGACCAGCCTCCTTGCTCAGGCAATGGCTGGACTAAGGGTAACAAAAAGCACACAAGTATTCCCTGGATCTTGCTATAATTGCAGACAGATAGGACACACAAAAAGAGAGTGTACAAAGAGCCATAAAGGCAAACCTCAGGAGTAAAAAGCAGGGAAGCAGGTACCTGTCCCAGATGTAAAAAAAGAAAACACTGGGCTAATCAATGTCATTCAAAGTTTTATAATAGCAGACAGCCTTTGCCGGGAAACAGACAGAGGGGCCAGCCCCAGGCCCCAAATCAAAATGGGGCATTCCCAATTCAGGACAGGACATCCCCAACTCCAGATGGATTGTTTCTGGCCCAGTCTATCCCTATACAAATGTACAGCCATTGACCCCATCAACTGCAAAAAGCAGGGCAATAGATTTATGGTGTACTGAAGTCATATTCCTCCTTCCTGGGGAGCCTCCTAGGAAGGTCCCAATGGGAGTTTACAGCCCATTGCCAAATGGCATCGTGGGACTTGTACTGGGGATGTCCAGCTTAAACTTAAAGGGAATTCAAGTACATACTGGAGTAGTGGACTCTGATTGCCAGGGAAAGATATAAATTTTTATCTCCTCCACTGTTCTCTGGAGTGCTAATCCACGTGACAGAATTGTTCAACCATTACTTTTACTGTATATGCTAAGTTAGGAGAAATCTCAGAAAAAAGAACAGGAGGATTTGGAAGCACAAATTCGGTGGCAAGGCTGTCTATTGCATAAATCAAGTCTCTGAAAACCTACCTATTTGTATGGCCACTATTCAAGGATAACAATTTGAGGTTCTGGTCAACACAGGAGCAAATATTTCAATCATAACTTTTTATCAATGGCCAAAAAACTGGCCCAAACAAAAGTCCCCAGTCAGTATTGTTGGGGTCAAGGATTTGCTTGTATCTCAACAGGAGAGAATCAGCTTCCTGTCTTGGTACCCACAAGACATCTTAAGCTGTACCATGAGCCAGATTCCAAGAAACAGAAAAGACCTCGGAACGTCCCTGCATCCCTAGTTCATCAAATGTTTCAGATGACCATTTCTGTTGAGAAGATGGAAACCAGTAAAACGCACCAAGCTACTCCACTAACCTGGGGGCAGATGAAGAGATTGGCTCACATTACAGAAGAGAACCTGAGGTCTCAAAACAAGCGACTGACCACCAATAATCTAATGGTAACTATGATGGTGGTAATTTCCCTGGTGGAGAGTCTGCCAGCAGCTGAGGCAGATCAAAATAACACTTATTGGGCCTACATTCAATTTGCACCACTGATTATGACTGTTATATGGATAGACACGACAGTGGAGGTTTAAGTTAATGATAGTGTCTGGGTGCTTGGACCAATAGATAACCAAGGTCCTATTTATCCAGAGGAGGAAGAAATGTTAATTAATGTTTCTATTGGTTATTGCTTTCCTCCCATCTGCCTAGTGCCTGCAGAAGGATGTTTAAATTATGGTAAACAAAGTTGAATAGTTTACGTCTCTGCACATATTGGATCAAAAGCCTCTATTCATGCAATCAGTGGAAGGACATTTCAATCTTTGGACACTATTAAATAACTTGAGCATGGCTATGTTATGACTCATCAGTAGATTAATAAATTTAAACCAAATAAGAAGCCCTGCTTTGGACAGGCCACTGAATGGTCTGAAAAGCTAGAGGTACTAAACTGGGAAGATTTTATTGCAAATAGCACTGCCATACTGCAAAATAATTCCTATGGAATCATCATTGATTGGGCCCCTAGGACACTTCGCAGTAAATTGTACTGGACAGCATGAAGCATATAGAAAGGCTCCTTTTGCAAATGACTACCCAGATAATGCACCAAAATTATACAGAAAAATTGAAACAAATTACCCTATTAAATGGGAGGAGATCTGTATGGCTCCTCCAAGCTCAAAACTGATTGATTCAGTTATAAGTCCAGAACATTCAGAATTGTGGAAATTAATGATGGCTCAAACCCCAATTCAGATTGGGAAAAGAGACTATAAAACAGAGACACATAACAAAAAACTTTGATTTGTTGTAGCCATGACCTCTAATCAGACAGTCCCTTTGCAGAGTTGTGTTAAACCTCCTTTTATGTTGGCAGTGGGAAAAGTTAATATCCTACATGACTCTCAAACCATATCATGTCTCAACTGTCATCTTTTTGCCTGCATTAATTCTACCTATAATAAAGATAATAGCATTTTACTGGTTAGGGCCTGACAGGAAGTTTGGATAGCTGTTTCCCTCAATAGACCTTGAGAGGCCTCTCCCTCTATGCATATTATCACTGAAGTATGAAAAAGAATACTTAGTATATCAAAGTGACTCATATTTACTTTAATAGCTGTGATTGTGGACCTTTTTTCTGTCATAGCTACTGCTGCTGCTGCTGGTGTTGCTTTGCACTCTTCTATTCAAACTGTGGGCTTTGTGGATATTTGCAGAAAAATTCTTCTAAGCTTTTGAATTCCCAAATCCAGATAGATAAAAAATTGGCAAATCAAATTAATGATCTCCATCAAACAGTAATTTGGATGGGAGACCAGATTATGAGCTAGGATCACAGAATTCAAATGCAATGTGATTGGGGTACTTCTGATTTTTATGTTACTCCTAGCTCTTATAATGAAACTGAACACCATTGGGAGAAGAATAGATGACACCTCCAATGAAAATAAGATAATTTAACATTAGATATTGCTAAACAGAAAAAAAAAGTTTGTGATGCATCTCATGCTCATCTCACTCTGTTGCCTGGAGCTGATATTCTAGCTGGAGCCACTGATGATCTTTCTAATACCAATCCTTGAAAGCAGATTAAAATCATAGATGGATCAACAATAACAATTTTTATTTTTGTTTGTGTCTGTTTATGCTGTTTGTTTTTAGTCCACAGATGTAGATAGCACCTTGGGAGAGAAGCCAGACACCGTGAGCAAGCCATGATAGCAATGATGGTTAATAATAATAATAATAATAAATAGAGACAAAAAGGGGGACATGAGGGAAAGAGAGTGTCTATGGTGCCAGATGAGTTGGTCTCGCCTGTGTGAGATACCCATGGGGAACCATGGGTGGCCTCGGAGAAGAAAAGTCTCCTTACTGCCTTCCTGTCTTTATGCCCTGAGGGCATTACCACTCAGTGGCATTCCACAGGTAGCTCAGAGAGATAACATTCCCTTGAAGAAGTGGAGTATAATCAAACATCTTGGCTCCTCCTGAAACCTGCTCCACCAGTTTCAGTCCAGATAAGTTAAAGATCTTAAGTAGTTTAGAAACACCCCTTTGCTCAAGGAAATTCACAGAAACTGACTGCTATACATCTTATTGAATGACTCAGGAATTCTCCTTCACTGATTAATGCTTTTCTTCATCCCTTACTCCCCCTCCCACCTGCCCTAAGAACAAAGAGCTTGTAAACCAATAAATTGGGCAAAGCCTAAGAGCTCTGGGCAGTGAGCAAGCCTCCTATGCTCCAGTCCCCTGGACCCACCTTTTAAACTTACTCTGCCTCTTTCTAACTCTTTTGTCTCTGCTGGACTCAGGGTACCCACCAGGTGGCATGGGGCCAGTTTCACCAACAGTAAGAACCACAACAAAGGAACTAGTGTTTCCTTGTCAGCAGGAATTTACAATTTTAAAATAATCAAAGATGCCCAGTCATTAAAACATGACAGTGTTTAGAAGGAAACATTCCTGCAATAGATACAGATGAGAGTCATTTTCTGAGAAGTGGGAAATTTTTAGTAAGAAAATCTTTGAGCCAGAACCAGGAAACCCTAGGGCAATGAGGAACATGGAATTTGAGAAAAGAAGAGGAAAGTGTGATAGCTACCACAAAGCATCAATCTATTCCACTTCAATTTGGCTCTGAGCATAGAAGCCCTCAAATCAGGATTTTGTCAGGATTGCCCCAATTTTCCCTCCAAATGTTTCTTGCATATTTGGGTACTCCCACCTGTACACTGGGCCATGACATGGACTGCTTGTGCAATTAAGGGAATGTGGGGATGGAGCTGGAAGCACTTTCAGCGTAATGTGTCTTTTTTTTTTTGTAGGTGAAGTTGCAGGTCCCCATCCACCCATTATTAGATTATATCCTCACCCCTCTCTGACCTTATTGCTGCTCACACTATCTCCCAGGATGAAATCCAAAGACAATAGAGGAGTTCCACCTCATGAGGTGAAACACCTGCTTGGCTAAAAACTGAATTCAAGGTACATTCAATTTGCTCTGCCAACAGGACTGCTAGTGTCTTTTTCTGGGTTGGCCACAGGACAACTAAATCCTAGGTGATATTCATTTTTTGGTTTGGTGGCCTCCCCCCTTTTTTTTTTAGAAGAGGGGCTTTTTCTTTTCTTTTCTTTTTTTTTTTTTTTTTTTTTGTGTGCAGAGGTAAGTGATTTGGACATCGATGGGTCTCAGGCTGCCTCCTAATTCACTGTGGGTTCATGATCCACAGAAACCTAAATAACACGGAGCCCCATAGCCCAAGCAGAGCCACACAGACAGGCCCAAAAAAGGTTGGGTGACTCAAAAATGGAAGCACTGAAGTGTGTTAGCCACATTTTTGTAAGCAGAGTTCACTTAGTGGTGCACACACACACAAACACACAATGCCACACACACACACTCAGACATCTAACACTCACAACACTCTCATAGAAACACACAGCTCTGCAGCTCCTGAGGTTGTGTGGTTCTGCAGGAAGCCCCTCCTGGGAAAGAACAACCCCAGGGAAGACAGGTGGGCTGTACCTAGAAATCAAAATGTGAGAAGTTTCAGAAACTCTCACCTCTACAACGTATAGGCTGTCCTGAGGGATACTGCAAATTTTTTTGGATCCTTAGGCATTTCCTGGTTTATTCCTGGGGAGGGGCTTGATGTTTCTTCTGCCTGACTCATGTCTGCTGTATCCTAAGATCATGGGACAATCCCATGGGTCCCACAGAGAAGACAGGTAAGAGTTCACCGCTGATGAACCACCAAGGAGGTCTTCTCTGCCAAGCCACAGGGACTTTTCACTAGACAAATCTATCATTCATTGTGTCACTAGACAGAGCTCACAATGAGGCTTCATGACCTGAGACCAGTGCATGCACATTTGTGAGGCAGTTCTGAGCATCCAGCTGTCAGAGCTGTCAGCCAGCCTAGGCAGATAAAAATGGTACGAGCAGAGCCAGCCTCATATCAGAAAAAAAGATCCATATGAAAACTCACTACAGGATCCTAAAAGTCTCAACCTGAGGGTCACATCGGTCTGTCTACATGGTTGGGTCCTGTTGGAAGAGAAATTGTTTCAACATTGTGCAGTGGTTGCTGGAAACTGCTTTTCTGACTTCATTTGCAAAGAAGGCTGTGTAACAGAATCAGGCATCATGGGGATTGGAATATAGTTAGGTGTGTTTTTGAGGGTTCTTTGGGGGATAGAATCATACCTGAGACCCTGGAGGTGGGTGTCAGTGAAAGGTGACCGGACTCTTGACCTCACTTCTTCCCTTCACCTGGAGCCTCACAGGGGATCTCCGGGAAAGGTAGGAACCACACTAAGGCAAGTCCAACATGAAGCAGTGTTCTAACACCTTGGACTGGCCTGTCGCATATGCACATAAGGTTAAAACAGTTTCTTAAAGGTGCTCTGTGGTGATGACAAGCTGGAAAAAGGTGCCCAGTACTGCTTTTGAGGGACACTGTGGATTCCCCAAGAAAACAAAGAAAAATCGAAGCTTGCCTGAGAGAACAACCTGCCTTCTGCTGGAGCCCAAGCAAGGTTCAATGATTCCTGTCAGAGGACTCGAAAGTCTCCTGCAAAGTGCAAACAACCTCAGCCCCAACAACAAGAAAATGACCCACAACCTGAAGTGCAGTCATCTGACCTGAAGTCCACTTTGCTCTTGGAAATCCCTGGTAGCTAGACAATCCATGGCAAGAGGCAGTCCAATCCAGCAACAGCCCAATGAAAGAGCCCCTTCACAATGAGAATGCCACACAGATAAAATGAAAGAGAGGCTAGATTACCAGGCAAAAGTCAGACACCACTACCTTCTTCTCATTATAAAAGAATCATGCCATCCTCCAATAGAAGTGGGAGAATTAGAGTTTCCTTGTTGGTGGCTATAATGGGAATTTAGCATTTTAAAAGTATCAAAGCTGCCCAGTCATTAAAACGTGGCAGTGTTTAGAAGGAAACGCTCATGCAGTGGATTCCCATGAGGGTCATTCTATGTGAAATGGGAAACATTCAGTGTGGAAGTCATTGAGCCAGACCCAGGAAACCCTAGGCTGATGAGGAACATGAAAGTCAGAAAAGGAAGAGGCAAGTGTGGAGGCTACATCCTACTGAGGAACAATCCATTCCACTTCCTTTTGGCTTCGGGTATGAAAGCCTTCAAATCGGGAATTTGCCAGGATGGCCTTAATTTGCACTCCAAATATTCCTTACACTCTGGAGTAGTCACACTTAAACACCAGGCCATGTTGTGGACTGCTTGTGCCATTAAAGGAATCTGGGATGGTGTTGAAAGCACCTTCTGTGTCATCTGTCTTCATTTTTTTTTAGATAAAATTGTGGGATACCATTTACCCCTCATCAAATTATATTCTCAACCTTATCTGACCTTATTTCTGCTTACACGCTACATCCCAGGGTGGAATCCCAAGACAATGAAGGAGTGTCCTCTCAAGACATGAAGCACCTGCTTGGCTGGGACCAAATTTGGCATAAATTCAAGGTGGCCTGTAGAGTGTAATGTAGTGTCTCTCCCTGGGCTAGTCACATGACAAGGAAACACTGGGAGGTGTTTGTTTTCTGGTGTGGTGTACTCCCGTTCTTTCTAGAACGGTGACTTTTTTTGACATGGGTTGATAATGTGGATGCCGCTGGGTCTCAGCACACCTCCCAATTCACTGCAGATTCATGATGAACCTAAAAAATTACAGGGAGTCCCACAGCCCAATCAGAGCCATGCGGACAGGCCAACAAAAGGCTTTAAGACTCAAAAATCAAGCACTGAAGAGTGTTAGCCAAATTTCTTTAAGCAGACAACATTACAGTCACACACAGACACACACACACACACCCCCCCCAAAACACAATGCTGCACACACAGGAGACATCCAACACTTGCAGCACTCCCACAGAAGCTATGCAGCCTGGAAGATCCTGAGGCTGCGTGGTTCTGCAGAAAGCCCCACCTGGGAGAGACGAACTTGGAGAAACACAGGCTGGCTGTACCTAGAAATCACAGTGGGGCAACTATCAAAAAGACTCACCCCTACTACATCTAGCCATGCCTGAGAAATCCTGCAGATCCTTTTGCATGTCTGAAAATTTTACAGTTTATCCCGGGAGCACTGCTTGATGTTTCTTCTAGCTTGCTCATGGCTCCCTTCTCCTAGTGTCGTGAGACTATCCCATGGATCCCACAGATAAGACAAGTGAGATCCCACCACTGAAGCACCTCACAGAAACTCTAGGCCAATGAGAAACATGGAAGCCAGAAAAATAAGAAGCAATTTTGGAGGCCACATCCCACCCAGCATCAATCCAATCTACTTTCATTTGGCACTGGATATGAAAGCCCTCAAATCTGGAGTTTACCAAGGTGGCCTCAGTTTGCACTCAAAATGTTCCCTGCATGGTTGAATACTTTCACCTGAACACTGGGCCATGGTTTGGATTGCTTGTGCAAGTAAAGGAATGTGGGGATGCATCTGGAAGCACCTTCTGTGTCATCTGTCTTCATCTTCTTTGCAGGTGAAGGTGTGGGACCCCATTTATCCCTCACAAGATTGCATTGTCACCCATATCTGACTTTATTGCTGCTAAGACTGTCCCAGACTGAAATCCCAAGATGATGGAAGAGTGTGCCCTGACAATATGAAGCACCTGCTTGGCTGGGAACCAAACTCAACTTAAATTCAAGGGACCCTGTGGACAGGACTGCTAGTGTGTCTCCCTGGGTTGGCACAGGCCAGTGAAACACTGGGAGATGTCTTATTGGGTATGGTGTTCTCCTCTTTTTCTAGAAAAGTGGCTTTTTTTTGCAGAAGCCCTGCAGCCCAAGCAGAGACACCCAGACAGGCCACCAAAAGGTTGGAAGACTCAATAATAATAATAATAATAATAATAATAATAGCTGTAGTGTGTTAGCCACATTTCTTTAAGCAGACTCCACTTACAAGCACCCACACACACAAAGCCACACTCATGCACAGCAATTAAACACTTGCAACATTTCCACATAACCACATAACCGAGCAGCTTCCAAGGCTGCATGTTTCTGCAGGAAACCCCACCTGGGAGAAAACAACTGTTGGGAACCCAGGCAGGCTGTACCTAGAACTCACAGTGGGCTAAGTTTCAGAAAGACTTATCTCTCCAAAGTCAAGCCATCCCAGAATCATCCTGCAGATCCTTTTGCATTCTTAGTGATTTCGTGGTTTACTCCTGTGCTTGACATTTCTTGAGGCTGGCTCGTGTCTGTCTGCTTCTAGGATCATGGGACTATCCTGTGGATCCCACAGAGAAGATAGTCAAGAGTACACCACCAATGCACCTCCACAGAGGTCTCCTTCTTCACCAACCAGGGACTTGTCACTAGCCAATGGTGGCATGCTTTATGACATGAGCTGGAACTCATGACTGAGTCTTGGTACCCTGAGATTAGGGCACGTGCATTTGTGAGGCAGGTTTGAGTCCCCAGCTCTCAGAGCTATCTGCCTGACTAAGCAGAGGAAAGTGGAATAGGCAGAGGCACCAGGTGTTTGGGAAAATACTGCCTGTGATAACCCACTGTGGGACTCTAAATTTCTGAACCTTAGAGCCCTTTCAGGTCACCTCTGTGGTTGTGTTCTGCTGCAGGAAGGGGTCTTTGGAGACTATGAGGTGGTTGCTGGAAACTGCTTTTCTGTCTCCATTCCCAAAAGTGGCTGTGCACAAGAATCAGGTCCAATGGGGATTGGAATGTATTCTAGTGAGTTGTTGAGGGGTCTTTGAGTGCTGGAATCATACCTGAGACACCTGAGGCTGATGTCAGTGAAAGATGGCCATACCCTTTACATCACTGCCTCCCTTCATCCTTGGCCTCACAGGGGCTCTTTGGAAATGGCAGAAACTGTAGAAAATGCAAGTCCAACTTGGAGCAGTGTTCTCACACCTAGAACTGGTCTCTCACATGTGCAGAAGAGGTTGACACAGTGTCGCATAAGCTGTCTGTGGTGATTGCAAACCTGAAAATGGCTTCCAGTAATGCTGTGGTGGTGCAATTAGGAATCTAAATGAAAGCAAAGGGAAGTCAAGCCTCGCCTGATGAAGAGCTGACTTCTCCTGGAGTCCCAGAAACATTCAAAAATTCATGCCAGAGGACCCAGAAGACACCTGCAAAGTGCAAACAACCTCAACCACCACAACAACATCATGACACACAACCCAGAGCACTGGCAGCCTACCCATGGTTTCTTTTGCTACTTGAAATCCTTGGCAGCCAAAGAACTGTTGTAAGAGGCACTGCCATCTGATAAAAGCTTAAAGGCCCCCTGCATAATGAGAAAGGATGTGCTGATGAAGTGAAATAAGCCTTGATTATCTGGCAAATCCAGACAAGTTTCCCTTCTTCTCATCCTACAGGAATCATGCAGCCTTCCAATAGAAGTGGGAGAATAGGGGCCTGGTGTAGTGGCTCACACCTGTAGTCCCAGCACTTTGGGAGCCTGAGGGAGATGGATCACAAGGTCAGGATATCAAGAACATTCTGGATAAAATGGTGAACCCTTGTCTCTACTAAAAAATACAAAAAATTAGCCTGGCATGGTGGCAGGTGCCTGTATTCCCAGCTACTCAGGAGGCTGAGGCAGGAGGATGGTGTAAACCCAGAGGCAGAGCTTGCAGTAAGATGAGATAATGCCACTGCACTCCAGCCTGTGCAACAAAGTGAGACTCTGTCTCAAAAAATAAATAAGTAAATAAATAAATAAATAAATGGGAGAGCAAGAGGGAGAACAAGAGATTCCTTGTTGGTGGCTGTAATGGGAATTTATGCTTTTAAAATAATTACAGCTGCCCAGTCATCAAAACCTTACAGTGTTTATAAGGAAACAGTTACACAATTGACTCCCATGAGTATTGACCTCTGGGACATGAGAAATGTTAAGTGTGGAAGTCATTGAGTCAGAGCCAGGATATCCTAGGCCAACGAAGAACATGAAAGTCAAGAAAAGAAGAGAGAAGTATGAAGGCCACATCTCACGCAGCATCAGTCCATCCCACTCCCATTTGGGTCTGGGTATGAAAGCTTTCAAATGGAGAGCTAGCCAGGATGGCCTCAGTTTGCACTGCAAATATTCTCTGCAAGGTGGAATACTCCCACCTGAACACCAAGCCATGATATGGACTACTTGTGCAATTAAAGGAATGTGAGGATGCTGTTGGAAGAGCCTTCTGTATCGTTTGTTTTCAATGTGGTGTGGGACCGCATCTACCCTCACCAGATTGTATCCTCATTCCTATCTGAGCTTATTACTGCTCATACTTTCTTTTCCAGAATGAAACCCAAGGAGATGGAGGAGTGCCCCCTCATGACATGAAGCACCTGCTTGCCTGGGAACTGAATTTAGGTAAATGTAAGGGTCTTTGCAAACAGGACTGCTAGTGTCTCCCCTGGATTTGCCACAGGGCAATGAAACACAGGGAGATGTCTGTTTTTGAGTGTAATATACTCCTCTTTTATTCTAGAAGAGTGGCTTCTTTTTTTTTTTTCAGTGGGATATGATTTGGACAGCAGCAGTCTCAAGGTCTGGGCAAACCTTCCAATTAACTGCAGATTCATGACTTACAGAATATGAAAGAACATGGAGCTCTGCAGCCTAAGTGGAGAAAGAGAGACAGGCCACCCAAAGGTTGGGAGACTAAAAAAAAAAAAAAAAAAAAAAAAAAAAGAAGCACTACAATGCATTAGCCACATTTTTAAAAGCAAACTACACTTATATTCAAACACACCCACACACAAAAAGCCACACCCACACAAGCAGACATCCAACACTCACAACACTGCCACAGGAACACACAGCTCAGCAGATCCTGAGGCTGCATGGTTCTGCGGAAAGCCCTGCTTGGGAGAAGAGCAACTCCAGGGAACAGAGTCAGGCTGTACCTAGAAATAACAGTGGGGCAAATTTCAAAAAGACACACCCCTAAAACATCTAGGCCAGCCTGAAAAAATCCTGAAGATCCTTTTGATAGTTAGTAATTTTGCAGTTTATTCCTGGGACTTTGTTTGACTCTTCTTCAGGCTCGCTCACATCAGCCTTCTCCTAGGATCTTGGGACTATCTCTTGGATCACACAGAGAAGACAGACAAGAGTCCACTGCCAACGCACCTCCAAGAAGTTATCCTTCTCCACAAACACACAGAAACTTGTCATTAAACAATGGTGAAATTAAATGTCATGCTAGCCAGAGCTCACAATCAGGCCCGGTGTTCTGAGACTAGCCCATGCACATTGGTGAAGCAGGCTCAGACGCCCAGCTGTCAGATCTGTCTGCCTGCCTCAGAAGAGAAAAATGGTACAGAGAGAGGCAGCCTCATATCAGGAAAAAGGCTGCTTGCAAAAACCCAATGTGGTACACTAAAAGTCTCGACCACACAACCCTTTCAGGACATCTCTGTGGTCTAGTCTCAATGCAGGAGGTGGCTTTTCAGAATAGAAAGTGGTCACTGGAAATTGCTTTTCTGACTCCATTCCCAAAAGAGGCTGTGTGCAAGAATCCAGTCCCATGGGTATTTGAATATAGTCTGGTGTGTTCTAAAGGGTACTTTGGATGATAGAATCATACCTGAGACCATAGAGGTTGTTATTAGTGAAAATGGCCAAGCTCTTGACCTCACTGCCTCCCTTCATCATGGGCCTCAAATGGGCTCTCTGGAAAAGGCAGGAACCACATCAAAGGCAAATCCATGTTGGATCAATGTTCTCCCACATTGGACTGGCCTCTCATGGGTGAAGATGAGGTTGAGATAGTGTCTCACAGGATGTCTGTGGTGGTGGAAAACCCTGTTGAGGGGCACCATAGATTCCCCATGAAAACAAAGATAAATCAAGGCTCACCTGAGAGAACCAGCTGCCTTGTGCTGGAGTCCAAGCAATGGTCAATGATTCCTGTCAGAAAATTCAAAATCCTTCTGCAAAGTGCAAACAGATCAGCCACACAATGATACAAGGACCCACAACCTGGAGTGCAGCCAGCCTAACTGAAGTCTGTTTTGCTCTCTGAAATACCTGTCAGCTTAACAATCTGTTGTGAGAGGCTGTTCTATCCAGCAACAGCCCAATGAAAGGGACCCTCTAAAATAAGAAAGGTGTGCAGATGAAATAAAACACAGGCTATATCACCAGGAAAATTCCAGATACAGTTGCCTGCTTCTCATCCTGCAGGAATCATGCAGCCCTCCAATAGAAGTGAAAGAAAAAACAGTTTCCTTGTTGGCAGCTGTAATGGGAATTTACACCATTTAGAGTATCAAAGCTGTGCAGTCATTAAATCATGACAGTGTTAAGAAGAAAACACTCATGCAATGGATTCTCAAGAGGGTTACAGTCTGGGAACTTGGAAATGTTTAGTGTGTAAGTCAGTGAGCCAGATCCAGGAAACCATAGGCCAACAAGGAACATGGAAGTAAAGAAAGAAAGAGGCAAGTTTGGAGGCCACATTCCACCCAGCATCAATCTATTCCACTCCCACTTGGCTCCAGGTGTGAAAGTTGTCAAACTGGGAATTTTTCTGGATGACCCCAATTTGCACTAGAAATGTTCCTGGCATGTTAGTGTACACCCACGTGAACACAGGGCCATGATGTAGACTAATTGTTCAATTAAGGGATTTCAGGAATGGAGTTTGAAGGAACTTCTGTGTCATATGTCTTTATTTTTTTTGCAGGTGAAGTTGCAGCACAACATCCACCCCTCATCACATTGTATTCTCACCCCTATCTGACCTTATTACTGCTCATTGCTCTACATCCCATGATGAAATCTCAAGATGACAGAGGATTATTCCCTCATGACCTGAAACATCTGCTCAGCTGGGAACCAAATTCGAGGTAAATCCAAAAGTTGCTGTGGAGAGGACTGCTAGTGTCTCTTCCTGGGTTTGCTGCAGGACAATGAAACACTGGGAGATGTCATTTTTTTTTTTTCTTTTTGGTGTGGTGTTCTCCTCTTCTTTATAGTAGAGTGTTTATTATTATTATTATTTATTTCTTTATTTAATTTTTTTTGAAGGGGAAGGTTTTTTTGGATGCTGGAAGGTCTTGGCCATCCTCTGTATTCACTGCGGATTCATGATCCACAGAATAACAAGAAACATGGACCCCCATAGCCCAAGACAAGCCACACAGGAAAACAAAAGCCTGGGAGACTCAAGAAAAAAAAACAAAAAACAAAGAAGCTCTGAAGTGCGGTAGGCACATTCCTTTAAGCAGACTTCACTTACAGACACACATACACACACACACAAACACACACTGCCACAAACACATACAGACTTCCAACATTAGCAACACTCCCACAGAAACAGAAAGCTCAGCTCCTCCTGAGGCTGTGTGATTCCACAAGAGGCCCAACTTGGGAGATAGTATCCCCAGGTTACACAGGTGTGCTGTACCTGGTAATTGCAGTGGAGCAATTTACAAAAAGAGTCACCCTACAAAGTCTAGGCAGGTCTGAGGAGCCCTGCAGGTCCTATTGGAATCTTAGGTATTTCTCAGTTTATTCCTTGGGTTCCACTGATGCTTCTTTAGGCTGGCTCATGTCTGCCCTCTCCTAAAATCATGGGAATATCCCATGGATCCCACAGAGAAGATAGGTGAGATTCCACAACTGATGCATCTCCACGGAGGTCTCCTTCTCCACCAAGACACAGGGACTTGTTGCTAGGCAATAGTGACCTTCATTGTGACACTGGTCACAGCTCACAATCAAGCCTGCTGCCCTGAGCCCAGTGCATGTGCATTTCTGAAGCTGACTCAAGCTCCAGCTGTCAGAATGCCTAAGCAGACAAAAATGGTACAAGCAGAGGTGGCCTGGTATTGGGAGAAAGGTTGCCTGTAAAAACCCACTGCAAGACCATAAATGTCTCAACCTTATGGTTCCTTTGGCCATCTCCTTGGTCAATTCCCACTGGAGAAGGAGGTGTTTCAAGACTATCAGGTAGTCACTGGAAATTGCTCTTCTGACTTCATTCCAGAAAGAGATTCTGTGCAAGAATTGAGTCCCACGGGGATTGGAATATAGTCTGGTGTGTTTGTTGAGGGTTCATTGGCTGATAGAATCATACCTGAGATCCCAGAGGTGCATGTCAATGAAAGATGGCTGGGCTGTTGACCTCAATGCCGCCCTTCATCCAGGGCCTCACAGGTTCTCTCTGGGAAAGGCAGGAACCATGACAAAGGAAAGTCCAAAGTGGAGCAGTGCTCTCACACTTCAGACTGGCCTCTCACAGGTGCAGATGAAGTTGAGACAGTGTCTCTGAGGCTGTCTCTGGTGATGACAAGAATGAAAAGCATGTCCAGTAATGCTATTGAGGGGCACTGTGGATTCCCAATGAAAGCCAAGAAAAATCAAGGCTCATCTGAGAAAATTAGCTGCCTTGTGCTGGAGTCCAAACAATGTTCAGTGATTCCTGTAAGACTACCCAAAAGCCTCCTGCAAAGTGCAGACAAACTCAGTTCCCACAATGAGACAATGACCAACAACCTGGAGGACAGCCCACCTAGCCAAAGTCTTTTTTGCTGTCTGAAATACCTGGCAGCTAAATAATCTTTTGTGAGAGGCAGTCCCATCCAGTAGAAGCACAGTGTAAGAGAACCTCCACATTTAGAAGGCCATGCAGATGAAATAAAACAGAAGCTAGATTACCAGACAAAAGGTAGACATGGCTGCCTGCTTCTCCTCCTACAATAATCATGCAGCCCTCTGATAGAAGTGAAAGAACAAAAGTATTCTTGTTGGCATCTCCAATGGGAATTTATGGTTTAATAAGTATCACGACTACCCACTCATTAAAACATGACAACATTGAGAAGGAAACACTCACACAATGCATTCCAGTGAGAGTCATTCTTCTTGAATTGGGAAATGTTTATTGTGGAAATCATTGAGGCAGATCCAGGAAACCCTAGGCCAAGGAGGAATATGGAAATCAGGAGAAGAAGAGGCAAGGGTGGAAGCCACACCCCACACAGCACCAATCCATTCCACTCCCATTTCACTCCAGTTATGAAAGCCCACAAATAGGGAGTTTGCCAGGATGGCCCCAATTTGCACCCCAAATGTTACTTGCACATTGATGTACTTTCACTGTAGCAGGATGAGCTGTGGACACAACCCATCAGACACTGGGTTAAAGAAAGAAGTGTCTTTATTCTGCCGGGAGTTTTGGTAGCTTACATCTTAAAAACTGAGCTCTCAAAGAGAGAGATTCCTTCCTCTTTTAAAGGCTTGCAACTCTAAACACATGATCCATACAAAAGGGTCATGAAAGATTGAGCAAGCATGGGGTATGTGGCTGGGACTGTATGCATCAGTAATCAGGACAAAACAAAACAGAACAAAAAGTTTCACAACACTTTTCATACAATGTGTGGAATCTATAGATAATACAAGCAGTTAGGTCAGGGGTTGATTTTTAACTTCCAGGCCTGGGGTGCAGCGCCGGGCTGTCTGACTATTGATCTTATTTTTGCCTTTCTTTAGCTTTTTCTTCCTCTTTCTTTTTCTGAGGTATGAGACAATAAGAGAGGTGGTCTCCTTCCATATCACCCTTTTTAAGGATCTCACTTGTTAGTGGGAGTTCTCTCGCTCATCCTCAGTACCTGGGTCTTCTGAATCATTTTGGTGGACCAAGGCAGTAAAAAAGCTTATTATTTGAAGGAGCATGGGTAGCAAGCAGGGAAGCAACAAGCCTGTTCCTACTACTATTATTATTATTACAAGAGTTTTAAATCTTCCTACTGCTGGAAACCATTTTCCAAACACTGACCCAGGATCAAACCCATGCCAAACCTGTACAGACATATGTGCCAGCTTTGTTATATTTATAACTATATTTTTGACTTCTTGCCCTTGATCATCTTTATGCAGACAGCAATTGACTAGGTTACATTTTCCACAGTCTGCTTCTTCAGCTGCTATCCAGTAGTCTAGAGCTAATCTACTTTGATAGATAACATTTGTCATCTAGGCTTACTGACTGGTTAAAACAGTCAAAGCTCTGCTGGTTTTATTAGTGATTAATTCTGAGACAGCTTGCAACCATATGATCCAGTTGATCATTAAATGGGGATTTGGTATGCCCACAAGCCATCTTGTGCCCAAGTTTTGGGCCCATAGTACTGCATGATTCTTTCAGGGGGCCAATCATCATCTTTCCAATTGTCTATATTATGCTCCTCTTTTCTCAGGAAGCATAGACTGAGAAGTTCAGGAGTTCACCTGTTTTCCTGGGCAGTAGGAATAAAGATGGTTTAATGGTGCTGATAACACAACTACCAACCCATTGGTCAGGTAACTTGGCATAGGCTGTATGCCCATATCCAATATAGCCTGGTGGGGGCAGTCCAGTCCCAAAAAGTCTCTCCATGGGTCCACATGGATTGCAACTTTGGAAATTTACTAAACGGATTTTTTTCACTGTGGTTTGAACTACACCAGAAGGGTGGTTTTACTGTGTTGTTACACAGTTTTTGTCCAAGGCAGTTGAGCCTTCCCACAGGGAGGGTGAAGTTCTTTCCTTCTCTAGCTATGAAGTACTCCCCAAAAATTGAGGTACTTACAATCCAGAAGTTGCCAGTGTGGGAGTTCTGGACTGGAATCATATCAGGGCCTGGGTCAATGGACACTAATTATCAGGTTTCCCAAGGCCGCTTGTCTCCCATAGTGGTTTCCTCACAACATAACAGGAGGTAACATTGAAGGAATGGACTACATTTTCTGCTAACTGCAGGAGCAACTTCTTTGTCTTCCCTGGGGGCTCTGGTACTGGCACATTAATTCATCATAGGAGGTCTGAAACACCGGTTCAGGAGAGCACATTTTGACCTCTCCTAGGACTCAAATATTTACTGGAGGATCCAGTCCAGCTCCCTTGATCCATAGACTTACATGTTCTCCCTTTTTTTCAATGGGGATCTAGTGGATTGGGGATTATTAGTTCTAAGGTGATTATTAGTTCTACCGAGGCTGAAATTTTCTATGTAATTTTTCCAAGCCACTCATTCAAGGGGAATTGCCCTTTCCTTTCTGAAGCCATACCAGAACTTTTTCATTCTCTTTCCAGGTAGCCCAAATGTTGCAAGACAAATAATTACATACTTTATCACATAAGCCTAATTCATGAAAAATGTACTTATTTTCTGTTGTATAACTCTTTTCCTAACCTAGAGAGCTACATCCTAATCCTTGCTGGTTACTATTAATGGCTGCCCAAGCATCAAATTTTAAGGTTATATGTTTGGGGATTCTGTTTTCTTCTGTTTTATCTGTTATTTTTCTTGTATCACTGAGAAAATGACCTGTTCTTAATCTTATTTCAAATACTGTGATCATAGGAGGCTCAGATGTGTTGTAGCACACATCAGGTCAGTCATTTCCTGTGCTGCACACTTTATACTGAGTGAAGTTATACAGGCAACTTCCTTTGAAGTTTCTAGGTGTTTATAATAAAACAGAAAGATTGTTTTAACTTGTTTCCCTACCTCAGTAACCTGATTAATGCACTGGGATTAGTCCTCCATGCAGGGAAAATCAGTCTTTATTATACAAGTCCAAATTTTAAGAAGAATAAGTCCCATGATGAGTATCCTCATGCTTTGACCATGCATAGACCAGTAAGCTTCTGGGTGTAACTGGAGAAGGGTTTGTCATCTTCCTCAGTGTCACTTCCAGGGATTGTCCAGGCTCGGTCTCTCCTCTCAGATGTCAGGCAATACAGGTGTTACATGATTGTGATGGATCCAGGCCGGGATTGCTTCTACCTTCATGGTGGTGGGAGTGGTCAAAATGATGGTCTGGGGTCTTTCCACTGTGGATGTAGGTGGGCTAGGTTCCAGTCTTTGATCTACACATGATCACCTGGAGAGAAGGGGTGAACTGGGGAGAATAAGTTAATAGGGCAAATTTCATTTACCCAGGCTGAAATTTTTTGTGTAATTTTTCCTGGAGCCTGTAACTGTTGCTCTAACTCAACTTCACGTAACTCTCAAGGAGTGCCTGGCAGTCCCTGTAATATTGGAGGAGGTCTGTGATATAATATTCCGTAAGGGGAATATCCTGTTCTTTTACAAGCGGTACATCCTACCTTAAACAATACCATAAGGAGAGCCTGTAACTCTCTTAATCTTGTTTCCTGGCACACTTTCCCTAAGCTATTTTTGATAGTCTGATTCACTTGCTACACCTTTCCAGAACTCTGAGATCAGTAGGCCGCATGCAGTTTCCAGGTGATTCCCAATACCTTTACTGTCTTCTACACCAAATCAGGCACAAATGTCCGCCCATGATCTGAGCTGATTCATATGAGCAGTCAAAATCTATGAACAGGATCTGGAAGAAGCACATGGGTTACTTAATGAGTTTTTAAGTTCATGTTGGATAAGCTTCTACTCACCAAGAGTAGGTACACACAAGAACTAATAAATACCCTTTATCTCCACACATTGGCATTTCTGTGAAGTCCACCTGGGGA
Source organism: Pongo pygmaeus (assembly GCF_028885625.2). Classification (NCBI taxonomy): domain Eukaryota; kingdom Metazoa; phylum Chordata; class Mammalia; order Primates; family Hominidae; genus Pongo; species Pongo pygmaeus. The sequence goes on along the minus strand of NC_072397.2, from coordinate 13,789,510 downwards.
TCTCCAAAGGGGACTTCTCCATAATCTTGTACACTGGGCAGAATGGCTGGACACTGCCTTGCATTATGCGGTTGGCAGCTAATACATAGCTGTGCCACCATTTTGGCAAGGGCTGACAAATGTGAGATGTAGAAGTATGAGCCTAACAACTTTTCAAGTGATTCCTGACCTAGATGGGTAGTTTCATGCACAGCCAGTACAATTGCAGCTCCTAGCAGCTGTGGCACAGCTATTCTTCCATCTGGTAACCAGATCCATCTCTTTTTTGCTATAAGCCTTCCTTCTGCTTGAAAAAAATCTTTCTCTTCTTTAGAATAATTAGGTATCTAAGGAGGCAGGGGGCTGAGAACAATGCCTGGTAGGGGGTGGAGGCTGCTTTTTGAACCCCTGAGTCAGCTCTGGAGTTCCCTAAAGCAACCATAGTAGAAGCTCACTGGTATACCCTGCAATGCATGACTGCCACTTTTTGAGGCTTCCATACTGCTTGTAATAAATACACAATTTATTTCTGAGGTTTTATGTCCTTTCCTCCAAAGTTCAACAGGCCCTTTTCTTTATATAATGCTCCATGCACTTGGAGGGTTAAGAAGTCATACTGAGGGTCAGAGTAAATGTTTTATAGTCTTACTTTCACCAAGTTCTAGGCCTGAATTAAAACAATGAGCTCGACTTTCTGGTCTGAAGCACCCTGGGACAATGGTTTGGCCTCAACGACAGTGTCCAGGATTACCACTGCATATCCTGCATACCCCTCTCCTTGTGGGTTGACAAAGCTGCTCCTGTCCATTTCCAGTTCCCAGTCCACTGATGTCCAAGTCTGGTTCCCCAGGTCAGGCCTTCTAGAATAAACTGAGTTCAACATCTCTACACAGTTATGCTCCATTGGGCTTTCTGATACTGGGAGCAAGGTGGCAGGGTTCAGGTTGTTAGAAACTTCAATGGTTATATGGGGATTTTCACAGGGTAAGCTTTGGTATTCAGTTAGTCTAGCATTTGTTAGTCAATGATGTCCTTTGGTTTTCATTAAAGTCACCACAGCATGGGGGTGATTTTATGTTCAGGTTTTGTCCAAAAGTTAGTTTATCTGCTTCTTGTGCTATCAGGAGAGTTGCTGATAAGGCCCTCAAACATGGTGCCCAACTTTTAGGAACCCCATATATTTGTTAAGAGAAGTAGGCCAAAGGCCTTGGCCATGTGTTCATACTGCAAACCCAGCCTGTTTCTAAAGTTTTCTTCTAATGTCTTCATTGCTTTGACTAACAAAAGTCATGGTAATCATGCACGGATTTTTAGGGCTTTCAGGATGAAAGGGAATATACACATGATAGGCCTCACATAGTCTTCCATAAAATTGTGCTGGACTTCTTTTTCTTCAATGATATCAGAGACTTTGTTGACATTTGCGATCTTCTGAGCTCCCTTATTTAATCCTTCTAGGAGGGCTTTCCTATATCATTTTAGCCTTTGTGTACCTTCCCCTTCATTTGGGTCCCACTGGAGGTCCATTGCTGGTAATTAGATCCTCACATACAATTGCGAGTTTTTGTAATCAGCCATAGCATGTTCCTCCAGTCACTTGTTTGCCAGTTGGAGCACCTTTTACCTCTCATCTGTGTTTAACAGGTACATTAGCAACTGGTGGATGTTGGCCCAAGTAGGGTTGAGGGTCTGGCTAATAGTTTGGAGCAAATCAATTAAAGCTTGAGGCTTTTCAGTATAAAATATGGTATTGCTTTTCCAGTTTAGGAGATCAGCAAAGGTAAAGGGCACAGAGGTATGCCTTTCCACCATATGCCAGTACTTGTCTGCAACAGCATACCACTGCTCCCTCACGGGCATTTGTATCCTAGTCTTAAGTCATAAGCAAGTTGCCAAGGGTGGGTTTTCTCTCGCAGCTTCACATCCTCTTTTCTTCTCTGGGTGGCCTAGGGGTGTGTGTTTCCTTCAGAGGTGCAGGAGCTGTGGGTTCAGGATTGGGGAGTTCTTTTCTTAAAGAGGGGTAATCACCTGTGCCATTTACTGCCATGAATCTTCTGATATTGGGTCACACCAAAATTTAGGAGCCCACTTCCCTCAGTGGGTGAAACAGAATCCTTTCTTGGCTATCTGTCCCTTTGCAACTAACACTCCTGCTGCTGTCTGCCCTCTTAATCACTGTGGGTGTTCTAAAACCAGTTGGAACCAAGTTTTTATGTCCAAGAACTGATATGGTTGCCTTCACTTACAGGTTATCTTGTGCCATACTTTTGAAACAAGGAACCTATCTAGGCTTCCTTCTGATGGCCAACTCACTTCTAATGCTGGCTAGCCTATCTCACACAAAGTTCTAATTTTCCCTTATATCATAGTAATTCCATAGTCTCCTTTAAATCCCTCCTTGAATTTTTTCAACATAGTTCCTAGCAGGGTGGTCTTACATTGTGTCTGACCCGTTTTTCTCCCAAGACAACAGTTGCACTGCAAGAGGAAAAGTGTAAATGTCACTCACTCATCTAATTCACAACAAATCAAGTAAATCAAGCCAAGTCAAAATCAAAACCAAAACTAAAGTGCCGAGAAAGCCATGCCATAGGTGATCATGTCACGCTTCCACTCAAAAAGAGTACAAGTTCCCAAGACTGGTCTTACCATGTTCCAGATATCTGGACTCCAAGTGCCAGTTCCTTCCCGGTGTTCAGACACAGCATCAACACTCTGTGGGGCCTGCTGTGCACTGCTCTGGTGAGGCTTTCTGCTAGGACAATTGCCTACCCAGGAGAGCTCTCAGGATCCAAATCACTCAAGCTGGCCAAAGTCCTGTGCAAGCATGCTCTACAGGATAGGTCTAAGTCACCTAAGGGGCTGCCTCGACTGTCCACCAATCACCTCACATCCAGGTATGGGAGCCAAAAAATGTAGCAGAATGAGCTGTGGACAAAAACCTTCAGACACCATATTAAAGAAGGAAGTGGTTATGTTCAGCTGGGAGCCTTGGCAGACTTGAGTCTCAAAAACCAAGCTCCCTGAGAGAGAGAGAGAGAGAGAGAGAGTTTCCTGCCCCTTTTAAAGGCTTAAAATTCTAAGGAGTCCATCTGAAAGGGTCATGACCTATTGAGCAGGCAAGTGGTACCTGGCTGGGGCTGCGTGCATCAGTAATCAGAACAGAACATAACATAACAGAATGTTTCAGAATGCTTCCTTATACAATGTCTGGAATTTATAGATAATACCACTGGTTAGGTAAGGGGTTGATTTTTAACTACCAGGACTGGGGTGTGACACTGCGCTGTCAGATGGTTGATCTCATTTCCTCCTTCCTTTAGCTTTTGATTCTTCTTTCTTATTCTGAGTTCTGAGATAATAAGAGAGGTGGTCTTGGTCCTTAATACCAGAACACCGAGCCATGATGTAGACTGCTTGTGCAATTAAGAAAAAGTGGGGATAGAGTTGGCATCAATTTTTGTGTCATCTGTTTTCATTTTTTTTGCAGGTGAAGTTGCGGGACCCCATCCACCTATCAACAGCTTGTATCCCCACCCCTATCTGACCTTATTACTGCTCACACTTTATGTCCCTGAATGAAATATCATTAAGATGGAGAAGTGCCCCCTCACAACATGAAGCCCCTGCTCAGGTGGAAACCAAATTTGAGGTGACATCAAGGAGCCCTGCTGACAGAACTGTTGGTGTCTCTCCCTGGGTTGGGTGCAGGACAATGAAACACTGGGAGGTTTTCTTTTTTTGGTGTGGTGTGCTACTCTTCTTTCTAGAAGAGTGGATTTTTTCTTTTTTTTTTGTAAGGGGTGGTGATTTGGAGGCTGGAGAGTCTTGGCTCCCTCCCAATACATTGCAGATTCATGATCAACAGAAAAGTAAAGAACACGGAATCCTACAGCCCAGGTAGAGCCACATACACAGGGCACCAAAGTGTTAGGATACAAAAGTAAAAAAATAAAATAAAAAAAAAAGAACCCCAGAAGTGTTTTAGCCACATTCCTTTAAGCAGACTCCACTTACAGGAACAGGCATGCACACACACACACACACACACACACACACAGACAAACACACACACAATGCCACACACACACGCAGACATTCAACACTCACAACACTCCCACAGAAACACACAGCCTGGCAGCTTCTGAGGCTGCTTGGTTTTACAGGAAGATCAACCTATGAAAGAGCAACCTCAGGAAACACAGTCGGGCTGTACCTAAAAATCATAGTATGGCAAGTTTTGAAATACCCCTACATCATCTAGGCAGGAATAAGAAATCCTGTGGATCCCTTTGGATGCTTGGAGATTTCAGCTGATTTTGGAGGATTGACTTTTTTCAGGCTGGCTGGTGTCTGCCCTCTCCTCGGTTCATGGGATTATCCCATGGATTTCAAAAAGAAGACAAGTGCAAACCCAATGCTGATTAACCTCCATGGATGTTTTCTTCTCTGCCAAGCCACAGGGACTTGTTGCTAGGCAATGGTGATATTCACTGTGACGTTATTCAGAGCTCACATTCAGGCCTGGTGCCCTGAGACTAGCTCACACACATTCATGAGGTAGGCCCAGGAGCCCAGCTGTCAGAGCTGTCAGCCTGCTAAGCAGAGAAAAATGGGAAAGGCAGAGCCATCCTGGTATCAGGAATAAGACAGCCTGTGATAATCCTTTGCTGGACCCTAAAAGTCTCTACTTCAGTGACCCTTCTGGCTGTCTCCATGGTCTGATACACCTGGAGAAGGAGGTGTTTCAAGACTGTGAGATGGTCCCTGGAAACTGCTATTCTGACTCCAATACCAAAAGAGGCTGTGTACCAGAATCAGGTTCAGAGTGGGTATAGGAATATAATCTAGTGTGTTGTTGAGCCTTCCTTGGGAGATAGAACTCTACCTGAGACTCCAAAAGTGGGTGTCAGTGAAAGATGGACAAGTTCTTGACCTCACTGTCTCCCTGCATTCTGGGCCTTGAAGGGGCTCTCTGAGAAATGCAGGAACCATGACAAAGGCAAGTCCTTTGGTGGAGCAGTCTTCTCACTCCTCTGACTGGCCTCTCACTGGTGCAAATGAGGTTGAAATAGTGTCCCAGTTGCCATCTGAGTTGATGGAAAGCCTTAAAATCATGTCCAGTAGTGCTGTTTAGAGTATGGATTACCCATTATAGAAAGGAAAAACCAAGGTTTGCCTAAGTGAAAGAGCTGCTTTGTGCTGGAGTCCAATCGATGTTCAATGATTCCTGTCAGGGAATGCAAAAGCCTAATGCAAAGTGTAAACAACCCCAACACCCACAAGGAGATAACAACCCAAAACTTGGAGTGCAGCCATGCTACCTGAAGTTCCTTTTCCTTTTTGAAATCCCTGACAGCCAAATAATCTGTGGTGAAAAGCTGTTCCATCCAGTAACAGACAATAAAATAACTCCTTTACAGTGAGAAGACCTTGCAGATGAAATAAAACAGAGGCTTGATTACCACTCAAAAGCCAGACTCAGCTGCCTGATTCTCATCTTACAGAAATCATGCAGACCTCCAAAAGAAGTGAAAGAACAAGAGTTTCCTTGTTGGCGGCTGTAATGGGAATTTACAGTTTTAAAAGTATCAATGTTATCCTGTCATTAAAACGTCACAGTGTTTAGAATGGACTCCCATAAGGCTCATTCTTTATGAACTTGGAAACATTTAGTTTGGAAGTCGTTGAGCCAGTCACAGGAAACACTAGGCAGATTAGCATCATGGAAGTAAGGGAAAGAAGAGGCAAGTGTGCAGGCCACATTCACTCAGCATCAGTATATTTTACTCCCATTTGGCTCCGGGTATGAAAGCCCTCAAATCGGGAGTTTGCTAGGATGGTCCAAATTGCACTCCAAATGTACCTTGAATATTGGAGTATTCCCACCTGAACACTGGGCCATGGTGTGGACTGCTTGTGAAATTAAGGGAATGTGGGTGTGGATTTGGAAGCATCTTCTGTGTCATCTGTCTTCATTTTTTTTTACAGGTGAAGGGACCCCTCACCAGAATGTATCCCCACCCCATCTGACCATATTCCTGCTCACACTTTATGTCTCAGAATGAAATCCCAAGATGCTGTAGGAATGCCACCTCATGACATGTAGCAGCTGCTCAGCTGGGAACCAAATTTGATGTAAATTCAACGGTTGCTGTGAACTAGACTGCTACAGTCTCTCCCTGAGTTGGTCACAGGACAATCAAACCCTTGGAGATGTCTATTTTTTTTGGTGTTGTGTGCTTCTTATCTTTCTAGAAGAGTAGTTTTTTTTTTCAGAAGTAGGTTATTTGTACACTGGCAGCTCTCAGCAACCTCCTAATTCACAGTGGATTCATGATACAGAAAAATTAAAAAGATGGAACCCCACAGTGCAAGCAGAACAACATAGACAGGCCAGCAAATGGTTGGGAGACTTTAAAAAATAATTGCTGAAGTGTGTTAGCCACATTTCTGTAATCTGGCTCCACTTACAGGAGAACACACACACAAACAAACAACAACAAAAAACCCTCAAACAAACACACAATGCCACATTAACATGGAGATGTCCAACACTCACAACACTCCCACAGAAACACACAGCCTGGAAGATTCTGAGGCTGTGTGGTTCTGCAGGAAGACCCACTTGGGAAAGAGTAACCCCAGGGAACACAGCTGGTCCATACCTTGAAATCACAGTGGGGTTAGTTTCAAAAAGACTCATTCTTACAATGTCTATGCAGGTCTGAGGAATCCTGCTGATCCTTTTGGATCCTTGGGGATTTTATGATTTATTCTTGGGGCTGTGCTTGATGTTTCTTCAGGCTGGCTCACGTCTGTCTTCTTCTAGGATTATGGGACTATCCTGTGGATCCTATAGAGGAGACAGTCGAGAGTCCACCACTGATGCCCCTCCATGGAGGTCTCCTTCTCTGCCTAGCCAAAGAGTCTTGTCTCAATGCAACAGTGACATTCATTGTGACAATAGCCATAGCTAACAATCAGGCCAGGTTTCCTGAGGTTAGCATTTGCTCATTTATGAAACAAACAAGGGCACCTGGCTGTCAGAGCTGTCTGCTTGCCTAAGCAGAGATAAATGTTAGAGGCAGAGCCAGCCTGGTATGGGCAAAATGTCTGCCCGCAAAAACCCACTGCAGAATCCTGAATGTCTCAACCTCAGGGGCCCTTCTTGTCTTCTCCATGATTGGGTCCTTCTGGAGAAGGAAGAATTTCAAAATTGTGAGGTGGTCGCTGGAACCTGCTCTTATGACTTCATTCCCAAAAGATACTGTGTGTAATAATCAGGTCCCATGGTGATTGGAATATAGTCTGGCATGTTGTTGAGGGTTATTTGCGTGATGGAATCATACCTGTTACCCAGATGCAGATGTCAGAGAAAGATGGCCAGGCTCTTGACCTCACTGCCTCCTTTCATCCTAGGTTTTGAAGAGACTCTCTGGGAAATGCAGAAACCATGACAAGGTAAGTCCAAGGTGGAGCAGTGTTCTCACACCTCAAGCTGGCGTCTCACAAAGGCAAATAAGATTGAGACAGTGTCTCAGAGGCCATCTGTGGTGATGACAAGCCTGAAAGTGTGTCAGGTAGTGCCATTGAGGGGCACTGTAAGTTCCTCATGAAAGCAAAGAAAAATCAAGGCTCACCTGACAGAATGAGCTGCCTAGTGCTGGAGTCCAATAATGTTCAATGATTCCTGTCAGAGGAACAAAAATCCTCCTGCAAAGTGCAAATAACCTCAGCCCCCACGGTCTCATTCTTTGCCCATTTGCAGGATCTTGCATCTAAGAAATAGAGACATTTACTGTGAGGCTATCCAGATCCCAGAGCTCAAGCCTGGTGCCCTGAGACTAGTGCACACACATTAGTTATGTATGCTCAGGTGCCTGGCTTTCAGAGCTTTCAGCCTAAGAAGAATATGGTACAGGAAGAGCTGGTCTGGTATCAGGAAAAAAAGGCTGCCTGTGATAATCCACTCCCAAATTATAAAATATCGACCTTAACGGTCCTTCATGCTGTCTCAGTTGTCAGGTCCCTTTTGGTAAGGACGAGTTCTGAGACCATGAGGTGGTCACTGGAATCTGCTCTTTGTGCTCCATTTTGGAAAGAGGCTATGTGACAGAATCAGGTCCCATGTGGTTTGCAAAATAGTCTTGTGACTTATTGAGGGGTGTTTTGGTGATAGAATTATACCTGAGACCCCAGAGGTGGGTGTCACTGAAAGATGCCCAAGCCCTTGACCTCACTGCCTCCCTTCATCTTTGGCCTAGCATCGGCTGTCTTGCAAAGGCAGGAACCATCACAAAGGCAATTCCAAGGTGGATCAGGGTTCTCACACTTTGATCTAGCCTCTTACCGATGCAGATGAGGTTAAGACAGTGTCTCAGAGGCCTTCTGTGGCTACTGAAGGCCTGAAAATAGTAGAACTGTTAAGGGCACTGTGGACCATTCATAAGAGCAAATAAAAATCAAGGGTCACCAGAGAGAATGAGCTGTCTTCTGCTTGAGTCCAAGCAATGTTTAAAGATTCCTGGCAGATGACCCAGAAGCCTCCTTAAAAGTGCAAACAACCTCAGCCTCCACACTGACAACATGACCAACAACCTGGAGTACTGCCAGTCTACCTGAAATCCCATTTGCTCCCTGAATTCCATGGCAGCCAAAGATCTGTAGTGAGAGGCAGTCCCATTCACCAAGAGCCCAGTGAAATGCCCTCTACACAATGAGAACAGATGGGCATATGAAATGAGACAGAGCTTAGATTACCAGGCAAAAGGCAGGCAGTGCTGCCTGCTTGTCACTCTGCAGGAATCATGCAGCCCTCTTACTGAAGTGGGTAAACAAGTGTTTCCTTGTTGGCAACTGTAATGTGAATTTACACTTTTAAAAGTATCACAACTGTCCTGTCATTAAAACGTGACAGTGTTTAGAAGGAAATACTCATGCAATGGAATCCCATGAGGGTCATTCTCCATGAACTGGGAAGCATTTACTGTACACAGAGCACTATAGCCCAAGCAGAGCCACACAGACAGGCCACCAAAAGCCTGGGAAATTAAAAAAAAAAAAAGTGCTGCAGTGCGTTAGCCACATTGCTTTAAGCAGACTCCACTTACAACCACACTCACCCATACAAACATGCAAAAAAAAAAAAAAAAAAAAAAAAAAAAGCCACACACACATGCAGAAATCCAACACTCCCAAACCTCCCAAAGAAATACACAGCCTGGAAGCTTCTGAGGCTTCCTGTTTCTGCAGGAAGTCCCACCTGGGAGACAGCAACCCCTGGGAATATAGCCAGGCTGTACCTAGAAATCACAGTGGTGCAAGTTTCAAAAAGACTCACTACTACAATGTCTAGGCAGACCTAAGGAATCTTGCAGATTCTTTTGGATTCTTTGGGATTTCACAGATTATTCCCGGGGCTGTGTTTGATGATTCATCAGGCTGGCTTATGTCTGCCCTCTTCTAGGATTATGGACTCTCCCATGGATCCCACGAAGAAGTCAGATGAGAGTCCATCACTGACATAACTTTACAGAGGTCTCCTGCTCCGCAAAGCTGCAGGGACTTGCCACTAGGTAACCATGATTTTCATTGTGACGCTAGCCACAGCTCACAATCAAGCCTGGTGCCCTGAGACTAGCACATGTGTGTTTGTGAGACAGGCTCTGGTGCCTGGCTGTCAGAGTTGTCAGCCTTCTTAAGCAGAGAAAAATGGTAGAGGCAGAGACTCCCTGCTATTTCAAAAAAGGTTGTCTGCAAAAACCCACTGTAGGGCCCTTCAAATTTTTACCTCAGCACCCCTTCAGGCCGCCTCCGTTGTCAGGTCCCAGTGTAGGAGGCAGCAATGCAAGACTGTGAGGTGGTCCCTGGACACTGTTCTTCTGACTCCCTTCCCAAAAGAGAACGTATATGTATGCAAGAATCGAGTCCTTTGAAGATTAGAATATAGTCTGGTGTGTTTTTGAAGGTTCTTTTGGTGATAAAATCAGACCTGAGACCCCAGAGGTGGATGTCAGTGAAAGATGGCTGGGGTCTGGACCTCACTGCCTCCCTTCTTCCTGGGCCTTGCAGGGTCTCTCTGGGAAAGGCAAGGACCATGATAAAGGCGTGTCCAAGGTGGAGCAGTGTTCTCACAGCTCAAACTGGCCTCTCAAGGATGCAGGTGAAATTGAGACAGTGTCTCAGAGGCCATCTGTGGGGATGGCAAGCATGAAAACATGTGTCCTATAGTGCTGTTTGGAAGCACTGTGGATTCCCCATGAAAGCAAAGAAAAATAAGGGCTTGTGTGAGACAAAGAGTTGCCTTGTGCTGGAGTCCAAGCAATATTCAGTGATTCCTGTCAGAGGACACAAACACTTCAGCAAAGTGTAAACAACCTCAGCTCTCAGAACAAGGAAAACAACCCACAACTTGTACTGCAGCCAGCCTACTTGAAGTCTCTTTTGCTCTCTGGAATTCCTGCAAGCTAAATCATCTGTTGTGAGAGGAATTCCCTGTCAGGATCTGCCAATTGAAACAACCCCTTCCCAATGAGAAGGCATTAAAGATGAAATGAAACAGAAGCTAGGTTACCAGGTGAAAGCCTCACAAGGTGGCCTACTTCTCATTCTACAGAAATCATGAAGCCCTCTCATAGAAGAGGGGGATCAAGAGTTTCCTTTTTGGCTGCTGTAATGGGAATTTGTGGTTTTAAAAATGTCAAAGCAGCCCAGTCACTAAAACGTGATGGCATTTAGAAGAAAACACTGAAGTGATGGATTCCCATGAGATTCCTTCTGCATGAACTGGGAAACATTTAGTGTGGAAGTCATTTTGCTAGACCCAAGAAACACTAAGCCAACTAGTAACATGGAAGTCAAGAAAAGAAGGGGCAAGTGTGGTGGCCACATCCCACCCAGCATCAATCCATTTCACTCCCATTTGTCTTCATACATGAAAGCCCTCTAAGCAGGAGTTTGACAGGATGGCCCCAATTTGCACTCCAAATGTTCCGTGCACATTTGGGTATACACACCTGAACACTGGGCCATGGTGTAGACTGCTTGTGTAATTAAGGAAATGTGAGGATGGAGTTGGAAGTACCTTCTGTGTCATCTGTCTGTATTTTATTTGCAGGTGATGTTGTGAGACTATATCCATACCCCATTAGATTGTATCCTTGCCTCTATCAGGCCTTATTGCTGCTCGCTGTCTACATTCCATAATGAAATCACAAAACAAAGAAGGAGTCCCTTTTCACAATGTGAAGCACCTGCTCTGCTGTGAACCAAATTCAAGGTAAATTAAATGGGCTCTGTGAACAGGACTCAAAGTGTCTCTCTCTGGGTTGGTGGCAGGACCATAAAACACTGGGAGATGTGTGTTTTTTGGTGTGGTGCCCTTCTCTTTTTTCTAGAAGAGTAGCTTTTCTTGCAGCAGAGGTGATTTGGATGCAGGCAGGTCACAACATGCCTTCCACTTCACTGAGGATTCATGAACCATAGTAAGGTAAAGAACATCACCCCCCTACAGTGCAATCCAAGCAGAGCCAGACAGAAAGGCCATAAAAACATTGGAGACTCAAAAAACAGACATGCTGAAGTGCATTCACAGCATTTCTATAAACAGACACAAAAAGTCCAAGCAATGTTCAAAGATTCCTGTCAGAGGACCCAGAAGCCTCCTGCAAAGTGCAAACAACCTCAGCCCCCAAAACAAGACCACAACCCAGCCCTGAAATGCAGTGAGCCTACCAGAAGTCCTCTATGCTTCTTTAAATAACTGGAAGACAAAAGATACGTGACAAGGAGCAGTTCCATCCATCAATAGCCCAATGAAGGACCCGCTCCACAATGAGAAATGGCATGCAGATGAGACAAACAGAGCTTGTAAAAGCAAGCAAAAGCCAGACATGGCTGCCTCCTTCTCATCATACAGGAATCATGCAGCCTTCTGATAGAAGTGGGAGAAAAAGGGTTTCCTTGTTGGTGGCTGTAAAGGGAGTTATCAGTTTTAAAAGTATCATAGCTGCGCAGTCATATAAACATGACAGTGTTTAGAAGAAAACAATCATGCAATGGATTCCCATGAGGATCTTTCTCTGTGAACTGGGAAATGTTTAGGGTGGAATATTTTGAGACAGATTTAGGAAACCCTAGGCCAATGAGGAAAAAGAAAATCAGAAAAAGAAGAGGCAAGTGTAAAGGCCACATCCAATCCAGCATCAATCTATTCCACTGCCATTTGGCTCCGGGTATGACAGCCCTCTAATCAGGAGTTGGCCAGTATGGCCCCAGTTTGCACACCAAATATTCCCTGCATGTTGGAGTACTCCAACCTGAACACCACGCCATGGTGTGGACTGTTTGTGCAATTAAGGGAATGTGGGAGTTGCCATGGAAGCACCTTCTGTGTCATCTGTCTTCACCGTTTTTTGCAGGTGAAGGTGCAGGACCTCATCCACCACTCACCAGATTGTATCCTCACCCCTATCTGACCTTACCGCTGAGCACACTCTGTTTCCCAAAATGAAATCCCAAGACAATGGAGGAGTAGATCCTGACAAGGAGAAGTACCTGCTCAGCTGGAACCCAAACTCCAGGTAAATTCAAGCAACTCTATGGACAGGACTGACAGTGTGTCTCCCTGGGTTGGCAGCAGGGCAATGAAACACTTGGAGATGTCTGTGCTTGGATGTGGTATGCTCCTGTAATTTTTAGAAGATTGGCATTCTTTTGTAGGGGGAGGTGATTTGGAAACTGGCAGGTCTCCACCAGTCTCTTAATTTACTCTGGATTCATGATCCACAGAGAAATAAAGAACCTGTGCCCCACAGCCCAAGCAGAGCCACAGAGAGAGGCCACCAAAATGTTGGAAGCCTCAAAAAAAAAAAGCACTACAGTGGGTTACTCACATTTTTTTAAGGAGACTCCACTTGTAGACACACACAATCACACAGACACACACACACACACACAGAAACACACAAAGCCAACAGAAACACACAAAGCCAACACAAACACAGAAATCCAACACTCACAAAACTTCCATAGAAACACACAGCCTGGCAGCTTCTAGGCTGCTTTTTTTCTGCAGGAAGCCCCACCTGAAAGAGCGCAACCCCAGATAACACAGGTGGGCTATACCTAAAAATCACAGTGGTGCTAGCTTCAAAAAGAGTCACACCTACAACATCTATGCAGGCCTGAGGCATACTGTAGATCTTTTAATATCATTAGGAATTTTGCAGTTTATTCCTGGAACTCTACTTGATGTTTCTTCAGGCTGGCTCACATCTGCCCTGTACTGGGATCATGGGACTATCTTGTGGATCCCACAGAGAAAGCAGGCGAGAGTACACTGCTGATGCATCTCCATGGAGGTCTCCTCTGCCAAGCTGCAGGGACTTGTCACTAGGCAACAGGGACATTCATTGAGATGCTAGCCAGAGCTCACAGCATAGACCTGATGTTCTGAGACTAGCACATGCTCATTCACAGACAGACTTGAGTGTCTATCCATCAGAGCTGTCAGCCTGCCTAAGCAGAGGAAAATGGCACAGGTAGAGCCGGCCTGGTATTGGGAGAAAAGCTGCCTGTGGTAACCCATAGCATGAACCTTAAAGTCTTGACTTTAGGGCCCCTTCAGGCTGTCTCTGTGGTCATTTTCCACTGAAGGAGGAGATGTTTTGAGATTGTGAGGCGGTAGCTGGAAACTGCTCTTCTGACTGCCTTCCCAATAGAGGCTCTGTGCAAGAATTGGGTTCCATGGGGACTGGAATGTAGTCTGGTGAATTGTGGAGGAGACTTTTGGTGATAGAATTGTACCTACAACCCCAGAGGCAGGTGCCAGCAAAAGATGGCTGGGACCTTAACCTCACTGCCTCCCTTCATCCTGGGTCTTGCATGGGCTCTCTGGGAAAGGCAGGAACCATGACAAAGACACATCCAAAGTGAAGCATTGTTCTCACACCTCAAACTGGCCACCCACGGGTGCAGATGAGGTTGAGACAGTGTCTCAGAGCTGTCTTTGGAGATGTTAAGCCTGAAATGGATGTTCTGTATTGCTGTTTTGGGGCATTGTGGACACCCCATGAAAGGAAAAAAAAAAAAGGCTCGCATAAGAGAAACAGATGACTTGTGCTGGAGTCAAAGCAATGTTCAAAGTTTCCTATAAGAGGACTGTAAAGTCTCCTGGAAACTACAAACAACCTCAAACCCCAAAACAAGACCTTTACCCACAACCTGGAAGTCAGCCAGCCTACGAGAAGTCCCTTTTGCTCCTGGAAATCCCTGGCAGCCTATAGAACTATGGCAAGAGGCAGCCCTATCCAGCAACAGCTTAATGAAAGACCACCTCCACAATGAGAAAGGACATGCAGATTCAATGAAATAGATCCTAGAATACTAGGCAAATGACAGACATGGCTGCCTGCTTCTCATCCTACAGGAATCATGCAGCACTCCCATGAAAGCTGGAGAAGAAGGGTTTGCTTGCTGGCAGCTATAACAGAATTTATAGTTTGAAATTATCACAGCTGCACATTCATTAAAATGAGAAAGTGTTTAGAAGGAAACACTCAGGCAACGGATTCCTTTGAGGCATATCTTCTGGGAACTGAGAAATGTTTAGCATGGAAAATGTTGAGTCAGACCCAGAAATCCCTAGGTCAAAATAACAACAACAGCAACAACAACAACAACAAAAACATGGAAGTCAGGAAAAAAGTGGTAAGTGTGGAGGCCACATTCTAAATTGTATCAATCAATCTCAGTCTAATTTGGCTCCGAGTATGAAAGCCCTCAAATAGAGAGTTAGCCTGGATGGCCCCAGTTTGCACTCCATATGTTTCCTGCACGTTGGAGTACTCCTACATGAACACCGAGCCATGGTGTGGATTGCTTGTGCAATTAAAGAAATGGAAGGATGCTGTTGGAAGAACCTTCAGTGTCATGTCTTCACATTTATTGCAGGTGAATATGGTGGACAACATCCACCCCTCAACAGACTGTATCCTCAGTGCTATCTGACTTATTGCTGCTCACACTGTCTGTACCAGAATGAAATCCCAAGACAATGGAAAAATGCCCAATCATGACATGAAGCACCTGCTCAGTGGGCAACAAAATTCGAGGTAAATTCAAGGGGCCTTGCAGACAGGATTGGTAGTCTCTCTCCCTGGGTTTGTGGCAGGACAAAAAAACAATGAGAGATGCTGTTCTCACGTGTGATATGCTTCCCTTTTTCTAGAAAAGTGGCGGCTTTTCTTTTTTGCAAAAGGAGGTGTTTTGGACCCCAGTGTGTCTGAGCCTGCCTCCCAGTTGACTGCAGATTCATGATCCACAGAAAAATGATGAACAGGGATCCCCAAAGTCCAAGCAGAGCCCATAGACAGGCTACCAGAAGGTTGTGACACTCAAAAAAAAAAAAAAAAAGAAGCAAGCTTCACTTACAGTCACACACACAGAAACACACAACCACGCCAAGCCCCCCCCCCCCAAACACACACAGACATCCAACACGGGCAACACTCTCAAAGAAACACATAGCCTGGCAGCTCCTGAGGCTGTATAGTTCTGCAGGAAGAACCTGAATGAGAGCAACACTGGGGAACACACATGGGGAACACAGGTGGACTGTACCTAGCAATCAAAGTGGGGCAAGTTTGAAAAAATCTCACACCTACAATGTCTAGGCAGGTCTGAGGAATCCTGCAGAACATTTTGAATCCATAGGGATTTTGTGGTTCATTCCTGGGACTATGCTTGATGTTTCTTCAGGGTGGCTTATGTCTAACCTCTCCTAGGATCATGGGACAATCCTGCTGATCTCACAGAGAAGACAGGTGAGATTCCACCACCTACGCACCTCCATGGTGGCCTACTTCTCAGCCAAGCTGCAAGAATATTTTGCTAGGCAATGGTGACATTCATAGTGACACTAGGCAAAGCTCATAATCAGGCCTAGTGCCCTGAGACAGGTGCATGTGCATCCCTCAGACAGACACAGGAGCCAGGCTAACAGAGCTGTGAGCTTTCTTAAGCAGAGGAAAATGATACAGGCAGAGCCAGTTTGGTATCTGGAAAATGGCTGCCTGTGAAAACCCACAGCGGGACTCTAAAAGTCTTGACCTCAGGGCCCTTTCAGGCCATCTTTGTGGTTTGGATTTCACTGGAGGAAAATGCATTTCAAGACTGTGAGGTGGTTGCTGGAACCTGCTCTTCTGATTCCATTCCGTAAAGAGGCTGTGTGCAAGAATCGGGTCCCAAGGGGATTGGCATATAGACTGGTGTGTTGTTGAGGGTTCTTTGGGTGATAGAATTATACCTGAGACCCAAGAGGCAGGTGTCAGCCAAAGATAGCTCGGCTCTTGACTTCACTGCCTTGCTTCATCTTGGGCCTCTCAGGAGCTCTCGGGGAAAGGCAGAAACCTCGACAAAGCAAGTCAAGAGGGAACAGGGTTATCACACCTGGGACTGGCTTCTCACATGAGCAAATGAGATTGAGACAGTGTCTCAGAGGCTGTCAGTGCATACAGCAAGCCTGAAAAAGGTTTCCAGTAATGCTATTGAGGTCCACTGTGGATTCCCCATAAAAGCAAAGAAAAATCAAGGCTCACCTGGCAGAAGGAGCTGCCTTGTGCTGGAGTCCAAGCAATGTTCCACGATTCCTGTCAGAGGACCCAAAATTCTCCTGTAAAGTGCAAACAATCTCAGCCCTAACAATGAGACAATGACCCACAATCTGCAGCCCTGACAGCCTACCTGAAGTCCCTTTTACTTTCTAAAATCCCTGGCAGCTAAATAATCTACGGTGAGAGGCAGTCCTATCCAGCAACAGCCCAATGAGAGAGACCTCCTAAAATGAGAAGGCCATGCAAATGAAATGAAACAGAGGCTAGAATATCAGGACAAAGCCAGATGCAGCTGCCAGCTTCTTATCTTACAGGAATCATTCAGGCCTTTGATAGAAGTGGAAGAAGAAAAGTCTCCTTGTTAAAGCAGTAATGGGAATTTATGGTATTAAATGTATCAAAGCTGCCCAGTCATTAAAATGTGACAGTGTTTAGAAAGAAACACTCACACAATGAATGTCCTTGAGGATAGCTCTTCAGTAACTGGTAAACGTTTAGTGTGGGTGTCATGTAGCTACTTAGGAAACGCTAGGCCGACAATGAACATGAAAGCCATGAAAAGAAGAGGCAAATATGGAGGCCACATCCCACCCAGCACCAATGCTGGAATCACTTTCATTTGGCTCTGGATATAAAAGCACTCAAATCAGTAGTTTGCCAGGATACTGCCAATTTGCACTCCAAATGTTAATTGCATGCTACAATATTCCTGCCTGAACACCAGGCTATGGTGTGGTCAGCTTGTGTAATTTAGTAAATATGCAGATGCATTTGGAAGCACCTTCTGTGTCATCTGTTTTTATTTTATTTTTATGTTTTTCCAGGTGAAGTTGCAAGGCCCTATCCACCCCTCACCAGATTGTATCCTCATCCATATCTCACCTTATTTCTCCTTATACTCCCCATCCCAGGATGAAATCCCAAGACAATGGAAGAGTACCCCCTCATGGCATGAAGCCCCTGCTCAGCTGGGAACCAAATTTGAGGAAATTCAAGGGGCCCTATGGACAGGACTACTAACATTATCTCCATGGATCGGCCACAAGGCAATGAAACACTAGGGGATGTCTCTTTATTGATGTGGTGTTCTCCTCTTCTTTCTAGAAGAGTGACTTTTTTTCTTTGAGAAAAGTGATTTAGATGCCAATGGATCTAAATTTACTTCAGATTTATGATCCACAGAAAAATTAAAAAAATGGAGTTGTGCAGCCCAAGCAAAGCCACACAGACAGGCCACCAAAAGGTTTTGAGACTAAAAAAAAGAAAAAAAAAAAGAAGCACTGAAGTGAATTAGCCACATTTCTTTAAGCAGACTCCACTCCACTTACAGGCACAGACACATCCACTCACACACACAGAAACACACAATGCCATACACACACACAGACATCTAACACTCACAACACGCCCACATAAACACACAGACCAGCAGCTCCTGAGGCTGTGTGGTTCTGCAGGAAGCCCCACCTTGGACAGACAAACCATGGAGAACACAAGTTGGCTGTACCTAGAAATCACAGTGGGGAAAGTTTCAAAAAGACTTCCCCCTACAATGTCTAGGCAGGCCTGAGAAATTCTGCAGTTTTTTTTAGATCATTAGGCATTTTGTGGCTTATTCCTGGGGCTGTCCCTGATGTTTCTTCAGGCTTGCTAACATCTGCTGTCTCCTAGGATCATGGGAATATCCTGTGGATCCCACAGAGAACACAGGTGAGAGTCCATGGCAGACACACCTCCACAAAGGTCTCCCTCACCTCCAAGCAACAGGGACTTGCCACTAGGCAATGGAGACAATCATTGTTAAGCTAGGCAGAGCTTACAATCAGGACTGGGTACCCTGAGCCTAGTGCATGCATATTTGAGAGGCAGGCTCAGGCACCCAGCTGTCAGAGCCATCAGCGTGCCTAAGCAAAGGAAGGTGGTACAGGCAAAGTCTTCATGGTATCAAGAAAAATGCTGCCTGTGAGAACCCAGTGTGGGATCATAAACTTCTAGAGCTCAGGGCCCCTTCAAGCCATATCCGTGGTTGTGTCTGGCTGCAGGAGGAGGTGTTTCGAGACTGTGAAGTTGTTGATGGAAACTACTCTTTGACTCCATTTCCGAAAGAGGCTGTGTGTAAGAATTGCATCTCATGCAGATTGGAATATTGTCTGGTGTGTTTTTAAGGGCTCTTTGGGTGATAGAATTACACCTGAGACCCCAGATGAGGGTGTCAGTGAAAGTTGGCTGGGATCTTGACCTCACTGCATTCCTTCATCCTGGGCCTCACAGGGGCTCTCTGGGAAAGACAGGGACCACCACAAAGGCAAGTCCACAGCAGAGCAGTGTTTTCACCCTTTGGACTGGCCTCTCATGGGTGCAGATGAGGTTCAGAGTGTCTCAGAGGCCATTTTTGGTGATGGCAAGCCTGAAAAATGAGTCCAGTAGTGTTGTTGAGGGGCACTGTGGGTTTCCCATGACAGCAAAGAAAAATCAAGTCTTGCCTGAGAGAACAAGCTGCCTTGAGTTGGGGTCCAAGCAATGGTCAATGAGTCCTGTCAGAAAATCCAAAAGCTTCTTGAAAATTGCAAACAACCTTAGCCTCCAGAACATGACAATCACCCACAACCTGGAGTGCAGGCAGCCTACCCTAAGTGCATTTTGCTCCCTGAGGTCCCTGGTAGCCAAATTTTGTGGCGAGAGGCACTTTCATTCAGCAACTGCCCAATGAAAGACCCCCTCCACAATGAGAAAGAACATGCAGATCAAATGAAACAGACACTAGATTACCAGACAAAAGACAGACACTGCTGTCTTTTTCTCATCCTATAGCAATTATGCAGCTCTTTGATAGAAGTTGGAAAACATGAGTTTCAGTTTGGCTGTAATGGGAATTAATGGTTTTAAAAGTATCACCACTACCCAGTCATTAAAACATGACAGTGTTTAGATGGAAACACTCATGCAATGGATTTCCTTGATGGTTGCAATCTGTGAACCACAGTTCCCAAAATTTTTAGTGTGGAAGATGTTGAGGAAGACCTGGGAAACCCTAGGCTGACAAGCAACATAGAAGCTAATAAAATATTCAGCCACTGTGGAGGTCACATCCCACCCAGCGTCAATCCATCCCACTCCAATTTGGCTCTGGGTATGAAAGCCCTCAAATCTGGAGTTTGCCAGGAAAGCTCCTGTTTGTACCCCAAATATTTCCTGCAATTTGGAGTGTTCCCACCTGAACAACTGGCCATGGTGTGGACTGCTTCTGCAATGAAGGGAATGCACTGATGCAGTTCCCCATCTGTGTTATTTGTCTTCACCTTTTTTGCAAGTGAAGGTGCAGAACCCCATTTACCCCTCACCAGATTGTATCCTCACCCCTCTCTGACCCTATTACTGCTCACACTCTCTGTTCCACAGGCAAATCACAAGACAATGGAGGAGTGGCACTTCACAACCGGAAGCACCTGCTCTGCTGGGTGCAGAACTCAAAATAAATTCAAGGGGTCCTGAGGACAGGACTGCTAGTGTCCTGCCCTGCATTGGTCACCAGACAAAGAAACACTGGGAGATTTCTGTCTGTTTTGGGTGTGGTGTCCTCCTCTTCTTTCTGGAAGACTGTATTTTGTTTGTTTGTTTGTTTGTTTGTTTTTGCTGGGGGAGGTTGGGAAGGTGATTTGGACACCAGCTGGTCTCAGCCAGCCTTCCAGTTCACTCAAGACACAGCCACACAGGCAGGCCACAAAAAGGTTGGAAGACTCAATCAAAAAAAAGAAGCTCTGCAGTGCATTAGCCACATTCCTTTAAGCAGGCTCCATTTACAGGCACACATGCAAACACACACACACACACACACAAATCTGCAAAGCCACACACACATGCAAACATCCAATACTCACAAATCACCCACAGAAACACAGTGCCCGGCAACTTCAGAGGCTGTGTGGTTCTGCAGGAAGTCCCATTTGGGAAAGAACAACCCTGGACAACACAGGCAGGCTATACCTTGAAATTGGTGTGTCTAGTTTCAAAAAGACTCACTCCTACAACATCTAGGCAGGCCTAAGGCATCCTGCAGATCCTTTGCTTCAAACAACTTCCCTGACATCTGTCAACTTTTTTGCAGGTGAAGATGTAGGACCCCATATACTCCTCACCAGATTGTATCCTGACCTCTATCTGACCTTAATCCTGCTCACTCTCTCTGTCCCAGAATAAAAAAGAAGATGATGGAGGTGTGCCCCCTCACGATGTGAAGCACCTGCTCAGCTGGGAACCAAATTTGAGGTAAATTCAAGAAGCCCTGCAGACAGGACTATT
Source organism: Pongo pygmaeus (assembly GCF_028885625.2). Classification (NCBI taxonomy): domain Eukaryota; kingdom Metazoa; phylum Chordata; class Mammalia; order Primates; family Hominidae; genus Pongo; species Pongo pygmaeus. The sequence goes on along the minus strand of NC_072397.2, from coordinate 13,768,616 downwards.
AGTGTTTCTCTCTGGGTTGGCCACAGGACAATGAAACACTGAGAGATGTCTGTTTTTGAGTGTGCTGTGCTCTTTTTCTTCTAGAAGAGTGGCTTTTTTTCAGAAGAGTAGGGGATTTGGACCCCGGTGTGTCTCAGTCAGCCTCCCAATTCACTGAAGATTCATAATCTACAGAAAAATAATGAACATGGATTCCCACATCCCAAGTAGAGCCATACAGACAGACAACCAGAAGGATGTGAAACCCATAAATAAAATAAAATAAAATAAAATAAAATAAAATAAAATAAAATAAAAGACAAAATAAAATAAAATAAAATAAGAGATGCAGTGCAATAGCCATATATTTTTAAGCAGGCTCCACTTACAGGCACACAAACACAAACACACCAAGCCTCACACACATGCAGCCATTCAACACTCACAATACTCCCACAGTAACACATGGTCTGGCAGGTTCTGAGGCTGTATGGTTCTGCAGGATGCCCCATTTGGGAGACAGCAAACCCAGAGAACACATACGGGCTGTACTTAAAAATCACAGTAGGGCAAGTTTCCAAAGGACTCACCGTTATGATGTCTAGGAAGGTCTGTGGTATCTGGCAGATCCTTCTGGGTCCTTAGGAATTTTGTGGTTTATTCCTGGGGCTGCACTTGAGGTTTCTTCAGGCTGGCTCATGACTACCCTCTCTGGGATCATGGGACTATCCAGTGGATCTCAGATGGAAGATAGGTGAGGTTCACCACCATTGTACCTCCAAGAAGGCCACCTTCTGTGCCAAGTCCCAGGGACCTGTTGCTAGGCAATGGTGGCATTCATTGTGAATATAGCCAGAGCTCAAAACTCAGGCCAGGTGCCCAGCCTGAGAAGAGGAATATGGTACAGGCAGAGCCGGCCTGACATTGGGAAAAAGGCTGCCTGTGATACCTTACTGCAAGACTTAACTTTTGGGCCCCTTGGGGCTATCTCTGTGGTCAGTCCTGCTGGGGTAGGAGGCATTTCAAGACTTTGAGGTGTTCACTGGAAACTGCTCTTCTGACTCCATTCCCAAGAGTTTTATGTAAGAATCAGACCCATAAGGATTGGCATTGCTGAGCTGTTGAGGAGTGTTTGGTTGGTGGAATTATGCCTGAGACCTCAGAGGCCGGTGTCAGTGAAAGATGGCTGGGCCCTTGGGCTCAGTGCCTCCCTTCAACCTGGGCCTCACAGGAACTGTCTGAGAAAGTCAGGAACCAAGAAAAAGGCAGGTCCGAGGTTGAGCAGTGTTCTCAAATCTTGAACTGTCCTTTCAATGGTGCAGATGAGGTTTAGACTGTGTCTCAAATGCTGTCTGTGGCTATTGCAAGCCTGAAAAGGGTGTCCAGTAGTGCTTTGAAGAGCGTGGTGTTGACCACCATGAAGGAAAGGCAAATCAAGGCTCACCTGACAGAAGCAGCTCACTTGTGCTGAGTCGAAGCAACATTCAAAGATTCCTATCAGAGGACCCAAAAGCCTCCTGCAAAGGTCAAGCAACCTCAGCTCCCAAAAGGATACCACCACCCACAATATGGAGCAAAGCCAACCTACTTTGATGTCTTTTTGCTACCTGAAATCCCTGTTAGCCAAAAAATGTGTGGTGAGAGGTAGTCCCATTTAGCAACAGCCCAATGAAAGACCCCCTCCATAAACAGAAAAGATGTACAGATGGAATGCAAAAGAGCCTAGATTACAAGTCAAAAGCCAGACATGGCAGCTTGCTTCTCATCCTTCAGGAATCATTTAGTTTTCTGATAGAAGTGGGAGAAGAGTTGGGTACAAGTCTTTGCTATTGTGAATAGTGCTGCAATAAACATACATGTGCATGTGTCTTTAAAAATGATGGACTGGATTAAGAAAATGTAGCACATATACACCATGGAATACTATGCAGCCATAAAAACTGAGGAGTTCATGTCCTTTGTAGGGACATGGACGAAGGTGGAAACCATCATTCTCAGCAAACTATCGCAAGGACAAAAAACCAAACACCACATGTTCTCGCTCACAGGTGGGAATTGAACAATGAGAACACTTGGACACAGGAAGGGGAACTTCACACACCAGGGCCTGTTGTGGGGTGGGGAGAGGAGGTAAGGATAGCATTAGGAAATATACCTAATGTAAATGAGTTAATGGGTGCAGCACACCAACATGACACATGTGTACATATGTAACAAACCTGGACATTGGGTACATGTACCTAGAACTTAAAGTATAATAAAAATATATATAAAAAAATAAAAAAGAAATGGGAGAATTTTCTCATTGGCAGGAGTAAAGGAAATTTACAGTTTTAAAAGTATCGCAGCTGCACAGTCATTAAAACATGTCAATGTTTACAACAAAACACTCACGGAATGGATTTCCATGAGGATTGTCCTTCCTGAGCTGGGAAATATTGAGTGTGGAAGACATTGAGCTAGACCCAGGTAACTCTAGGCCAATGAGGAACTTAAAAGTCAGAAAAAGAAGAGGCAAGTGTGGAGGCCACATTCCACCCAGCATCAACCCATCTCACTTCCATTTGCCTTGGGGTATGGAAGCCCTCAAATCGGGAGTTTGCCATGATGGCACAAGTTTGCACTATACGTGTTTCCTGTGTGTTGGAGTGCTTTCACCTGAACACTGGGCCATTGTATGGACTGCTTTTACAATTAGGGAAATGCGGGGCTGCAGTTGGAAGCACCTTTTCTGTCAACAGTCTTCACTTTTTCTGCAGATGAAGTTGTGGGACCCAATCCATCCCTCACTAGAGAGTGCTGTCACCTCTAACTCTCATTACTGCTCACACTCTCTGCCTCAGAATGAAATCCTAAGATGATGGAGGAGTGCCTCCTCATGATCTGAAGGACCTGCTTGACTGGGAACTGAATTAGATGTAATTTCAAGGTCCCTACAGAAAAGACTGCTAGTGTCTCTCCCTGTGTTGGCCACAAAACAACAAAACACTGAGAGATGTCTGTTCTGGTGTGTGGTGTGCTCATCTTATTTCTAGGTTTCTTTGCAGGGGTAGCTGAGTTGGACCTTCATGGGTTTCAGCCAGCTTCCCAATTGACTGTGGATTCATGATTAACAGAAAAATAAAGAAGAGGGAGCCTTGCATTCCAAGGAGAGCCACACAGACAAGCCACCAAAAGTTGGGAGAACCCCCACCAAAAAAAAGCAGCTCTGTAGTGCATTAGCCACATTCCTTTAAATAGACTCCACTTACAGGCAAACAAACCCACACACAGATGCATGCAAATGCAAGATGCCACACACACATACAAGCATCCCACACAAGACTCCCACAGAAACACACAGCCTGGCAGTTTCTGAGGTGGTGTGATTCTGCAGAATGCCCCACCAGGGATAGAGGGACCCCAGAGAACACAGACAGGCTACGCTTAGAAATCAGTGTGGCAAGTTTCAAAAAGACTCACTCCTACAAAGTCTAGGAGGCATGAGTCACCCTGAAAATTCTTTTGAATCCTTAGAGATTTCATTGTTTATTCCTGGGGCTCTGCTTGACATTTCTTAAGCCTGGCTCAGTTCTGTCATCTCCCAGGATAATAGGAGTATGCCCTGGATCCCATAGAAAGGACAGGTGAGAGTCCACCATTGAGGTCTCCTCTGCCAAGCCACAGGAACATGTCACTAGGCAACAGTGCCATTATTGTGACAATAGCCAGAGCTCACAGGTGAGGCCTTGTGTCCCGAGACTAGCTCATGCACAATCTTGAGGCAGGCTCAGGGGCCCAGATGTCAGAGTTGTCAGCCTGCCTAAGGAAAGGAAAATGGTACAGGCAATGCAAGTATAATATTGGGGGAAAAGCCTGCCTGCAATAATTCTCTGTGGAACCCTAAAAGTTTTGACCTTAGGGTGCATTCAGGCCATCCCTGTATTCAGGTCCCACTGGAAGATGAGGTATTTCAAGATTCTGAAGTGGTCACTGGAAACTACTATTCTGACTCCATTCCTGAAAGAGGGTGTGCACAGTAATCGGGAGACTGTGAGGTGGTCCATGGACACTGCTCTTCTGACCCCATTATGGAAAGAGGTTGTGTGGAGGAATCAGGTCCCATAGGGATTGGAATATAGTCTGGTGAGTTGTTGAGGGGTCTTTGGGTGATGGAATCATAGCTGAGACCCTAGAGATGAGTGTCACCAAAGGATGGCTGGGACATTGGCCTCACTGCCTCCCTTCATCCTGGACCTCCAAGGGGTTCTCTGGGAAAGGGAGGAATTACAACAAAGGCACGTGCAAGGAAAAGCAATCTCCTCACACCTAGAATTGGCCTCTCATGGGTGCAGATCATTTTGAGATAGTATCTCAGAGACCTTCTGTGGTTATTGCAAGCAGTAATAGAGTGTCAAGTAGTACTGTTGAGGGGCACTCTGGATCACCCATGAAAGCAAAAAAAATTAAAGCTCAACTGAGAGAACAAGTTGATTTGTGCTAGAATCCAAGCAATGTTCAAATATTCCTGGCTGAGGCACATAAAGCCTCCTACGAAGTGCAAACATCCTCAGTCCCCACAACAAAACCAAGACCAAAAGCCTGGAGTGAAGCCAGCCTACCCAAAGTCCCATTTGTTCCCTAAAATCCCTGGCAGCAAAAGACCTGTGGTGAGCAGCAGTACCATCCAGCCCCATGAAAGATCCTCTCCACAATGAGAAAGAATGTGCAGATGAAATGAAACAGAGCCTAAATTATGAGGAAAAAGCCAGAGACTGCTGCCTGATTCTCATTCTAAAGTAATCATGCAGCCCTCCAATAGAAGTGGGAGAACAAGAGTTACTTTGTTGGTGGCTGTAATGGGAATTTACACTTTTAAAATATCACAGCTGACCAGTCATTAAAACGTTACAGCATTTAGAAGGAAACACTCACACAATGGATTCCCATGAGGATCATCCTCCATGAACTGTAAATTGCTTAGTGTAGAAGATGTGGAGTCATACCCATTAAATCCTAGGCCAAAGAGTAACATAAAAGACAGGAAAAGAAGAGGCAAGTGTTCAGGGCACATCACACCCAGCATCAATACATCCACTCCCATTTGGATTGGGGTATGAAAGCTCTCAAATCTGAAGTTTGCCAGGATGGCTGCAGTTTGCACTCCAATGATGTGGACTGCTTGTGCAATTAAGGGAATGTGGCGATCCATTTGGAAGCACCTTCTGTGTTATCTCTCTTCACCTGTTTTGAAGGAGAAGGTGTCAGACCTAATTTACTCCTCAACAGATGATATCTTCACCCCATCTGACATTATTGATGCCCAAACTCTCTGTCCCAGAATGAAATCACAAAACAATGGAAGCGTGCCTCAGGATGACTTGAAACATCTGCTTGGCTGGGAACCAAATTTGAGGTAAATTCAAGGGGGCCTTTTGGCATGGACTGCTAGTGTCTCTCCCTGGATTGGCCACAGGACAGTGAAACACAGAGAGATGTCTATATTTTGGGTGTGGTGTGCTCCTCTTCTTTCTAGAAGAGTGGCTTTTATTTATTTATTTTTTTTTGTAGGGGGCTGAGAGTGATTTGAACACTGTCTTGTCTCGTCCAGTTTCCCAGTTAACTGAAAATTTATAATCCACAGAAAATTAAAGAACACAAAGCCCCAAAGCCAAAGCAGAGCCACACCAACAGGCCACCAAAAGGTTGGAAGATTCAAAAATAGGAAGAACTGCAGTGTGTTAGACACATTCTTTTAAGCAGACTCCACTTACAGCCACACACACACACACACACACACACATATGCAGACATCCAACACCCACAACACTCCCATAGAAATACACAGTAAGGCAACTTCTGAGGTTGCATGGATCTACACAAAGCTTCACCTGAAAGACAGGCTGTACCTGGAAATCACAGTGGGGTAGTTTTAAAAAGACCCAGCTATATAACATCTAAGCATGCCTGAGGCATCCTGCAGATCCTTCTGGGTGCTTAGAAATTTTGTGGTTTGTTCCTGAAACTGTCTGATATTTGTTCAGGCTGGTTAACACCTGCTGTCTCCAAAGATCATGGGACCATCTCAAGGATCCCAGAGATGGTCCTCTGAGTGAGAGTCCATGGTGAGAGTCCATGGCCTACGCACCTTTATGGAGGTCTCCTCTTCCACCAAGATGCAGGGAATTGTCCTTAGGCAAATTCATTTTGATACTTGCCAGAGCTCAAAACTCAGGCCTTATGCCCTGAAACTAGCAAATGTGTATTTAGGAGGCAGCCTCTTGCACCTGTTTGACAGAGCTGTCAGCCTGCCTGAGCAGATGAAAATGGTACAGGTAGAGCAATTTTGGTGTCAGGAAAAAGGCTACCTGGAATAACACAGTCCAGGACCCTAAAAGTCTCAAACTTAGGGCCCCTTTGGGTCATCTCTGTGGTCTGGTCCCACTGTAATAGGAGGCATTTCAAGACTGTGAGGTGGTCGCTGAAAACTGCTCGTCTGACTCCATTCCCAAAAAAGGCTGTGTGCAAGAATATGGTCTCATGGGGATTGGCATATAGTCTGGTGAGCTGTTGCATTTCCTTGGCTGCTGTAACAAATATTTATGGTTTCAAAAGTATCAAAGCTGCCTAGTCATTAAAACATGGCAATGTTTAGAAGGAAAGACTCACAAAATGGATTCCCATAAGGGTCCTTCTCTATGCACTGAGAAACGTTTAGTGTGAAAGTGGTTGAGCCAGACCAGGAAACTGTAGGCCAACAGAAAACATGGAAGTCAGAAAAAGAAGAGGCAAGTGTGGAAGCCACATCAGACCCAACATCATTCCATTCCACTCCCATTCAGTGCGGATGTGAAAACCCTCAAATCGGAATTTTGCCAAGAAGGCCTCAATTTGCACTCCAACTATTCCTTGAATGTTGGTGTACTCTCACATGAACACTAGACCATTCTGTGGGTTGATTGTGCAATTAAGGGAATGCAGGATTCAGGTGAAAGCACCTTTGTGTCATCTGTCTTCATTTCATTTGCAGGTGAAGTTGTGGGACTCCATCCACCCCTCATCAGATTGTATCTTCACCCCTATATGACCTTGTTGCTGTTCACACTGTATGACCCAGGATAAAACTCTAAGACGATGGGATGGAGGAGTTCCCCCTCATGACATGAAGCACCTGCTCGGCTGGGAACCCAATTCGAGATAAATTCAAAGGGCCCTTTGGATAGGACTGCTAGTTTCTCTCCCTGGGTTGGGCTCAGAACAATGAAACACTGGGAGATGTCAGTTTTTTGTGTGGTGTGCCCCTCTTTTTTCTAGAAGACGGGCTTTTTTTGCAGAGGGAGAGGATCTGGATGCCAGCAAGTCTTGGCATGACTTCCAATTCACAGCAGATTCATAATCCATAGAAAAATAAAGAACACAGAGCCCTGCAGCCCAAGTACAGTCACACAGACAGGCCACCAGAAGGTTGTGAGACTCAAAAAAGGAAGCATTGAAGTGCATTAGCCACATTCTTTTAAGCAAACTCCACATACAACCCCACACACTCACACACACAAACAAACACATAATGCCATACACACAGAAATCCAACACTTGCAACACTTTCACAGAAACACAAGGCCTGGTAGCTCTTGAGGCTGTGTGGTTCTGAAGGAAGATCCATCTAGGAGAGAGCAACCCCAGGGAATACATAAGGGCTGTAACTAGAAATCACAGTGGGGCAAGTTTCAAGAAGACTCACCCCTACAAGTCTAGGCAGATCTGAAAAATCCCAGGGATCATTTGAACACTTAGGGATTTTTCAGTTTATTCCTGGGGCTGTTCTTGACATTTATTCAGGCTGGCTCACATCCGCACTCTCCTAGGATCATGGGACTATCCTGTGTATCCCACAGAGAAGTCAAATGAAAGTCCACCTCCAACGCACCTCCACAAAGGTCTCCTTCTCCACCAAGCCACAGGGTGTAACTTGTTGCTAGGCAATGGTTACATTCACGGTGAGGCTAGCCAGACCTGATATTCAGGCCTGGCATCCTGAAACTAGTGCATTCACATTTGTGAGGCAGGCTCCTGTGTTCGGCTGTCAGAGCTGTCAGCCTGCCTAAGCAGGGGAAAATGGTACAAGCAGAGTCAGCCTGGTTCTGGGGAAAAGACTGCCTGTGAAAATCCACAGCCAGACCCTAAAAGTGTCCACCTCAGCGCCGCTTCAGGCCATCTCCATGGTTGGGACCCGCTGGGTGAGGAAGTGTTTCAAGGCTGTGAGGAGGTCACTGAAAACTGCTCTTCTGACTTCATTTCTGAAAGTGGTTGTGTGCAAGAATCAGGCACCATAGGGATTGGAATATGGTCTGGTGTGTTGTTGAGGTTTCTTTGGGTAATATGATCATACCGAAGACCCCAGAGGTGAATGTCACTGAAAGATGGCCGAGTTCTTCCCCTCACTTCCTCCCTTCCTCATGGGCTCACAGGGGCTCTCTGGGAAATGCAGCTACCACAACAAAGGCAATTCCAAGTTGGATCAGTATTCTCACACTATGGATTAGCCTCTCACAGGTGCAGATTAGGTTAAGACAATGTCTCAGAGCCCGTCTGTGGCAAAGGCAAGCCTGAAAACCCTGTCCAGTAGTGCTACTGTTTGGCAATGTGGATTCTCCATGAAAGCAAAGAAAAATCAAAGCTTGCATGACAGAACAAGCTGCCTAGGCTGGAATTCGAACAATGTCCAGTGATTCCTGTCTGAGGACCCAAAAGCCTCAGGCAAAATGCAAACAACCTCAGCCCCCACAGAGAGACTACGACCCACTATCTGGACTGAAACCAGCATACCTGAAGTCCCTTTTGCTCTCTGAATTCCTTGGCCTCTAAATAATCTGTGGTGAGAGGCAGCTTCCTCCAGCAACAGACCAATAAGAGCACCTCTTCAAAATGAGAAGGCAAAGCAGATAAAATGAAATAGAAGTTAGATTACCAGGCAAAAGCCAGACATGACTGCCTGCTTCTCATCCTACTGGAATCATGCAGCCCTCCGATAGGAGTAGGAGAACAGGAGTTTCCTTGTTGGCAGCCATAACGGATTTTATGGTTTAAACTGTATCAAAGCTACCCAGTAATTAAAAAATTACAGTGTTTAGAAGGAAACACTCATGCAATGTATTCCCATGAGGGTCATTATCTGTGAAGTGGGAAATGTTAATGAAGAAGTCATTGAGTCAGACCTAGAAAACCCAGGGCTGAGGAGGAGCAAGGAAATCAAGAATAGTAGACACAACTGTGGAGAGCACATCCCACCAAGCATCAATCCATTCCACTCCCATTTGGCTCTGGGTATGAAAAGCCTTCAAATCAGGAGTTTGCTAGAATGGCCCCAATTTGCACTCTAAATGTTTCTTGCATTTTGGAGTATTCCCACCTGAACACCAGGCTATGGTGTGGACTGCTTATGCAATTAAGGGAATGTGGGGATGGAGTAGGAAACTTCGGTATCATCTATCTTCATTTTTTTGCAGGTGAAGTTGCAGGGCCCCATGCACTGCTTACCGGATTGTTTCTTCTTCACCCCATCTGACCTTATTGCTCTTCACACTCTATGTCACAGGATGAAATTTCAAGATAATGGAGGAGTGCCCCCTCAAGACAAGAAGCACCTGCTTGGCTGAAAGCTTAATTTGAGATGAATTCAATGGGCCCTGCAGACAGGACTACTCATGTCTCTCCCTGGGTTGGCTGCAGAACAATGAAACACAGGGAGGTGTTTCTTTTGTTATGGTGTGCTCCTCTTCTTTCTAGAGGTGTGTCTATATTTACAGAGGGAAGGGATTTGGACACTGGTGTGTCTTGGCATGCCTCCCAGCACTGTGGATTCATGGTCCACAGAAAAATAAAGAATATGGAGCCCCTTAGCCCATGCAAAGAAACCATAAAAGGCCACCAAAAGTTTCAAAGAGTTAAAACTTTAAGAGGACTCCACATACAGGCACACACACACAGAGACAAACACACAGACACACAAGGCTGCATCCACACAGACATCCAAGATTTGCTGCAATTCCACAGAAACCTGCAGGCTGACAGTTTCTGTGGCTGCATGGTTCTGCAGGAAGCTCCACCTGGGCTATGGCAACCCTGGGGAACACAGGTGGGCTATATCTAGAAATCACAGTGGGGCAAGTTTCAAAAAGACTCACCCCTACATCTTCTAGACATGCCTGAGGCATCCTGCAGATCCTTTGGGATGCATAGGGATTTTGCTGTTAATTTCTGGGGCTCTGCTTGACGTTATTTAAGTCTGGCTCATGTCTGCTTTCTCCCTGGATCATGGGACTATTTTGTGGATTTGACAGAGAAGAGAGGGAAGGGTACAAGGCTGATGCACTCCACGGAGTTCGCCTTCTCTACCAAGCTGCAGGGAGTTTTCACTAGGAAATGGTGACAATCATTGCGACTCTAGCCAAAGCTAACAGCTCAGTCCTTGTTCTCTGAGACAAGGACATGCACATTCAAGAACATTCACGAAACCGGCTGTGGAGCCTGGCTGTCAGAGCTGTCAGACTGCTTAAGCAGAGGAAAATGATACAGGCAGAGCCAGCCTGGTATCAGGAAAAGTGTTGCTTATGATAACCCACTGCGGGACCCTAAAAGTCTTGTTGTTAGGGCTCCTTTGGGACATCTCTGTGGTCAGGTCTTATTGGAGGAAGAGAGATTTTGAGACTTTGAGGTGATCATCAGAAACTATTCTGACTCCGTTCCTTAAAGAGGGTGTGCACAATAATACTGTCCAATGGGTACTGGAATATTGTCTGGTGAGTTGTTGAGTGGTCTTTAGGTAAGACAATTATACCTGAGACCCCAGAGGTTAGTGTTAGTGAAAAATGGCCAGGCCCTTAACCTCACTGCTTCCTTCTATTCTGGACCTCTCAGCAGCACTCTGGGAAAGCCACAAACATCGACAAGGGCAATTCCAAGGTGGATAGACCTTTTGACACCTCAAAAAGTCCTCTCAAGGGTGCAGATGAGGTTGAGACAATGTCTCAGATGCCCTCTGTGGTGACTTCCAGCCTGAAAAGTGTGTCCAGTAGTGCTGTTTAGGGGCACAGTGGACCCCAAATGAAAGGAATGAAAAATCAAGGCTCACCTGAGAGAACAAGCTCATTTGTGCTGGAGTCCTAGCAACATTCCAAGATTTCTGTCAGAGTACTCAAAAGCCTCCTGCAAAGTGCAAACAACCTCAGCTCCCACATCGAGACCTTGACCCACAACCTGGAGTACAACAAGCCTACTTGAAGTCCCTTTTGCACCCTGAAATTTCTGGCAGTGAAAAGATCTGTGGTGAGAAGCAGTCCCATCATGAAACAGCCCAATGAAAGACACCCTCCAAAATGAGAAACGATGTACAGATAAAATGAAACAGAGCCTAGATTACAAGCCAAAAGCCAGACATGACTGCCTGCTTGTCATCCTGCAGGAATCATGCAGCCCTCCAATAGAAATGGGAGAATAAAAGTTTCCTTGTTGGTGGCTGTAACGGGAATTTACAATGTTAAAATTCTCACAGCTGCCCAGTCATTAAAATGTGGCAGTGTTTAGAAGGAAACACTCACACAGTGGATTCCCATGAGGGTCATCCTCTGTGAGGTGGGAAAGGTTTAATGCAGAAGACGTGGAACCAGCCTCAGGAAACCCTAGGCCAAAAAGGAAGGCCACATCACACCCACCATCAATCCATTCCTCTCCCATTTGGCTGTGGGTTTGAAAGCCCTCATATCGAGAGTTTGCCAGGATGACTGCAGTTTGCACTCCAAATATTTTATGCACTTTGGAGTACTCCCATATGAACACCAGGCCATGGCATTCACTGGCTGTGCAATTAAGGGAATGCAAGAATGCAGTTGGGAGTATCTTCTGTGTGATGTGTCTTCACTTTTGCAGGTGAATGTGTGGGTCAGCACCCACCCACCAGATTTTATCCTCACTCTTATCTGACCTTATGGCTGCTGACACTCTCTAACCAAGAATGATATTCCAAGATGATGCAGGAATGCCCCCACAAGATGTGAAGCACCTGCTCAGCTGGGAACCAAATCTGAGGTAAATTCAAGAGTTGTTGTGGACAAGATGGCTAGTTTTTCTCCCTGGGTTTGCTGCAGGACAATGAAACTTTGGGAGATATCTGTTCTTGGATGTGGTGTGCTCCTCTTCTCTCTAGAAGAGTTTGTTTTGGTTTTTTTTGTTTGCAGGGGAAGTGATTTGGAACCTGTCAGATCTCAGCCAGCCTCCCAACTCACTGCGGATGCATGATCCACAGAAAAATAAAGAACACAGAAACACACAGCCTAAGAAGAGCCACAAAGACAGGCCAGCAAAAAGCTGGGAGAGGGAAAAAAAAACAAAACAGCGCTGTAGTGTGTTAGCCACATTTATTTAAGCAGACTCTACTTACAGACACACATATGCATACACACACACAAAGCCACACATACATGCAGACATCCAACACTTGCAATGCTCCCAGAAAAACACACAGCCTGGCACCTTCTAATGCTGTGTGGTTCTGCAGGAATCCCCACCTGGGAGACAGCAACTCCAGGGAACAGAGGTGGGCTGTATGTAGAAAGCAGTGGGGCAATTTTCAAAATGACTCACCCCTACTACATTAAGGCAGGCCTGCGGCAACCTGCAGATAATTTTGGAACCTTACACACTATACTGTTTATTCCCAGGGCTCTGCTTCACATTTCTTCAGGCTGGCTGATGTCTGCCCTCTCCTTGGATCATGGGACTATCCTAAGGATTCCACAGAGAAGAAAAGTGAGAATTCATTGCTGATGCACCACCTCAGAGGTATCCTTCTTTACCAAGCCACAGGGGCTTGTCTGTACACAACAGTGGCACTCATTGTGATGCTTGCCAGAGCTCATTAGCTGAGGCCTGGTGCCCTGAGACTAGCACAAGAGCATTCGCAATGCAGGCTCAGGTTCCTGGCTGTCAGAGCTTTCACTCTGCTTATGCAGAGGAGAATAGAGCAGGCCTGGTATTGTAAAACAGGTTGACTGCAATAACCCATTGGAGTACCCTAAAAATCTTGACCTTAGAGCCCCTTCAGGTAGTCTCCATTGTCAGATCTCACTGTAGGAGAAGGCATTTTGAGACTGTAAGGTGGTCACTGAAAACTGCTCTTCTGACTTCATTCCCAAAAGAGGATGTGTGCCAGAATCAGGTCCCTTGGTGACTGGAGTATAGTCTGGTGTGCTGTTTGCAGGTCTTTGGGTGATGGAATCACACCTCAGACCCTAGAGGCAGGTGCCAGTGAAAGATGGGCTGGCCCTTGATCTCATTGCTTCCCTTCATTCTGGCCTCAGAGGGGCTCCAGGGAAAGGTGGGAGAAACAACACAAGCAAATCCAAGAGGGAGCAGTGTTCTCACACCTTGAACTAGCCTCTCCTAGGTGCAGATGAGATTGAGACTTTGTCTCAGAGGCCATCTGTGGTGATTGCAAGTCAGAAAAGGGTGTCCAGTAGTGTTGTTGAGGGGCAATGTGGACCCCCCATGAAAGCAAATGAAAATCAGTGCTCACCTGAGAGAACAAGCTGACTTGTGCTGGAGTCCCAACAATGTTAAAATAATCCTGTCAGATGACCCAAAACCCTCTTGCAAAGGGCAAACACACTAAGAGACCACAATGAGACTACAACCCACAACCTGGAGCGTAGCCATTCTTCCGAAAGTCCTTTTTACTCTCTGGAATTTCTGGCAGCCAAAACATCTGTGGCGAGAGGAAGTCTCATCATGCAAGAGCCCAGTGAAAGATTTATTCCACAATGAGAAAGCATGCACAAAGAAGTGAAAAGAGCCAAGACTGTCAGGCAAATTCAGACACAGCTGCCTGCTTCTCCTCCTACAGGAATCATGAATCCATCCAATAGAAGTGTGAGAACAAGTGTTTCCTTTTTGGCGGCTGTAACCGGAATTTACAGTTTTATAAATATCACAACTGCCCAGTTATTAAAATGTGATAGTGTTTAGAAGAAAACACTCATGCAATGGAATCCCAGGATGGTTATTCTTTCAGCCGACTCCACTTACAGGTGCACACAGACACACAAAAGCAAGTCCAAAGTAGAGCAGCATTCTCACACCTCAAAACGGGCCTCTCACAGGTGCAGAAGAGGTTGAGATAGTGTCCCAGAGACAGCTGTTGGTGATTGAAAACCTGAAAAAAAAGTCCAGTATTGATGAGGTGGGGCAATGTGGAACCTTCATTAAAGCAAAGACAAAGTAAGGCTCACCTGTGAGATAAAGCTGACTTGTGCTGGAGTGACAGAAATGTTCAAAGATTCCTATGAGACAAGCATTCTTCAACATGCAGACAACCTCAGTCCCCACAATGAGTTCATCATTCATAACCTGGATGGCAGCCAGCCTACCTGAAGTCAATTTTGCCCCTGAAATCCCTGGCAGCCAAAAGGCAAGAGGCAATCCCATCAAGCATCAGCCCAGTGAAATACCTCAGCACAATGCAAAAGCATGAAGAGATGTAATGAAACAGAGCCTAGGTTATCAGGCAAAATCCAGACACAGCATCCTGCTTCTCATCCTACAGGAATCATGAAGCCCTGTGATAAAAGTGGGAGAACAAGAGTTTCTTTGGTGGTAGCTGTAATGGGAATTTATGGTTTTAAAAGTATCAAAGCTGCAAAGTCATTAGAATGTGAATGTTTACAAGGGAACATTCACACAATGGATTCCCATAAAGATTGTTCTCCATAAACTGAGAAACATTTAGTGTGGAAGCCATTGAGCCAGACCCAGGAAAACCTAGGCTGATGAAAAGCATGAAAATCTGAAAAAGAAGTGGTAAGTGTGGAGACAAAAATCCCACACAGCATCAATCCATTTCCCTCCCATTTGTCTCTGGATATAAAAGCCCTCAAATCAGGAGTCTGCCAGGAAGGCCCAAATTTGCACTCCAAATGTTACTTTAACATTGGAGTACTCCCACCTGAACACTGGGCCTTGGTGTGGACTGCTTGTGCAACTAAGGGAATGTGGGGATGGAACTGGAAGCAACTTCTGTGTCATCTGTCTTCATTTTTTTTTGCAAATGAACTTGTGGAAACCATCGACCACTCATCAGATTGTAGCCTCACCCCTATCTAACCTTATTGCTGCTCATACTCTTTGTCACAGGATGAAATCTCAAGATGATGGAGGAGTGTCCTCTCATGACACGAAGCACCTGCTTGGCTGGGAACTGAATTCAAGGTAAATAAAAGGGGCCATGGGGACATGAGTGCCAGTGTCTCTTCCTGGTTTGGCCACAGGACACAGGACAGTGAATCCCTGGGAGATGTCTGTTTTTCGGTGTGGTGTACTCCTCTTCTTTATAGAACAGTGGCTTGTTTTTTGGAGAGGATGGTAATTTGAACGTCGATGTGTCTTGGACTACCTCTGAATTCACTGCAGATTCAGGATCCACAAAAAAATAAAGAACATGGAGCCTTGCAACCCAAGCAGAGCCACACAGACTGACTACAACAAGGTTGGGAGACTCAAAGAAAAAAGAAACACTGAAGTGTGCTAGTCACCTTTCTTTATACAGACTCAGCTTACAGGCGCACACACACACACACACACACACACACACAATGCCAAATATATACACAGACCTGCAACACTTACAACATTCTCACTGAAACACACAGCCTGACAGCTCCTAAGGCTGCCTGGTTCTGCAGGAAGCCTCACCTAAGAGAGAGAAACCCCAGGGAACACAAGCAGACTGTACCTAGAAATCACACTAAGGCAAGTTGCAGAAAGACTCAAACCTACAACATCTAGGCTGGCCTGAGGTATCCTGTAGATACTTTTGGATCTTTAGGGATTTTGCTGTTTATTCCTTGGGCTCTGCTTGACCTTTCTTCAGGCTATCTCACTTCTGTTCTCCCTGAGGATTAGGGACCTATCCTGTGGATCTCACAGAGAAGAGAGGTGACAGTCCACACCTACTGCAACTCCACAGAGATCTTCTCCACCAAGCTACAGGGACTTGTTGCCAGGCAATGGTGACATGCATTGTGAGGCTAGCTATAACTCACGGCTCAGGCCTGGAGCACTGAGACTTGCGCATGCACGTTTATGAGACAGGTTTTGATGCCCAGGTCTCAGTGCTTTTCACCTGTCTAAGCAGAGGAAAGTGGTATAAGCAGACCTGGCCGGGTATTTGGAAAAAGGCTTCCTGGGAGATAACCCACTTGCAGGACCCTAAAATTCTAGATATCCAGGCCCCTTCAGGCCATTCCTGTGGTTGTGTCCCACTGCAGAAAGAGGCATTTCAAGACTGTGAGTTGGTTGCTGGAAACTGCTTTTCTGACTCCAATCCTGAAATAAGCTGTATGCAGAAGTTAGGTCCTATAGGGAATGGAATGTAGTCTGGTAAGTTATTGAGAGGTCTTTGGGTGATGGAACCATACATGAGATCCCAGAGGCTGATTTCAGTGAAAAATTGTCAAGATTCTTGAACTCACTGACTCTTTTCATCCTGGGTCTCACAGGGGCTCTCTGGAAAAGGCAGGTATCATGACAAAGTCAAATCCAAGGTGGAGCATTTTTCCCACACCTTGGACTGGTCTCTCACGGTTTTAGATGAGGTGAAGACAGTGTCTCAGAGGCCATCTGTGGCAATGGAAAGCCTTAAAAGGGCATCCAGTAGTGCTGTTGTGGGGCACTGTGGATTTTCCATGAATACAAATAAAAATCAAGGCTCACCTGAGAGAACAAGCTGCCTTGTGCTGGAGTCCAGGCAATGTTCAATGATTCCTGTCAGATCACCCAAAGCCCTCCTGTGAAGTGCAAACAACCTCAGAACCCACAGTGAGACAACAATTCACAACCTGGACCACTGCCTACCTGAAGTCGCTTTTGCTCTGTGAAATCTCTGAAAGCTAAATAATCTGTGGTGAGAGGCAGTCCCATCTAACAACAACCCAATGAAGAGGCTTTCTACAATGAAAAGGCCATGCAGATGAAATGTAACAGTGGATATATTAACAGGCAAAAGCCAGACATGGCTGTCTGCTTGTGATTTTACAGGAATTATGCAGCCCTCTGAAAGTGGCGGGAGAGCAACAGTTTTCTTGTTGGCAGAGGTACTGAGAATTTATGATTTTTAAAGTATCAAAGCTGCCCAGTCATTAAAACATGCCAGTGTTTATAAGGAAACGCTCATGTAATGAATTCCAATAAGCGTTATTCTCTGTGAATTGGAAAATATTTAGTTTGGAAGTCAGTAAGCCAGACCTCAGAAACTATAGGCTGACAAAGAACATGGAAGTCAGGAAAAGAAGAGGCAAATATGGAGGCCACATCACACCAAGCATCAATTTATCCAACACCCATTTGGCTCAGGATATAAAAGCCCTCAAATCAGGAGTTTGCCAGGTTGGCCCTACTTTGCACACTTAGTGTTTCCTGCACGTTGGAGTACTCCCATTTGAAAACTGGGCCACTGTGCGAATTGCTTGTGCAATTAAGGGAATGCAGGGATGGTGTTTGAAGCACCTTCTGTGTCATCTGTCTTCATTTTTTTTGCAGATGAAATGGTGGGACCCCCTTCACCTTTCACCAGATTGTATCCACACTCCTATCTGATGTTATTGCTGCTCACACCCTGTGATCCAGAATGAAGACCCAAGGTGATGGAAAAGTGTCCCCTCATGATGTGAAGCACATGCTTAACTGGGAACCAAATTCGAAGCTAATTCAAGAAGCCCCACAGGCAAGACTACTACTGTCTTTCCTTAAGTTGGCCACAGGACAATGAAACACTGGGAGATGTCCGTTTTTGGGTGTGGTGTGCTCCACTTCTTTCTACAGGAGTGGATTTTTTTTGCAGGGGGAGGTGATTTGGATGCAAGCAGGTCTTGGCCTACCTCTAAATTTGCTGCAGATTCATGCTTGATTAAAAAAAAAGAACATGGATCTCCACAGCATAAGCAGAATAACACAGACAGGTCACAAAAAGGTTGGGAGACTCCAAAAAAAAAAGTGCTGAAGTGAGTTAGCCACATTGCTTTAAGCAGACTCCATTTACAGGCACAAGCACACAAAGCCATGCACACACACTCACACACAAGCAGAAATTCAACTCTTACAAAACTCCTGCAGACACACACAGCCTAACAGCTTTTGAGTCTGTGTGGTTCTGCAGAAAGCCCCACCTGGGAGGGATCAACCCAGAAGGACAAATGCATCCTGTACCTAGAAATCACAATGAGGTATGTTTCTAAAAGACTAATCCCTATAACTTTTAGGCTGCCCTGAAGAATCCTGAAGATCCTTTCGAATTCTCAACAGTTTCACAGTTTATTCCTGGCACTCTTCTTGATGTTTTTTGGTCCAGCTTATGTCTGCCCTTTTCTACAATCATGGGACAATCCTGTGGATCCCACAGAGAATACAAGCGAGAGTCCACTGCCAATGTCCCTCCACAGTAATCTCCTTCTCTGCAAGCCACAGGGACTTGTCATTAGGCAATGGTGACAGTCATCATTACACTAGCCAGAGCTCACAATCAGACCTGATGCCCTGAGTCTAGAGCACATGCATTCATGAGTCAGGCTGGGGTACCCAGCTCTCAGGGCTGTCAGCCTGTCCAAGTAGAGAAAAATGGTACAGGCAGAGCTGGCCTGGTGTTGGGAAAAAGGCTACCTGCAAAAACCCACAGTGGGACCCTAAAAGTCTCAAAACCAGGACTACATTTTGCAGTCTTTATGGTCTGTTCCCACTGGAGCGGGGGATGTTTTGAGACTCAGAGTTGGTAGCTGGAAACTGTTCTTTTGACTCCATTCTCGAAGGAGGCTTTGTGCAAGAAACAGGTTCCATGGGGATTGGAATATAGTCTGCTGTGTTTTTGAGTTTTATGCAATTGATAGAATCATACTTGAAAGCCCACAGGTCGGTGTCAGTGAAAGATGGCCAGGCACTTGACCACACTGCCTCCCTTCACCCTGGGCCTCACAGGCCCTATCTGGGGCAGGCAGGAACAATGACAATGGCAAATCCAAGGTGGAGCAGTGTTCTCATACTTTGTGCTGGCCTCCCAACACTGCAATTGATGTTGAGACAGTGTGACAGAGTCTGTCTGTGGTGATGGCAAGCCTGAAATTTGTGTCCCATAGTGCTGTTGAGGGACACTGTGGATTGACCATGAAAGCAAAGAAAGGTCAATGCTTGTCTGAGGGAATGAGCTGCTGGATGCTGGAGTCTAAGCAACATTGAATGATTTCTGTTAGAGGATCCAAAATCCTCCTGCGAGGTTCAAACCACCTCAGCCCCCAAAACGTGTCAATGACCCACAATTTGTAGTGCAGCCAACATAGCTGAAGTCCCTTTTGCTCTCTGAAATTGATGGTAGCTAAATAATTTGTGGTGGGAGGCAGCCCCAACAAGCAACAGCCTAATGAAAGAGACTCACAAAAATGAAAAGGCTGTAGAGATGAAATGAAACAGAGGCTAGATGTCCAAGCAAAAGCCAGACAAAGCTGCCTGCTTTTCATCCTACAGGAATCATGCAGTCCTCTGACAGAAGTGGGAGAATGAGAGTTTCCTTGTTGGCAGCTGTAATGGGAATTTATCATTTTAAAAGTATCAAAGCTACCCAATCATTAAAACGTGATAGTGTTTGGAAGGAAAATCTTAGGCAATGGATTTCCATGAGGGTCATTCTTGAACTGGAAAACAATTAGTGTGGACATCCTCGAGCCAGACCCAGGAAACACTAGGTTGCCGAAGAACATGGAAGTCAAGAAAAGAAGCGATAATTGGATAATTGCGGAGGCCACATCCTACCCCATCCTACCCAGAATAAATCTATTCCACTTTCATTTGGCTCCAGATATGAAAGCCTGCCAATTGTGAGCTTGCAAGGCTGGCCCCAGTTTGCACTCCACTTTTTTCTCGCATGTTGGAGTACTCCCCCCATAACACTGGGCCATGATGTGGACTGCTTGTGCAATTGAGGTAATTCAGGGATGGAGTTGAAAGCACATTCTGTGTCATAAGTCTTCACTTTATTTGCAGGTGAAGTTGTGGGACCACACCAGATCATATTCTCACTCTTACCTGACCTTATTGCTGCTCATGCTCTACATCCCAAGATCACATCTCAAGATGATAGGGGATTACTCCCTCATGACGTGAAGCACCTGTTTGGCTAGAAAACCCAATCTAAGGTAAATTCAAAGGCCCTGTGTCAGGTCTGTTGGTGTCTCTGCTTGGGTTGGCCACAGGACAATTAAATACCAGTAAATGTCTGTTTTTTGGTGTGGTGTGCTCCTCCTCTTTCTTGAAGAATGAAGAATTTTTTTTTTTTTTTTTCAGGGGAAGGTGGTTTATACGCCAATGGGTCTTGGCCTGCCTACATATACACTGTGGATAATGATTCACAGAAAAATAGAGAACATGGAGCCATGTAGCCCAAGCCAAACCACACAGACAGGCCATGAAATTGTTGGGAGACAAAAAAAAAAAAGTAGTGAAGTGCAATAGCCACATTCCTTTCAGCAGATTTCACATACAGGCACACACATACACTCTCACATACACACACAGACACAAAATGCCACACACACACATGCAGGAATCCATCACTCACAATACTGCCACAGAAATACACAGCCCAGCAGCTCCTGAGGCTGTGCTCTACAGGAAGCCCCACGTTCGAGAGAGCAACCCCAGGGAACACAGGCAGGCTGTATCTAGAAAGCACAGTGGGGCCAGTTTCAAAAAGACTCACATATACAATGTCTAGGCAGGCCTGAGCAATCCTAGAGATCCTTTTGGATATGGAGGGATATGTAGGGATTTTGTGGTTTATCTGTGGGGCTGTGATTTACATTTCTTCAGGCTGGCTCATGTCTGCCCCCACTCCTAGGATCATGAGACTATCCATGGATCCCACAGAGAAGACAGGCAAGAGTCCAATGCCAACACACCTTGATTAATGTTTCCTTCTCTGCCAAGCTGCTGGGACTTGTCCCTAGGCAAAGGTGGCTTTTACTGTGAAGCTGGCCAGAGTTCACATTCAAGCCTGGTGCCCTGAGACTATGACATGCACGTTCATGGGTAGACTCAAGCGCTGACTATCAGACCTGTCAGCCTGACTAAACAGAGGAAAATGATCCATGCAGAGTCGGCTTTGTATCAGGAGAAAGGCTGCCTGGGAAAACCCACTGCAGTTCCTTAAAAGTCTCAACCTCAGGTCCCCTTCATGCCACCTCTGTGTTGGGTTCGGCTGGAGGGGGAGGAGTTTTGAGATTGTGAGGTGGTCACTGGAAACTGCTCTTCTGACTCCATTTCTGAAAGAGGCTGTGTGCAATAATTCGGTCACATGGGGATTGGAATATAGTCTGGTGTGTTGTTGAGGGTTGTTTGCATGATAGAATCATAGCTGAGAACATAGAGTCAGGTGTCAGTGAAAAGATGGATGGGCTCTAGACCTCACTGTTTTCCTTCATCCTGCACCTCACAGAGGCTTTCTGGAAAAGCAGGAGCCATGACAAAGGTGAGTCCAAAGTGGAGCTGTGTTTTCACCCCTAGGACTTGTCTCTCAAGAATGCAGATGAGGTTGAGACAGTGTCTCAGAGGCTGTCTGGGGCAAAGGGATGCCTGAAAAGGGTGTCCAGTAGTGTTGTTGAGGCACACTGTGGATTACACAAGAAAGCAAAAAAATAAAAATAAAAAAAACAAGCCTTATCTGAGAGAAGGAACTGCCTTGTGCTGCAGTCCAAGCAATGTTCCATAATTCCTGTCAGAAGACCCAAAAACCTCCTGCAAAGTGCAAACAACCATAGCCCCTACAAAGAGATAACAACCCACAACCTGGAGTGCAGCCAGAATACTCAAAGTCCCTTTTGCTCTCTGAAATCCATGATACCTAAATAAACTCTGGTGAAAGGCAGTCCCATACAGCAGCAGCCCAATGAAAGTGTACCCGCACAATGAGAAGGCTGTGTAGATGAAACTAAACAGAGGCTACATTACAGGGCAAAAGCTGGACATGGCTGCATGCTTCTCACCCTACAGGAATCATGCAGCCCTGTCATAGAAGTGGGAGATCAAGAGTTTCCTTGTTGTGGCTGTAATGAGAATTTATGTTTTTTGTTTTGTTTTGTTTTGTTTTTTGTTTTTTTTCTGAGATGGCATCTGGCTTTGTTGCCCAAGCTGGAATGCAATGGTGCCATCTCTGCTCACTGCAGCCTCCACCTGTCAGGTTCAAGGGATTGTCTTGCCTCAGATTCCTGAGTAACAGGGATTACAGGCACCCGCCATAACACCCAGTGAATTTGTGTATTTTTAGTAGAGACAAGATTTCACCATATTGGCCAGGCTTTTCTCTAACTCCTAACCTCAAATGATCCACATGCTTCAGCCTCCCAAAGTGCTAGGATTACAGGCATTAGCCATTGCACCTGGCCAAATTTATGGTTTTAAAAGTATCAAAGCTGTGCAGTCATTAAAACATGACAGTATTTGAAGGAAACAATCATGCAATGGATTCTGATGGTCATTTTCAGTGAACTGGGAAACTTTTAGTATGGAAGTCTTTGAGCCACACCCAGGAAACCCTAGGCTGATGAGGAGCATGGAAGTCAGGAAAAGAAGAGGCAAGTCTGGAGGCCTCATCCGACCCAGCATCAATCCATTTCACTCCCATTTGGCTCTATGTATGAAAGATATCAAATCTGGAGTTTTCCAGGATGGCCCCAATTTGCACTTCAAATATTCCTTGCACTTTGGAGTACTCCCACCGTAACACCTGGCCATGATGGGGACTCCTTGTTCAATTAAGGGAATGTGGGAATGGAGTTGGAAGCACCTTCTTTGTTATCTTTCCTTGCCTTTTCTGCAGGTGAATTTGTGGGACCCTATCCAAACCTCCCCAGATTGTATCTTCACCTCTATCTGTTCTTATTGCTGCTCACACTCTATGCCCCAGAATGAAATTCCAAGATGAGAGAGGAGTACCCTTAATATGAGATGAACCTGCTTGGCTGGGAACCAAATTCGAGGTAAATTGAAGGGGCCCTGCAGACAAAACTGCTAGTATCTCTCCCTGGGGTGGCTGCAGCACAATGAAACCCTGAAAGATGTCTGTTTTTTGGTGTGGGGTGCTAGTGTCTCTTTCTGGGTTTGCCACAGGAAAATTAACACTGAGAAATGTCTGCTTTTTGGTGTGGTGTGCTCCTTTTCTTCCTATAAGAGTGGTTTTTTTCTTCTTTCAGGGCAAGGTGGTTTGAATGCCAGCCAGTCTCTCCCCACCTCCATATTTACTGCAGATTCATGATAAACAAAAAAATAAAGAAAACGGAGCCCCACAGCCCAAGCTGAGCCACAGAGAGAGGCTGCAAAAAGGTTGAGACACTCAAAAGAAAAAGAAACACTGAAGTTCATTAGCCATATTCCTTTAAGCCGACTTCAATTACAGGCACACGTACACACACACACACACACACAAACACAACGCAAAACACACACAGAAATTGAAGACTCACCA
Organism: Pongo pygmaeus; assembly: GCF_028885625.2. Lineage (NCBI taxonomy): Eukaryota > Metazoa > Chordata > Mammalia > Primates > Hominidae > Pongo > Pongo pygmaeus. The sequence goes on along the minus strand of NC_072397.2, from coordinate 13,745,110 downwards.
TACTACCACAGAAATATATACACAGAAGCTCCTGAGGCTGTTGGTTCTGCAGGAAGCCCCAACTCTGGGGAACACAGGTGGGCTGTACCTAGAAATCACATGGTGGCAAGTTTCAAAAAAACTCACCCCTGCAATGTCAAGACAGGCCTGAGAAATCCTGCAGATCCTATTGGATCCTTAGGGATTTCGCATTTTATTCCTTAGGCTGTGATTGACATTTACACAGATTGGCTCTTGTGTGCCCTTTGCATGGATTATTGGAATATGCCATGGATCCCACAGAGAAGACAGAGAAGACTCCACCACCAACACATCTCCACGGAGGTATTTCTTCTCTGCCAGGCCACTGGGACTTGTCACTGGTGACATTCATTGTGATGCTAGTCAGAGCTCACAATCAAGCCTGGTCCTCTGAGACTAGGGCATGCACATTCATGGAAAGACTCAAGCATCAGCTGTCAGGGCTGTCAGTCTGCCTAAGCAGAGGAACATGGTACACACAGAGTCTGTCTGGTGTCAGGAAAAAGGCTGCCTGGGAAAACCCTCTGTGGGTCCCTAAAGGTCTTGACTTCAGGGCCCGTTTGTGCTGCCTCCATGGTCAGATCCTACTGGAGGAGGAGGTGTTTTGGGACTATGAGACGGTCGTTGGAAACTGCTCTTCTGACTCCATTCCTGGAAGATGCAGTGTGCAAGAATCAGGTTCCATGAGGATTGGAATACAGTCTGGTGTGTGTGTTGTTGAGGGTTCTCTCAGTAATAGAAACATACCTGAGACCCCAGAGTCAGGTGGCAACAAAACATGACCAGACTGTTGACTTAAATGCCTCCCCTTATCCTGGGCCTCACAGGGATTTCTGGGAAAGGCAGGAACCAGGACAAAGGCAAGTCCAAGGTAGAGCACCGTTCTCACACCTTGGACTCACTTCTCACAGGTGCAGGTGAGGTTGAAACAGTGTCTTAGAGGCTACCTGTGTGTGTGGAACAGTGTGTCCAGTAGTGCTGTTGGGAGACACTGTGGATTCCCAATGAAAGCAAAGAAAAATTGAGACTCACCTGATATAACAAGCTTCCTTGTGCTGGAATCAAAGCAATGTTCAATGATTTTTGTCAGAAGATGCAAAATTCTCCTGCTATGTGCAAACAACCTCAGCCCCCACATCGAAAGAATAACCCAAAACCTGTAGCACAGCCAGACTACCCAAAGTCCCTTTTGCTCTTTGATATCCTTGGCAGCAAAATAATCTGTGATGAGAAGCAGTCCCATCCAGCAACAGCCGAGTGAAAGAGCCGTTACAGAATGAGAAAGCAATGGAAATGAAATGAAACAGACTAGATTACAAGGAAAAAGCCAGGCACCACTGGCTGCTTTTCTTCCTACAGGAATCATGCAGACCTCTGACAGAAGTGTAAGAACAAGTATTTCCTTGTTTGCAGCTGTAACAGGAATTTATGGTTTCAAAAGAATCAAAGCTAACCAGTCATTGAAACATGACAGTCTTTAGAAGGAAACACTCATGCAAAGGATTTCCATTTGGGTTATTCTACCTGAAGAGGGAAAAGTGTAGTGTGAAAGTCATTGAGCCAGACCCAGGAAACCCTAGGCCAAGAATGAACATGGAAGTCAGGAAAAGAAGAGGCAAGAGTGGAGGCCACATCCCACCAGTCATCTATCCATTTTACTCTGGGAATAAAAACCCTCAAATTGGGAGTTTGCCAGGATCATCTCAATTTGCAATCCAAATCTTTCTTGCATATTGAAGTACTCCTACCTGAACCCTGGGCCATGGTTTGGACTGCTTGTGCAATTAAGAAAATGTGGGGATGGAGTTGGAAGCACCTTCTGTGTTATCTGTCTTTATTTATGTATTTTTTTTTTGCAGGTCAAGTTATGGGACCCCATCGACCCATCATGAAATTTTATCCTCACCCCATCTGATCTTATTGCTGCTTACACTCTATGTCACAGGATATAATCCCAAGACAATGGAGAATTGCACCCTTATGATGTGAAACACCTACTCAGCTGAACCAAATTTGGGGTAAATTCAAGAGGCACTGGGAACAGGACTGCTAGTGTCTCTTTATGAGTTGGTTGCAGGACAGTGAAACACTGTGAGATGTCTTTTTTTTCTTTCGGTGTGGTGTGATCCTCTTCTCAGAAGAATAGTAGCTTTTTTTGCAGGGAGACATAATTTGGACACTGGTGGGCCTGGAAATGCCTTCAAATTTGCTGCATATTCATGATCCAAACAAAAATAAAACAACAGAGCCCCACAGCCCAAACAGAGCCACACAGGCCAGCAAAAGTTTGGAAGACTCAAAAAATAAAATAAAATAAAATAAGGGACTGAAGAGCATTAGCTGCATTCCTTTAAACAGACTCCACTTATAGGCACACACAGACAAAAAACACACACACACACAAACACAGCATGCCACACACACATGGAGATATCTAACATTCACAATACTCCCACAGAAACACACAGTCTGACAGCTTCTGAGGCTGTGTGGTTCTGCAGGAAGCCCCACCTGGGAGAGAGCAACCACGGTGAACACCCTCATGCTGTACCTAGAAATGACATTCTGGAATGTTTCAAAAATACTCACCGCTACAACTTCTAGGTAGGCCTGAGAAATCTTGCAGAACCTATTGGATCCTCAGGGAAATTGTGGTGTATTCCTGGGGCTGTGATTTACATTTATACAGACTGGCTCATGTCTGCCCTTTGCTAGAATCATTGGACTATACCATGGAATCTACAGAGAAGGCAGGGGAGAGTCCACTGCCAACACACCTCCACAGAGGTCTTCTCCTACGCCAAGCCACTGGGACTTATTGCTAGGCAATAGTAACATTCACTGTGATGCTAGTCAGAGCTCACAATCAAGCCTGGTGCCTTGTGACTAGGGCATGCACGTTCGTGGAAAGATTCAAGTGCCAGCTGTCAGAGCTGTCAGCCTGCCTAAGCAGAGGAAAATGGTACATGCAGAGCCTTGTATTGGGAAAAGGGCTGCCTGCAAAAACCCACAGTGGAACCCTAAAGGTCTCAAACTTAGGGTTTCTTCACTCTGTCTCCATGATCAGGTCCCTCTGGAGGAGGAAGCATTTTGAGACAATAAACATTTCCACTTTACAAAGGACTACCCTCCCTCATGAAAATCTGTTGCGTGATTGTTTTCTTCAAAGTACTGTCACAGTTTAATAACTGGGCAGCTGTGATGATTTTTAAACATAAATTCCTGTTCCAGCAGACAAGAAGGAAACTGTTGTTCTCCCACTTCTATCAGAGGGCTTCCTGGTTCCTGTAGTATGAGAAGCAGGCAGCCATGTCTGGCTCTTGTCTGCTAGTGTAGACTTTGTTTCATTGCATCTGCACATCTTTTCCCATTTTGGAGGGGGTCTTTCACTGGGCTGTTGCTGGATGGGACTGCCTCATGCCACAGATATTTTGGCTGCCAGAGATTTCAGGGAGCAAAAGCGACTTCAGGTAGGCTGACTTCACTCAAGATTGTGGGTCACTGTTTCATTCTGGGGGCTTAGGGTGTTTGCACTTTGCAGGAGGCTTTGGGCTCTCTGACATGAATCTTTGAAAGTTGCTTGGACTCTAGCACAAATAATCTAATTTGCACAGAAGAGCCTTTTTGTTTGCTTGTTTGTTTGATGTGGGGTCCTCAACAGCACTAATGAATGCTTTGTTCAGGCTTACAATTGTCACAGACGTCCTCTGAGACACTGTCTCAACATCATCTGCACTTGTGACAGGCCAGTTCAAGGTTTGAAAACATTGCTACATATTGGACTTGCCTTTGATGTAGTTCTTGCCTTTCCAAGAGAGTGCTTGTGAGGCCCAGGATGAAGAGAGGCAGTGAGGTCAAGGGCCCAGCCAGCTTTCACTGACACCCACCCCCTGGGTCTCAGATATGATTCCATCACCCAAAGACATCTCAGCAACTCACCAGACTATATTCCAATATCCATGGTTCTTGATTTCTGCACACAACCTATTTCATGAATGGAGTCAGAAGAGCAGTTTCCAGTGACCACATCACTGTCTCAAAACACCTCCTCCTACAGAGGGACCCGAGAATGGAGACTGCCCAAACTGGTGCTGAGGTCAAGATTTTAGAGTCCCAAAGTGGGTTATCACAGGCAGTTTTCTTCTATATACCAGGCTGGCTTTGCCTGTAAATTTTTTTTCTGTTTAGGCAGGCTGACATCTCCAAATGCCAGTGTACCAGCCAGCCTTGCAAATGGGCATGTGATAGTGTCAGGGCACCAGGCCTAAGTTGTGAACTATGGCTAGTGTCACAATGAATGTCAGAATTGCCAGCGATAAGGCCTTATGGCTTGGCAAAAAACGGAGACCTTCGTGGGTTCATGTCGGTGGTGGACTCTTGCCTGTCTTCTCTGTGAGATCCACAGGATAGTCTCCTGATCATAGGAGTGGGCAGACATGGGCCAGCCTGAAGAAACATCAAGCAGAGCCCTGGAAATAAACCACAAAGTGCCTAAGGATTCAAAATGATCTGCAAGATGCCTCAGGCCTGCCTAGATATTGTATGAGTGAGTCTTTTTGAAACTTGCCCTACTGTGATTTCTATGTACAGACTGCTTGTGTTACCTGGGGTTGCTATCTCCCAGTTGGGGCTTTCTGCAGAACCATACAGCCTCAGAGGCTGACGGGCTGTGTGTTTTTGTGGGATTGTTGTGTTTGTTGGATATCTGCATTTGTGTGTGACATTGTGTGTTTCTGTGTGCCTGTAAGTGGAGTGTGCTTAAAGAAATGTGGCTAACGCATTGCAGCACTTTTTTTTCTTCTCCCAACACTTTTGTGTCCTGTCTTTGTGGTTTTCCTTGGGCTGTGGGACTCTGTCTTCTTTATGTTTTGTGGATCATCAATTCACAGTAAATTGGGAAGCTGCATAAGAAACACCGGTGTCCATATAACACCCCCCTGCAACAAAAAGCCAATGTTTTAGAAAAAAAGGAGAGCACACCACACCAAAAAATAGACATGTCCCAGTGTGTTTTTGTCCTCTGGCAAACATAGGAAGAAACACTAGCAGTCTTGCCTGAAGGGCCCCTTGAATTTACATCGAATTCTGTTCCTAGCCAAGAAGTTGTTTCAAGTCGTAAGGGAATACTCCTCCATTTTCTAATTTCATCCTGGGACAGAGAGCGTGAGCAGCAAGAAGATTAAATAGGGTGAGAATACAATCTGGTGAGTGGTGGATGGTGTCCTGCACCTTCACCTGCAAAAAATGTGAAGACAGATGACACAGAAGTTGCTTTCAACTGCATCCCAGCATTTTCTTAATTGCAAAAGCCGTCCTTACCATGGCCCTGTGTTCATATGGGAGTACTCCAACGTGCAGGGAACATTGGGAGTGCAAACTGCAGCCAAGCTGGTAAACTCCATATTTGATGGCTTTCATACCAGGAGCCAAATGGGAGTGGGATAATTGATGCTGGGTGGGATGTGGCCTCCACACTTCTGTGTTCTTTCCCTGACTTCCATGCTCCTGGATGGCCTAGGATTTCCTGAGTCTAGCTCAACATTTTCCACACTAAACATTTCCAAGTTCACAGAATAGGATCCTCATGTTGATCCATTGCAGGAATATTTCCTTCCCAAGACCATCACAGTTTAATGACTGCAGAGCTGAGATGCTTTTTAAACAGTAAATACCCGATACACCTGCCAACAAGGAAACTCTTGTTTTCCCACTGGTATCAGTCGGCTGCATGATTACTCTAGGAAGAGAAGCAGGCAGCCGTGTCTGGCTTTTGACTTGTAATCTAGGATCACTTTCATTGGATCTGTACCTCCTTTCTCATTGTGTAGGAGGTCTTTCATTGGGTTGTTGCTGGATGGGACTGCTTGTTGCCACAGATCTTTTGGCTGCCAAGGATTTCAAGGAGAAAAAGAGACTTAGAATAGGCTAGCTGTGCTCCAGGTTGTGGCTCGTGGTCTCTTTCTGGTGGCTGAGGTTGTTTGCACTTTGCAGGAGGCTTTGACTTCTCTGACAGGAATGTTTGTATGTTGCTTGGACTCCTGCTCAAGCCAGTTCATTCACTTTGGCCAGTCTTGACTTTTCTTTGGTTTCATGGGGTGTCCACAGTGCCCCTCAACAGTGTAAATGGACAACATTTTCAGGCTTGCAATCACCACAGACGGCCTCTGAGACATTGTTTTAACCTCATCTGCACCAGTGAGAGGCCAGTTTGACATGTGAGAACACTGCTCCAAACTGCACTTGACTTTGTTCTGGTTCATGCCTTTCTCAGAGAGCACCTGAGTTGCCCAGGATGAAGGGAGACACTGAGGTCAAGGGCTCAGGCATGTTTTGCTGGCACCTGCTTCTGGCATCTCAGATATGATTCCATCACCCAAAGACCTAACAACAACTCACCAGACTATATTCTAATACCTATGGGACCCAATTCCTGCATGGAGCCTTTTTCAGGAATGGAGTCAGAAGAGCAGTTTTCAGAGACCACTTCAAAGTGTTGAAACACCTTCCCCTCCAGAGGGACCCGACCATGAAGAGAGCCCAGATGGGCCCTAGGGACAAGATTTTTAGAGTCCTGCAGTGCGTTATCACAGGAAGCATTTTTCCTGATCCTAGGCCGGCTCTGCCTGTACTGTTTTTTTGAGGTTGTTTTCTAGGCAGGGTGACATTTCCAACAGCTAGGGGCACTCAACTGCCTCACAAGTGGGCTTGCACCAGTGTCAAGCCACCAGGCATGAGCTGTGAACCATGGTTAGCTTCATAATCACTGCTGCCATTGCCTAGCGAGGAGTCCCTGTGGCTTGGCAGGAAAGGAGACACCCATGGAGGTGCATCAGAGGTTGATTCTAGCCTGTCTTCTCTGTGGGATCCACTGGATAGTCCAATTATCTTAAGAGAAGACAAATGTGAGCCAGCCTGAAGAAATGTCAGCAGAGCCCCAGGAATAAACCATGAAATCCCTGAGGATCATAAAAAAAAAAAATCTGCAGGATATTTCAGGCCTGCCTAGAAGTTGTAGGGGTGAGTCTTTCTAAAACTTGCCCCACTGTGATTTCTAGATACAGCCCTCCTGTTTTCTTGTGGTTGCTCTCTCCCAGTTGGGGTTTCCTGTAGTACCATGCAACCCAGAGGCTGCCAGGCTGGGTATTTCTGTGGGAGTATTGCATGTGTTCGATGTCTGTGTGAGTGTGTGGCTTCTGTTGTTTGTATGTGTGTGTGTGTGTGTCTGTCTATAACTGGAGTCAGCTTAAAGAAATGTGGCTAACACACTTTAGCACTTCCTTTTTTTGAGTCCCCCAACCTTTTAGTGTCCTATCTATGTAGCTCTGCTTGGGCTGCGGAGCTCCATGTTTATTGTTTTTCTTTGGATCATGAATTCGCAGTGAATTTGGAGGCTGGCTGAGACCCCCCCAAAGTCAAAGTCACCTCCCCCTGCAAAAACAGCCACTATTCTAGAAAAAGGAGGAACATATGACACCCAAGAACAGACATCTCCCAGTGTTTCCTTGTCCTGTGGCCAACCCAGGGAGAGATACTAAGCAGTCCTATCCATAAGGCCTCTTGAATTTACCTTGAGTTTGGTTCCCAGCTAAGCAGGTGCTTCCCCTTATGAGGAGGCACTTCTCCACCATCTTGGGATTTCACTCTGGGTCAGAGAGTGTGAGCAGCAATTAGGCCAGATAGGGGTGAGGATACATTCTGGTGAGAGGTGGATGGGGTCCAATTCCTTCACCTGAAAAAAGGGGAAGACAGATTACACAGAAGGTCCTTCCAACTGCACCCCTGTATTCCTTTAGTATCACAAACAGCCCTCTCCATGGTCTGGTGTTCAGGTGGGAGTACTCTAACATGCAGGGAACTTTTGGTGTGCAAACTGAGGCCATCATGGCAAACTCCAGATTTTGGGGCTTTCATACCCAGATCCATATGGGAGTGTTATGAATAGATGCTGGGTGGGATGTGGCCTCTACACTTCACTCTTCTTTTCCTGACTTCCATGTTCGTCATTGACCTAGAGTTTCCTGGCTCTTGCTCAATGTCTTCCATGCTAAACATTTCCCAGTTTAGAAGGATGACCCTTATGGAAATTACTTAAGTGTTTTCTTCTAAATACTGTCATGTTTTAATGACTGGGCAGCTGTGATACTTTAAAAAATGTAAATTCCCAATACAGCTGCCAACAAGGAAACTCTTGTTCTCCCACTTCTAGTGGAGGGCTGCCTGATCCCTATAGGAGAAGAAGCAGGCATCTGTGTCTGGCTTTTTCCTGGTAATCTGGCCTCTGTTTCATTTCATCTCTATTGCCTTCTTATTCTGGAGTGGCTCTTAATTATTCTGTCATTGGATGGGACTGGCTCTCACCCCAGATTACTTTGATGTCAGCTATTTCAAAGAGCAAAAGGGACTTCGGGTAGATTGGCTGTGCTCTAGGTTTTGGGTCATTGTCTCCTTGTGGGGACCGAGGTTGTTTGCACATTGCAGGAGGATTTTCTATCCTCTGACAGGAATGATTGAATATTGCCTGGACTTCACCACTAGGAAGCTTGTTCTCTCTGGTGAGCTTTGATTTATCTTTGTTTAACTTGGAAGTCAGAAAAAGAAGATGCAAGTGCAGAGGCCACATCCCACCCAGTATTATCCATTCTACTCCCATTTATCTCCGGGTTTCACTGATCTGCAAGTCTTTTCTCATTGTGTAAGGGGTCTTTCATTGCGCAGTTGCTGGATGGGGCTGTCTCTAACAGCAGATTTATTGACTGCCCGGGATTTCAGGAAGCAAAAGCAACTTCAGGTATGCTGGCCCCCTACAGGTTGTAGCTCATGGTCTCATTGTTGGGGATCAGGTTGTTTGCACTTTGCAGGAGGATTTTGGGTCTTCTGAAGGAATCATTGAACATTGCTTGGACTCCAGTCCAAGGAAGCTCATTCTCTCAGGTGAGCTTGGATTTTTCTTTGCTTTCATGAGGAATCCACAGTGCCTCTCAACAGCACTACTGGACACTATTTTCAGGCTTCTGATCACCAGAGATGCCCTGTGAGAGGTGTGAGAGAATGGTTCATCCTCACCTGCACCCGTGAGAAGCCAGTCTGCTCCAACATGGACTTGCCTTTGTGGTGGTTCCTGCATTTTCCAGAGGATTCCTCCCTTTCCCAGATTGCCCCTGTGAGGCTCTGGATTAAGGGAGGCAGTGAGGTCAAGATCTTGGCACCTGCTCAGTTGAGAATAGAACTTGTGGTAAATTCAAGGGGTGCTTCGAACAAGACTGCTAGTGTCTCTCCTTGGGTTGGCCACAGGACAAAGAAACACCAGGAGATGTCTGTTTTTTGGATTGGCATCCTCCTTTTCTTTCTGGAAGGTAGCTTTTTTCCAGGGGGAGGTGATTTGGACACCAGAGGTTCATAGCACATCTCCCAGTTCACAGTGGATTTAAGATTCACAGTAAGATCAAGAAGACAAAGAACCACAAACAAAGTAGAGCCACACAGACCAGCCACCAAAAGGTTGGGAGAATCAAAAAAGGAGAAGCAGTGAAATGTGTTAGTCACATTCCTTTAAGCAGACTCTAATAGGCACACACACACACACATACACACAAGCACCCAATGCCACACACACGCAGATATCCAACACTCACAATACTCCCAGAGAAACACACAACCTGGCAGCTCCTGAGGCTGTGTGGTTCTGCAGGAAGCCCCACCTGAAAAAGAGCAACCCTGGGGAACACAGGCAGGCTATACCTAGAAATGAAAGTTGAGTAGGTTTCTAAAGACTTACCCCTAGAACATCTAGGCATGCCTGAGTCATCCTGCATATCCTTTTGGATCCTTAGGGATTTTCAGTTTATTTTTTGGATTGGTGTGGCACTCAAAAAAAAAAGGGGCAGGGGCTGAAGTTCATTAGGCACATTCCATTAAGCCGACTCCACATACAGCCACACATGTACACACACAAACACAAACACATGCCCCACACACACATGCAGAAATCCAACACTTGCAACACTCCCAAGGAAACATGGCCCAGCAGCTCCCGAGGCTGCATGGTTCTGCAGAAAGCCGCATCTAGGAGAGAGCAACCCCGGGGAACACAGATGGGCTGTACCTAGGCATCACAGTGTGGCAAGTTTCAAAAAGATGCACCCATACAACGTCTAGTCAGGCCTGAGGAAACTGCTCTTTTGACTGTATTTGTGAGTTTGTGTGCAGTAATCAAGTCTCATTGGTATTAGAATATCATCTGGTTGGTTGTTGAGGGGTCTTCAAATGATGGGATCATACCTGCAAGCCAGGAGGTGGGTGTCAGCGAAAGGTGGTTGGGCCGTTGACCTCACCCTCTCCCTTTATCCTGGGCCTCACATGCTTTTTCTGGGAAAGACAGGAAACACGACAAAGGCAAGTCCGATATCTAGCAGTGTTCTCAAACCTCAAACTGGTCTCTTATTGGTACAGATGATGTTGAGACAGTGTCTTGGAGGATGTCTGTCACTATTGCAAGCCTGAAAAGGTTGTTCATACACCCTTTTCACACACCCTTTTCACACACACATACACATACAACAGACTCATAGTGAGGAGGACTATGGACCCCGCATGAAACCAAAGAAAAATTAAGGCTCCACTGAGCAAATGAACTTACTTGTGCTAGAGTCAAAGCAACATTCAAAGATTCCTGTCAGAGGGCCCAAAGCCTCCTAAAAAGTGCAAACAACCTCAGCCCCCACAGAGAGACAATGAACCACTATCTGGAGCACAATCTGCCTACCTGAAGTCCCTTTTGCTCTCTGAAGTTCCCGGAAGCTAAATAATCTTTGGCTCATGGCAGTCACTTCCAGCAACAGCCCAGTGAAAGAAACTCTCCAAAACGAGAAGTCCATGCAGATGAAATGAAACAGGCTAGATTACCAGCCAAATCCAGATATGATAGCCTGCTTCTCATTCTGCAGGAATCATGTAGCCCTCTGACAGAAGTGGGAAAATAACAGTTTCGATGAAGGCAGCTGTAACACGATATTATGGTTTTAAATATATCAAAGCTGCACAGTTATTAAAACGTGACAGTGTTTAGAAGGAAACACTTATGAATGGATTCCCATGAGGGTCATTCTCCGTGAACATTTAAAAGTTTAGTGTTGAAGTCGTTCAGCCACAACCAGGAAACCTTGGGTGGACGAGGAACATGGAAGTCAGGAAAAGAAGATGCAACTGTAAAGGCCATATTCCACCCAGCATCAATTCATTTCACTCCCATTTTGCTCCAGTTATGAAAGCCCTCAAATCAGGAGCTTGCTAGGATGGCACCAGTTTGCACTCCAAATGTTTCTTGCACATTCGAGTACTCCTACCTGAACACTGAGCCATAGTATGGACTACTTGTGCATTTAAGGGAATGTGGGGATGGAGTTGGTAGCACCTTCTGTGTCATCTGTCTTCATTTTTTTTTTTTTTTTTTTTTTTTTTTTTGCAGGTGAAGTTGCAGGACCTCATCCACCCCTCACCAGATTGTATCCTCACTCCATCTGACCTTATTGCTGCTCACACTGTATGTCCCAGTATGAAATCCTAAGACAATGGCAGAGTGCCCTCTCACAACGTGAAGCACCTGCTTGGCTGGGAATTGAGTTCGCAGTACATTCAAGGGGCCCTGCAGACAGGACTGCTACTATCTCTTCTTGGGTTGGCTGTAGGACTATGAAACATGGGGAGATGTGTTTTATGGTGTGGTATGCTCCTCTTCTTTTTAGAAGAGTGGCTATTTTTCACAAGGTGGTGATTGGATGCTGGCAGATCTCAGCATGCCTCCCAATTCACTTCAGATTCATGATCTGAAGAAAAAATAGAGGACACAGAGCCCCACAGTCAAGGCAAAGCCACACAGACTGGTCACCAAAAGCTTGTGAGACTTAAAAAAAAAGAAGCTCTGAAGTGTGTTAGGCACATTTCTTTAAGGGAACTCCACATATGGGCACACAAACACACACACAAACACACAAGGCCACAGACACATGCAAATGAAATTTGCCACAATCCCACAGAAACACACAGCCTGGCAGCTTTTGAGGTTGCATGGTTCTGCAGGAACCCCAAATCAAGAGAGAACTACCCTGGGGAACACAGGAAGGCTATACCTAAATATCAGATTGCGGCAATTTTCAAAATGACTCATCCTACAACATCTAGGCAAGCCTGAGGCATCATGCAGATTACTTTGGATTTGTAGGGATTTTGTGGTTTATGTATGGGGCTCTGCTTTATGTTTCTGCAGCCTGGTACATGTCTGCTGTTTCCTAGGATCATGGGATTATTACGTGGATCCTAAAGAGAACACAGGGGAGAGTCCATAGCAAACACACCTCCCAGGAGGTCTTCTCTGGCAAGCTGCAGGGACTTGTCATTAGGCAAAGTTGGCATACATTGCAACTCTAGCCAGAGCTCACACCTCAGGCCTGATGCTCTGAGAAAAGCACATGAGCATTCACAAAGCCACCTCTGGTGCCCGGCTGTCAGAGCTGTCAGACTGCCTAAGCAGTGAAAAGTGGTACAGTCAGAGCCGGCTTGGTATCAGGAAAAAGATTACCTGAGATAAACTACTGCAGGACCCTAAAAGTTTCCCCATAGGACCCCTTTGAAACATGTCTGTGGTCATTTCACATTGGAGGAGGAGGTGTTTTGAGACTTTGAGGTGGTGCATAAAAACTACTCTTCTGACTCCATTACCAAAAGAGGCTGTGTGCAAGAATGGGGTCCCATGGGGATTGGAATATAGTCTGGTGAGTTTTTGAGAGTCTTTAGGTGATGGAATCATACCTGAGACCCCAGAGGTGGGTGTCAGTGAAAGATGGTTGGGCCCTTAGCCTCACTGTCTTCCTTCATCCTAGGCCTCTCAGTGTCTCTCTGGGAAAGCCAGGAACAGCAACAAAGTCAAGTCCAAGTTGGAGTAGTGTTCTTATACCAGGGAAAGGCCTCTTGCAGGTGCAGATGACATTGAGACAACTTCTCAGATGCCTTCAGTGGTGATTGACAGCCTGAAAAGGGTGTCCATTAGTACTGTTGAAAAACACAGTGGATCCTACATGAAAAAAAAAAAATCAAAGCTCACCTAAAAGAATGAGCTGATTTGTACTGGAGTCGTAGCAATGTTCCAAGATTCCTTTCAGAAGACTCAAAAGCCTTCTGCAAAGTGCAAAGAACCCCAGCCCCCACATTGAGAACAGAAACCCAAACCTTGAGCACAAAAAGCCTATTCAAAGTCCCTTTTGCTCCTTGAAATTTCTGGCAGTCAAAAGATCTGTGAAAGAAGCAGTCTTATCCAGCAACAGTCCAATGAAAGGCAACCTCCACAATGAGAAAGGATGTGCAGAGGAAATAAAGCAGAGCCTAGATAACCAGCCAAAAGCCAGTCATGGCTGCATGCTTCTCATCCAAAAGGAATAATGCAGCCTTTCAATAGAAGTGGGAGAATAAGATTTCCTTGTTGGCGGCTGTAACAGGAATTTATGGTGTTAAAAGTATCACAGTTGCCCAGTCATTAATACGTGACAGTGTTTAGAAGGAAACACTCATGTAATAGATTTCCATGAGGGTCGTCCTCCATGACATGGGAAATATTTAGTGTGAAAGACATGGAGCCAGACCTAGGAAACCCTAAGAAGAAGAGAAATATGGAAGGCAGGAAAAGAAGATGGAAGTGTGGAGGCCACACACAACCCAGCATCAATCCATCCCACTCCCATTTGGCTCTGGGTTTGAGAGTCCTCATATTCAGAGTTTGCCAGGATGGCCCCAGTTTGCACTCTAAATATTCCCTGCACGTTGGAGTACTCCCACATGAACACTGGGCCATGGTGGAGACTGCTTGTGCAATTAAGGGAATGTGGGGATGCAGTTGAAAGCACCTTATGTGTCATGGGTCTTCACTTTCTTGCAGGTGAAGGTGGGGGCAGTAACCACCCCTCACCAGAATGTATTCTCACCCCTATCTGACATTATTATTGCTCACATTCTGTAATCCAAAATGAAATCCTTAGATGATGCAGGAGTGCCCCACATTATGTGAAGCACCTGCTCAGCAGGGAACTGAATTTGATTTAAATTCAAGGGCCCCTGTGGACAGGACTGCTATTGCCTCTCCCTGGGTTGACTCCAGGACAGTGAAACATAGGAAGATGTCTGTTCTTGGGTGTGGTTTGTTCTTCTTCTCTCTAGAAGAGTGGTTTTTTTTTTTTTTTTTTCTTGCAGGGGGAGGTGATTTGGAACCTGGCAGGTCTCATCCAGCCTCCCAATTCACTGCAAATTCTTGATCCACAGACAGGCCACCAAAAAGTTAGGAGACTAAAAAACAAAAAACAAACTAACAAAAAAAGCGCTACAGTGCATTAGCCCAATTCCTTTAAGCAGTTGCCTATTACAGACACACACACACACACACACACGCACACACACACAAAGCCCCAAGCACATGCAGACATCAAACACCTACAAAACACTCCCACAGAAACACAGCCCAACAGCTTCTGAGGATGCTTGGTTCTACAGGAACCAGGGAGAGAGCATCCATGGGAAACACAGGTGGGCTGTACCTAGAAATCACAGTTGGGCAAGTTTCATAAAGAGTCACCCTACAACCTCTAGGCAAGCCTGAGGCATCGTTCAGATTATTTTGGATAGGTAAGGATTTTGGGTTTATTTCTTGGGCTGTGCTTGAAGTTTCTTCAGCCTGGCTCACCTCTGCCCTCTACTAGGGTCATGGGACTATTCTGTGGATCCCACAGAGTAGACCAGGGAGAGTCCACCACTGCCACACCTCCAAGGAGGTGTCCTTTACTGCCAACAGGCAGGGAATTGTTGCCAGGCAAAAGTGGTATTCATTGTGACTCTAACCAGAGCTCACAGCTCAGGCCTGGTGCCCTGAGACAAGCACATGCACATTCACAAAGGGGACTCTGGCACCTGACTGTCAGAGCTGTCAGGCTGCCTAAGCAGTGGGAAATGGTACAGCCAGAGCCGGCTTGGTAGCAGGAAAAGCCTGCATGTGATAATCCACTGCTGGACCCTAAAAGTTTCCACCTTATGGCTCCTTCAAGACATTGCTGTGATCAGGTCCCACTGGAGAATGAGGCATTTTGAGACTCTGTGGTGGTCACTGGAAACTACTCTCCTGACTCCACTCCCAAAAGGGGCTGTGTGCAAGAATAAGGTCTTATGGGGATCAGAATATAGTCTGGTAAGTTGTTGAGGGGTCTTTAGGTGAAGGAATCATACCTGACACCCCAGAGGCAGATGTCAGTGAAAGATTGCTGGCCTTTAGCCTCACTGCCTCCTTTCATCCTGGGCCTTGCTGCCACTGTCTGGGAAATCCTGTAACACCGACAATGGCAAATCCAAGGTGGAGCAGTGTACTCACACCTGAAAGACCTCTCACAGCTGCAGATGAGGTTGAGACAATGTATCAGATGCTGTCTCTGGTGATTGCCAGACTGAAAATGGTGCCCAGTAGTGGCGTGGAGGGACACAGTGGACCACACACGAAAGGAACAAAAAAATCAAGGCTCACCTGGCAGAATGAACTGATTTGTGCTTGAGTCCCCTCAGCATTCCAAGATTCCTATCAGAGAACCCAAAAACCTCCAGAGAAGTACAAAAACCCTCAGCTCCCACATCAAGACCACAATCTATAACCTGGAGTGCAGAAAGCCTATTTGAAGTCCCTTTTGCTTCATGAAATCGCTGGCAGCCAAATGATACATGGTGAGTGTGAGTCCCATCCAGCAACAACCCAATGAATGACACCCTCTGCAATGAGAAAGGACTTGCAGATGAAATGAAACAGCCTAGATTACCAGCCAAAAGCCAGACAAGGCTGCCTGCTTCTCATCCTACTGGAATCATGCAGCCCTCTGATAGAAGTGGGAGGATAAGAGTTTCCTTTTTGGTGACTGTAATGGGAATTAATGATTTTAAATTTATCACAGCTGCCCAGTCATTAAAATATGGCAGAGTTTAGAAGAAAATAATAATGAAATGAATTTCCATGAGGGTCATTCTTCATGAACTGGAAAAAGTTTACTGAGAAAGACTGGAAACCAGACCCAGGAAACCCTAGGCTGAGAAAGAACATGGAAGTCAGGATAAAAAGACACAAGTGTGAGGACGACACATCCCACAAAACATCAATTCATCCCCCTCCCATTTGGCCCTGGGTTTGAAAGCCCTCAGATGGAGAGTTTACCAGGATGGCACTGTTTATCCTCCAAATGTACCCTGCATGTTGCAATACCCCTGCATTAACACTGGGCCATGGTGTAGACTGCTTGTGCAATTAAGGGAATGTGGGGATGCAGTTGGGAGCACCTTCTGTGTCATGAGTCTTAATTTTTTGCATTTGAAGGTGTAGGATGATATCACCTCCTCACCAGATTGTATCCTAAGCCCTATCTGACTTTATTGCTGCTCATACACTCTAATCCACAATGAAATTTCACAATGATGCAGGAGTGCCCCTTCAGGACATGAAGCACCTGCTCAGCTAAGAACTGAATATGGGGTAAATTGAAGAGTCCCTGTGGACTGGACTGCTAGTGTCTCTCCCTAGGTTGGCTGCAGAACAATGAAACATTGAGAGGTGTCTGGTCTTGGATGCAATGCGCTCCTCTTCTCTTTAGAACAGTAGTTTTTTGTTTTTTTTTTCCAGGGGGAGGTGATTTGGAATCTGGTGGTTTTCAGCCAGCCTTCCTATTTGCTGCAGATTTATGATCCCCCCCACAAAAAACAAAACACTGAACTACATGAACCACAGCCTAAGCAGAGTCACACAGACAGGCCACCAAAAAGTTAGGAGACTAACAAAATAAAATAAAATAAAATAAAATAAAATAAAATAAAATAAAATAAATAAGAACTGTAGCACATTAGCCTCATTCCACTAAGTGGACTCCTGTTACAGATGCATGCACACATACACACACACACAAACACGCACACACACACACAGAAACACATCAAGCCACAAGCACATACAGACATCAATCACCCACAAAACACTTCCACAGAAACACAGCCTGGCATCTTCTGACATTGTGTGGTTCTGCAGGAATCTCCACCTGGAAGAGAGCAACCATATGGGAGACAGGCGGGCTGTACCTGGAATTCACAGTGGGGGAAGTTTGAAAAAGACTCACCCTACAACCTCTAGGCAAGTCGAAGGCATCATGCAGATACTTTTGGATGTGTAGGGATTTCATGGTTTATTTATTGTGCTCTGCTTTATGTTCCATCAGTCTGGCTGACATCTGCCCTCTCAAGGATCCATGGCTCCCACAAAGAAGACAGTCCAGAGTCCATGGCCAAAGCACTTCCATCGAGATAGCCTTCTCTGCCAATCCACAGGGGCTTGTCGCTAGACAAAGGTGGCATTCACTGAGACTCTAGCGTGAGCTCACAGTTCAGGAGAGGAAAATGGTACAGGCAGAGCTGGCCAGGTATCAGGAAAAAGGTTGCCTGTAATAACCCACTGCAGGACCCTAAAAATTTGAACTTTAGGGCCCCTTCGGGACATCTCTGTGATCGGGTCCCACTAAAAGAGGAGGTATTTCAAGACTGAGGTGGTCAATGATAACTACTCTTCTGAATCCATTCTGAAAGAGGCTGTGTGCAGGAAGCAGGTCCCATGGGAATTGGAATATAGACTGCTGAGATGTTGAGGGGTCTTTAGGTGATGGAAACATACCTGAGACCCTACAGGTGGGTGTCATTGAAAAATGGTTAGACCCTTAACCTCACTGCTTACCTTCATCCTGGGCCTCACAATGGCTCTCTGGAAAAGCCAGGAACACTGACAAAGTCAAGTCCAATGTGGAGCGGTGTTCTCACACCTGGAAAGGCCTCCCATGGGTGCAGATGAAGTTGAGACAATGTCTCAGATGCCCTCTGTGGCCCTTGCATACCTGAAAAGGATGTCCAGTAGTGCTGTTGAGGGTCAATGTGGACACACTATGAAAGCAAATAATAATCAAGACTCACCTGAGAGAAGGAGCTGAATTATGTTGGAGTCCAAACATGTTAAAAAATTCATGTTGGAATGCTTAAATCCTCCTAAAAAGTGCAAACCACCTCAGCTGCCACCATGAGACCATGACCCACAACCTAGAGTGCAGCCAGCCTACATGAAGTCATTTCTGCACCCTGAAATTCCTGCAGCCAAAAGATCTGTGATGAGAGGCAGTACCATCTAGCCATAGCCCAGTGAAAGACCCCCTCCACAGTGAGAAAGGATATGCAGATGAAATGGAACAGAGCCCAGAATGTCAGGCAAATGCCAGGCATGGCTGCCTGCTTCTCATCCTACTGGAATCCTGCAGCCCTCTGATAGGAGTGGAAGAACAAGAGTTTCCATGATGGCAGCTGTAATGAATTCACGGTTTTAAAAGTATCACAGCTGCCAAGTAATTAAAATGTGACAGTGTTAAGATGAAAAACTCATGCAATGGATTTTTATGAGTCTCCTCCATGAAATGGGAAATGTTTTAGTGTGGCTTTATTGCAGGGGGAGTTGATTGGGATGCCAGCGGGTCATGGCCCACCTCCCAAATCACTGTGGAATCATGATCCACAGAAAAGTAAAGAACATGGAGCCCCACAGCCCAAGCAGAGCCACACAGGCAGGCTACCAAAAGCTTGGGAGATTCAAATACAAGAAGGGCTGTAGTGCGTTATCCACATTCCTTTAAGCAGATTTCACTTACAGGCACACACACACACACACAAACACAAACACACACACAGACACATAGCCACACACACACACAAACATCAAACACTCACAACACTTCCAGAGAGACACACAGCCTGGCAGATCCTGAGGCTGAGTGGTTCTGCAGAAAGCCTCACCTGGGAGGGCACAACGTCGGGGAAAACAGGAGGGCTGTAGCTGGAAATCACAGTGAGGCAAATTTCAGTAATAGTCACCCCTACAATCTCTAGGCAGTCCTGAGACATCTTGCTTATCCTTTTGGATTCTTAGGGATTTTTTGGTTTATTCCTGGGGCTCTGCTTGATATTCCTTCAGGCTGGCTCATGTCTGCCCTCTCCTAGGATCATGGGACTATTCTGTGGATCCCACAGAATAAACAGGCAAAAGTCCACTGCAAACACACCTCTAGGGAAGTCTCCTTCTCCACCAAGCAACAGGGACTTGTCGCTAGGCAAGGGTGGCATTCACTTTGACACTAGCCAGAGATCACAGCTGAGGCCTGTGCCCTGAGACTAGGGCATGTGCATTCGCAAGGCAGGCTTGGGCGCCCTACTGTCAGTGCTTTCAGCCTGCATAGGTAGGGGAAACTGCAGAAACAGCATGGTATTGGGAAAATCGCTCCTGTGATAACCCACTGCAGGACCCTTGAAGTCTCAAACTTATGGCCTCTTTGAGCTGTTTCTTTGTCAGATCCCACTGCAGAAGGAGGTGTTTTGAGACTGTAAGGTGGTCTCTGGAAACTGTTTTTCTGCTGCATTCCCCAAAGTGGCTGTGTGCAAGAATCAGTTCCCATGAGAATTGGAATGTAGGCTTGGGAGTTGTTGCGGGGCCTTTGGGTGGTAGAATCATACCTGAGACCTGAGAGGCAGATGTCTGTGAAATAAAGCCATAGCCTTGACCTCACTGCCTTCCTTCATCTTGGCCTCACAAAATTAAGTTCAAGGTGAGCAATGATCTTACATCTAGAACTATCCTTTCACAGGTGCAGAAAAGCTTAAGACAGTGTCACAGGGGCCATCTGTGGCAGTTGCAAGCCAAAAAAGCTGTCGAGTAATGCTGTGGATGGGCAATGTGGGGTCATAATGAAAGTTAAGAAAAATCAGGGCTCATCTGTGAGAATGAGCTGACTTGGGCTGGAGTCTCAGAAATGTTCAAAATTTCTGCCAGAGGACCTAAAAGCCTCCTACAAAGTGCAAACAACCTCAACCACAACAAAAAGACCATGTCACACATCCTGAAGCACAGTCAGCCTACCCAAGGTCCCTTTTCTCCCTGAAATTCCTGGCAGCCAAAAGATCTCTTGTGAGAGGCAGTCCCATTTAGTAAAATCTTAATGAAAGACTCCCTCCACAATGAGAAAGAAAGTGCAGATGAAGTGAAACAGAGCCTTGATTACCAGGCAAATGCAGGCAAGGCTACCTGCTTCTCATCCAACAGGAGTAATGAAGCCTTCTGATAAAAATGGGAGAACAAGAGTTTCCTTAATAGCAGCTGTAATGGGAATTTATGGTTTTAGAAGAAATACAGCTGCCCAGTCATTAAAACCTGACAATGTTTAAAAGGAAACACTCATGTAATGCATTCCCATGAGTTCAACCTCCGTGAAGTGGGAAACGTTTAGTGTGGAAGATGTCAAGCCACATGCAAAATATCCTAAGCCAACGAAGAATATGGAAGTCCGGAAAGAAAAGGAAAGTGTGGAGACCACATCCTACCCAGCATCAGACCATCCCACTTCCACTTAACTCCAGATATGAAAGCCCACAAATCAAGAGTTTGCCAGGATGTCCCAGTTTGCACTCCAAATCTTCTTTGCAGGTTGGTGTACTCCAACCTGAACAACAGGCCATGGTGTGAGCTACTTGTGCAAATAAGGGGATGCAGTTGGACACACCTTCTGTGTCATTTGTCTTCACCTTATTTGCAGGTGAAGGTGCGAGTCCCCATCCACCCATCACCAGATTGTATCCTCATCCATATCTGATATTGCTGCTTACACTGTGTCCAAGAGTGAATACCCAAGGTTATGGAGGAGTGCTCCTCATGACACAAAGCACCTGCTAGCCTTGGAACAGAATTTGAGGTACATTTAAGATTCCCTGAGGACAGGACTGCTTGTGTCTCTCCCTGGGTGGGCTGTAGGACAACTAAAAACTTGTATATGTCTGTTCTTAGGTGTGGTGTGCTCATTTTCCTTCTATAAGAGTGGCTTTATTTGCAGAAGGAGCTGATTTGGAGAGTGGGATGTCTCCACCATCCTCTTAATTCACTGTGGATTCATGATTCACAGAAAAATCAAGCATGTGGAGCTCTGTGTCCCAAACAGAAACACACAGAAAGATACCAAAAGGTTGGGATACTCAACAAAATAAAGAGCTGTGGTGTGTAAGCCACATTTCTTTAAGCAGACTCCACTTACAGGCACACACACAAACGCACACTCAACTCAATGCCACACAGACACAGACCTCCAATACTCACAACACCCATGGAAACACACAGCTCAGCAGGTCCCAAGGGTATGTGGTTCTGCAGGAAGTTCCACTTGGGAGGGAGCAACAGAGAGGAACACAGTAGGGTTGTATCTAGAAATCACAGTGAGACAAGTTTCAAAAAGACTCACACCTACAACATCTAGGCAGGCCTGATGCATCATACAGATCCTTTTGGATCCTTTGGGAATACCTGGTTTATTCCTGGGGCTCTGATTGATGTTTTTTTTTCAGACTATCTCAGGTCTGCACTCTCCTAGGATCATGGGACTATCCCGTAAATCCAACAGAGAAAAAGGAGAGAATCCACAGCTGCCACATCTCCAAAAAGTCTCCTTCTCTGCCAATCCGGAGGAACTTGTCACTAGGCAATGGTGACATTCACTGTGATGCTAGGCAGAGCTCACAACTCAGGCCTGGTGCTTTGAGATGAGGGCATTCACATTTATGAGGCAGGTTCTGGCACCTGGCTCTCAAAGCTATCAGCCTGCCTAAGTAGAGGAATATGGCACAGGCAGAGCTGGGCTTGTATTGGGAAAAACACTGCCTGCCATAATCCACTGCTAGACCCAAAATGTCTAAACAATATGGCCCTTTTTGGCAGCCTCCAGGATCAGGTTCTGAGGAAGGAGGAATCATTTTGAGACTGTGAGGTGGTCACTGCAATCTGCTTCTCTGCTTCCATTCCTGAAAGAGGCTGTGGGCAAGTCCATTCCCACGGGCATTGGAATACCATCTGGTGAGTTTCTGAGGGGTCTCTGGGTGTTGGAATCATCACTGAGACCAAAAAGGCTGGTGTCAGTGAAAGATGGCCAGGCTCTGGACCTCACTGCCTCCCTTTCTCCTGGGCCTCACAGAGGCACTTAGGGAAAGGCAGGAACCATGACAAAAGCAAGTCCAAGATAAAGCATTGTTCTCACACTTCAAACTGGCCTCTCACGAGTGTAAATGAGGTTAAGACAGTGTTTCAGAGGCTGTCTGTGGTGATTACAAGCCAGAAAAAAGTGTCCAGGAGTGCTGATTAGGGGCGAGGTGGATCCCCTGTGAAAGAAAGAAAAATGAAGGCTCACCTGAGAGAAGGAGCTGACTTGTGCCAGAGTCCAAGCAATGTTCAAAGAGTCCTGTCAGAGGACCCAAAACCCTCCTGCAAAGTGTAAACAACATCAGTCCCCACAATGAGACCACAACCCACAACCTGGAATGTAGGCAGTCTATGCAAAGTCTTTTTTGCTTCCTAACATTCCTGGCAGCCAAAAGATCTGTAGGGAGAGGCAGTCCCATCCAGCAAGAGCCAATGAAACATCTAGTCCACAGCAAGGAGGGACATGCAGATGAAGTGAAACAGAGCCAGGATTACCAGGCAAATACAGATATGGCAGTCTGCTTCTTATCCTACAGGAATCATGCAGCCTTCTGATAAAAGTGGGAGAACAACTGTTTCCATGTTGGTGGCTGTAATGGGAATTTACCCTTTAAAAAGTATCATAGCTGACCAGTCACTGAAATGAGACAAAGTTTAGAAAGAAACAATCATGCAATGTATTCCCATGAGAGTCATCACCTTTCAACTGGGAAACTTTTAGTGTGGAAGATGTGGAGCCAAACACAGGAAACCCCAGGCTGAAGAGGAACATGGAAGTCAGAAAAAGAAGAGGCAAGTGCGGAGGCCACATTCCACCTAGCATTAATCTACCATGCTCTGCTTTGGCTCCCAATATGAAAGCCCTCACATCAGGAGTTCACCAGGATGGCCCCAGTTTGTACTTGAAATATTCCCTGCATGTTGGAGTACTTCCACCTGAGCACTGGGCTATGGAGTTGGAAGTACTTTCTGTGTCATCTGTCTTCATTTTATTTGTAGGTGATCTTGAGGTACCCCATGTACCCCTCACCCTATCTGACCTTATTGCTGCCCACACTCTATGTCCCAGGATGGAATCTTACGATGTTGGAGGAGTGCCCTCCCCCATCAAGACGTGAGTCACTTGCTTAGCTGGGACTTGAATTAGAGGTTAAATCAAGGGGCCCTTCAGACAAAACTGCTAGTATCTCTCCCTAGGTTGGCCACAGGACAATGAAACACCGGGAGATGTCTCTTTTTTGGTGTGGTGCGTTCCTCTTGTTAATAGAAGAGTGGCTTTTTTGTACACACAATGTCACAACCACACTCAGACATCCAACACTCACAGCACTCTCACAGAAACACACAGCCCAGCATCTCCTGAGGCTGCATTGTTGTGAAGGAAGCACCATATTGGAGAGAGTCCACAGCACAAGCAGAGCTACACAGGCCACCAAAAGCTTGGGAGACTCAAAAACAGGAAGTCATGAAATGTGTTAGCAGCATTCCTTTAAGGAGACTACACTTACAGTCTCTCACACACACACACACACACACACACACACAAACAAAACCACAATGCCACACACACATGCAGATATCCAGCACTCACAACATTCCCACAGGAAAACACAGCCTGGCAGCTCCTGAGGCTGTGTAGTTCTGCAGGAATCCCCACTGGAAGAAAGCAACCCAAGAAACAGTTGGGCTACACTTAGAAATCACACTGGGGCAAGTTTCAAAAAGACCCACTCCTACAACATCTAGGCAGGCCTGAGGAATACTGCAGATCTTTTTGGATCCTTACAGATTTCACAGTTTATTTCTGTGGCTGTGCTTGATGTTTCTTCAGGCTGACTCACATCTGCCCTCTCCTAGGATCATGGGACAAGTCCATGGATACAGCAGAGAAGACAGGCAAGAGTCCACCACCAACACACATGCATGCATTTCTCCTTCTCCACCAAGCTATAGGAACTTTTTCCTTGGCAATAAGTGACCTTCATTGTGATTCTAGCCAGATCTCACAATCACGCCTGGTGCTCTGATACTAGTGTATGCCCATCCATAATGCAGGCTCAGGCATCTGGCTGTCAGATGTGTCAGCTTGCCTACCCAGATGAATATGGTAGAGGCAGAGCCGACCTGGTATTGAGAAAACACTGCCTATGAAAACCTACTGCAAGACACTAAAAGTCTTGAACTCAGGGCCACTTACGGCTGACTCCATGGTCATGTCGCACTGCAGGAGGAGATGTTTTGAGAAAGTGAGCTGGTCGCTGGAAACTGCTCTTCTGACTCCATTCCCAAAAGGGGCTGTGTGCAAGAATCTGGTTTCATAGGGAATGGAATATGTTCTGGTGTGTTGTTGAGGGTTCTTTGAGTGATAGAATCATACCTGAAATGCCAAAGGAGGGTGTCAGTGAATGATGGCCAGGATCTAGACCTCACTCCTTCCTTTCATCCTGGGTCTTGCAGGCACTCTCTGGGAAAATTAGGAACCCCAACAAAGTCATGTCTGATGAGGGACAGTGTTCTCATACCTCAGACTGGCCTTTCACCAGTGCAGATGAGGATGAGACAGTGTCTTAAGTGCTGTTGTTGTGATGGCAAGCCTGAAAATTGTGTCATGTTGTTCTCTTGAAGGACACTGTGGATTCCTCATGAAAGCAAAGACAAATCGAGGCACACCTGAGAGAATGAGCTGTCTTGTTCTGTAGTCCAAGCAATGTTCAATGACTCCTATCAGAAAACACAAAGGCCTCCTGCAAAGTGCAAACTAACTCACCTTCAACAATGAGACAACGACCCACAACCTGGAGTGCAGTGAGCATATCCGAAGTCCAACTTGCTCTCTGAAGTCCCTGGCAGCTGAATAATATGTGGGCAAAAGCAGTTCCATTTAGCAATAGCCCAGTGAAAGAGCCCTTCTACAAGGAAAAGGCAGTTCAAATGAAATGAAACAGGGGACATATTACCAGGCAAAAGCCAAACATGGCTGCCTGCATCTCATCCTACAGGAATTATGCTGTCCTCCAATAGAAGGGGAAAAACAAGTGTTTCCTTGTTGGAGCCTGTAACAGGAATTTATGATTTAAAAGTTATCAAAGCTGCCCAGTTATTAAAATGTGACAGTGTTTAGAAGGAAACAATCACACAGTAAATTCCCATGAGGGTTTTTCTCCATGAATGAGGAAATGTTTAGTGTAGAAGTCATTGAGCCAGAAAAAGTAAACCCTAGGATGACAAGAAACATGGAAGGCAAAGAAAGAAGAGGCAATTATGGAGACCACATTCCACCTAGCATCAATCCATTTCACTCCCATTTGACTCCCGGTATGAAAGCTCTCAAATCCAGAACTTTTCAGGGTGGCCCTAATTTGCATTTCAAATGTTCCTTGCTCCTTGGAATACTCCCACTTTAACACTGAGCCATTGTGTGGACTAATTGTGCAATTAAAGGAATGTGAGGATGGAGTTGGAAACACGATCTGTGTCATCTGTGTTCATTTATTTTTTTTTGCAGATGAAGTTGTGGGACCCTGTCCCCCCCTCAACAGATTGTATCTTCACCCCTATGTGACCCTTTTGCTGCTCACACTTGATGTCCAAAGATGAAAAGCCAAGTAGATGGAGTACCCGCTCATGTCATGAAACACCTGCTTGAATGGGAACCAAATTCAATATGATCTCAAGAAACCCTGCGGACAGTACTACTACTGTCTCACACTGGGTTGGTTGCAGGACAACAGAACACTGGGAGAGATTTGTGTTTTTTTTTTTTGTTTTTTTTTTTTTTTTTGGTGCGTTGTGCTCCTGTTCTTCCTAGAAGAGTGGCTTTTTTTGAGGGAGTAGGTGACTTGGATGCTGGCGGGTCTCAGCCCGCCTCCCAATTCATTGCAGATTTATGATCCACCAAAAAACAAAGAACACAGAGTCCCAAAGCCCAAGCAGAGCCACACAGATAGGCCATCAAAAGGTTGGCAGACTCAAAGAAAATTCATTGAAGTGCGTTAGCCACATTCCTTTTATAGGAATTTATAGGCACTTCATTTATAGGCACACCATTTATAGGCACTATAAACTCCATTTATAGGCACTCAACACACACAAACACACACATCCACAGACACATTCAATGCCATCCACACATGCAGACATCTAACACTCTCAACGCCCACAGAAACACAGCCTATCAGCTTCTGAGACCACATGGTTCTGCAGAAGGCCCCACCTGGAAGACAGCAACCCCAAGGAACAGAGTTGTCTTTTACCTAGACATCACAGTGGGGTCAGTTTCATAAAGTTATTCCTGGGATTCTGCTTGACCTTTCTTCAGGCTGACTGATGTCTGCTCTCTCCTAGAATCATGGGACAATCCTGTGGATGCCACAGAGAAGACAAATTAGAGTCCACTGCCTATGCACCTCCATGGAGGTCTTCTTCTCTGCCAAGCCACAAGGACTTGTTGCTAGTCAATGGTACATTCATTCTGACACCAGACAGAGCTCTCAATCAGGCATGGTACCCTGAGACTAGCAGAGGCACATTCATGAGGTGGGCTCAGGCTCCAGGCTGTCAGAGATTTCAGCCTTCCTAAACAGAGAAAAATGGCACAAGCAGAGCTGGCCTGGTATAGGAAAAAAGGGCTGCCTACAAAACCTCATTGCAGGACCCTAAAAGTCTCAATCTCAGGGCACCTTTGGGCCATCTCCATGGTTGGATCCCACTTGAGTAGGGGACGTTTCCAAACTATCAGCTGGTCACTGGAAACTACTCTTCTGACTCCATTCCTGAAGGAGGCAGTGTGCAAAATTGAATCCCATGGGAATTGGAAAATAGTCTGGTGTGTTGCTGAGGTGTCTTTGGGTGATAGAATCATACCTGAGACACCAGAGGTGGGTGTCAGCAAAAGATGGCTGGGTGTTTGACCTCATTGCCTCCCTTCATCCTGAGCCTCGCAGGGGCTATCTGGGAAAGGCAAGAACCAAAACAAAGAGAAGTCCAAGGTGGAGCAGTCTTCTGAAACCTCGAAATGGCCTCTTACATGTGCAGTTGAGACAGACTCTTAGATGCTATCTGTGGCCATTGCAAGCTGGAAAATGATGTTCAGTAGTGCTGTTGAGGGGCAATGTGGACATCCCATGAAAGCAAAGAAAAATCAAGGTTCATCTGAGAGAATGAACTGCCTTGTGCTAGATCCAAGAAACGTTCAAAGATTCCTTTCAGAGGACTCACAAATTTAATGCAAAGTGCAAACCACCTCAGCCTTCACAAGGAGACCATGACCCACATCCTGGAGTGCAGCCAGCCTACCCAAAGTTTATTTTGCTTCCTGTAATTCCTAGAAGAAAAAAAAAAAAATTCTGTGGTGAGAGGCAATACCATCCAGCAGCAGCACAGTGAAATTCCCCCTCCAGTATGAGAAAGGATATGCAGATGAAATAGAACAGAGCCTAGAATATCAGGCAAAAGCCTGATATGGCTGCCTACTTCTCACCCTACAGAAGTCTTGCTGCCATCCAATAGAAGTGGTAGAACAAGAGTTTCTTTGATGGCAGCTGTAATGGGAATTCACAGTTTTAAAAGTATCACAACTTCCAAGTAATTAAAATGTGACAGTGTTAAGATGAAACACTCAAGCAACGGATTCCCATAAGGTTCACCCTCCCTGTACTGGGAAATGTGTAATGTGGAAGATCTTGAGGCAGACCTAGGAAACCCTAGGCTGACAAGGAACATGGAAGTCAGGAAAAAAAGAGGCAAGTGTGGATGCCACATCCCACCCAACATCAATCCATCACACTCCCATTTGGCTTCTGGTATGAAAGCCCTTAAATCGGGAATTTGCAGGATGGCCCCAGTTTGCACTCTAAATGTTCCGTGCATGTTGGAGTACTCCCACCTGAACACTGGGCCATTTTGTGGAGTGCTGTGCAATTAAGGGAATTTAGGATGCAGTTGGAAGCAACTTGTGTGTTATCTGTTCCATCTTTTTTGCATGGGAAGGTGCAGGTCCCTGTCCACACCTCACCACATTGTATCCTCACTCCTCTCTGACTTTACTGCTGATTACACTCTCCCAAGAATAAAATCCCAAGATAACAGAGGAATGGCCTCTCGCAAAGTGAAGCACCTGCTCAGCTGGCATCCGAATTCAAGGTAAGTTGAAGAATCCCTGTGGACAGGATTGCTTATGTCTCTCTTTGTGCTGGCTGAAAACAGTGAAACACTGGGAGATATCTGTTCTTGTGTGTGGTGTGCTCTTCCTCTTCTACTCTTTCTAGAAGAGTGGCTTTTTTTTTTTTTTTTGCAGAGGGAGGTGGTTTGGAACCCGATGGGTCTCAGCCAGGCTCCACTTTCATTGTGGATTCATGATCCACAGAAAAATAAAGAACACAGAGCCCCTCAGCCTAAGCAGAGTCACACAGAACACAGATGGTCCACCAAAATGTTGGAACTCAAAAAAAGGAAGTAATGTAGTGCTTTAGCCACATTCCTTTAAGCAGATTCCACTTACAAGCACATGCACACACACTCATACACCCTAAAGCACACTTACATGCATATATCCAACACTTGCAACACTCTCAGAGAAACACACACACCAGCAGCTCCTGAGGCTGTATGCTTCTGCAGGAAGTCCCATATGGGAGAGAGAAAACCCAGGGAACACAGGCAGGCTTTACCTAGAAATCACAGTGGGGCATGTTTCAAAAAGACTCAACCTTACAACTTCTAGACTGGCCTGAGGAATCCTGCAGATCTTTTAAATCATTAGGAATGTTGTGGTTTATTCCTGAGGATCTGCTTGACAGTTCTTCGGGCTGGCTCATGTCTGCCCTCTCCTAGGATCATGAAACTCTCCTGAACATTCCACAAAGAAGACAGGAGACAGTCCACTGGTGACAGACATCCAAGGAGGTCTCCTCCTTTGCCAAGCTGCAGGGACTTGTCACTAGGAAATGGTGGCATTGATTGTGAAGGTAGCCAGAGCTATCTATTAGGCCTTGTGCCCTGAGACTAGAGCATGTGCATTCATGAGGTAGGCTCAGGCACCCGGCTGTCAGAGCTGTCAGCCTGATTGAGCAGAGGAAAATGGTACAGGCAGAGTGGGCCTAGTGTCATGAAAAAGGCTGCCTGTGATAATCCACTGTGGGACCCTAAAATTCTCAACCCTAGGGCTCCTTCGGGATGCCTCCATGGTTGGTACCCACTGGAGGAGGACACATTACCAAACTGAGGAGGTCAGTGAAAATTGCTTTTCTGACACCACTCGTGAAAGAGGCTCTGTGTAAGAATCAGGTCCCATAGAGAGTGGAATATTGTCTAGTGAGTTGTTGAGGGGTTTTTGTGTGATGGAATTATGCCTGAGACCTCAGAGGCTGGTGTCAGTGAATGGTGGCTGGACCCTTGGCCTCTTTGCCTCCCATCATCCTGGGCCTTGCAGGGGCTATCTGGTAAAGGCAGAAACCATGACAAAGGCAAGTCCAAGATTGAGAAGTGTTCTCCCATGTTGAACTGGCCTCTCACTGGTGCAGATGATATTGAGAAATTGTCACAATGGAGGTCTGCAGTGATTGCAAGCCTGAAAAAGGTGCCCAGTAGTGCTGTTGTGGGGTAATGTGGATCCAGCATGAAAGAAAAGAAAAATCAAGGCTTTCCTGACAGAACAAGCTGACTTGAGCTGGAGTCCAAAAAACTTCCAAAGACTGCTGTCAGAGGAAACAAAAGCCTGCAAATTACAAACAACCTCAGCCCCCACAATGAGAAAATGACCCACAACCTGGAGTGCAGCCACCTTACTTAAAGTTCTTTTTGATCTCTGAAATTGGTAGCAGTAAGAAGATCTGTATGGAGAGGCAGTCCCATCCAGCAACAGCCCAGTGAAATACACCCTCTACAGTGAGAAAGGACTTGCAGATGAAATGAAACAGAGGTTAGATTACCAGGCAAAACCCACATATGGCTGCTTTCTTCTCATCCTACCATAATCTTGCAGCCCTCCAATAGAAGTGGGAGAACAAGAGTTTCCCTATTGGTGATTGTAATGGGAATTTATGGTTTTAAAAGTATCACAGCAGCTCTGTCATTAAAATGTGACAGTGTTTAGAAGGAAACACGCAATGCATTCCCACGAGGGTCATCTTCCATGAACTGAGAAATGTTTAGTGTGGAAGATGTCGAGCAAGACCCAGGAAATTCTAGGCCGATGAGGAACATGAAAGTGAGAAAAAGAATAGGCAACTGTGGAGGCCGCATCCCACCCAGCATCAATCCATCCCACTTTTCTTTGTCTCCACATATGAAAGCCCTTAAATTGGGAGTTTGCCGGAATGACTCCAGTTTACACTATCTATGTTCCCTGCACCTCGGAGTACTCATACTAGAACATCTGGCCATGGTGTGGACAGCTTTTGCAAGTAAGGGAATGTAGTAAAGGAGTTGTAAGCACCTTCTGAGTCTCTCTTCACCATTTTTGCAGGTGAACATGCGGGATCCCGTCCACCCATCACCAGATTGTATCCTCACCCTTATCTGACCTTATTGCTGCTCATACTCTAGGTACCACCATGAAATCCCAGGATGAGGGAAAAGTTCACCCTCATGACATGAAGAAACTTCTCATCTGGGAACCAAATTCGATTTAAATTCGAGGGGGCCTGTAGATAAAACTGCTAGTGTTTCTTTCTCGGTTTGCTACAGGAAAATGAAACATTGGTACATATACATTCTTGGGTGTGGTGTGCTCTTCTTATCTCTAAAAGAGTGGAGCTTTTTTTTTTTTTTTTTTTTTGCAGAAGGAGTTTGTTTTCACCTCTGCATGTCTCAGCCAGCACCAAATTCACTGCAGATTCCTGATCCACATAAAAATAAAGAACACGGAGCCCTGCAGCCTAAGCAGAGCCAACACAGAGAGGCCACTAGAAAGTTTGGAGACTCAAAAAAAAAAAAAAAAAAAAGAAGTGCTGCAGTGCATTACCCACATTCCTTTAAGCACACAAACACACACATACTAAGCCACACATACACGCAGACATCCAACACTCACAACACTCTCACAGTAACACACAGCCCAGCAGCTTCTCAAGCTGTGTGATTCTGTAGGAAGCCTCACCTGGGAGACAGCAACTCTGGGGAACACAGCTGGGCTGTATCTAGAAATCAGAATGGAGCAAGTTTCAACAAGTCTCACCCTCACAATATCTAGATAGGTTGAGGCATCCTGCAGAACATTTTGGATCCTTAGGGATTTCACTGTTTATTCCTGGGGTTGTGCTTGAGGTTTCTACAGGCTGGCTCATATCTGCAATCTCTGACAGTCATGGGACTATCCCATGGACCCCACAGAGAAGACAGGTGACAGTCCACAACTGATGCACCTCCATGAAAGTTTCCTTCTCCTCCATTCCATAGGGGTTTGTCCCTAGGCAAAGGTGGCTTTCATTGTGACACTAGCCAGCTTTCACAATAAGGCCTGTTGCCCTGAGACTAGCAAATGCACATTTGTGAGGCAGACTCAGGCACCCAGTTGTCAGAGCTGTCATACTGCCTAAGCAGAGGAAAATGGTAGAGGCAGAGTTGTCCTGGTATCAGGAAAAAGGCTGCCTGGGATAACACATGGTGGGACCCTAGAAATCTTGACCTTAGGGCACATTTGGGCAGTCTGTGTGGTCAGATCATGCTGGAAGAGAAGATATTTTGAGACTGTGAGGTATTCAGTGGAAACTACTCTTCTGACTCCATTCCTGAAAAAGGCTGTGTGCAAGAATCTGGTCCCATGGGGTTTGGAAGATAGTCTGGTGATATCTTAAGGGTTCTTTAGGTGACAGAATCATATCTGAGACCCCCAAGGCACAAATCAAAAAAAGATGGCTGGGTTCTTGACTTCATTGCCTTCCTTCATCCTGGAAGTCACTCTGGGAGGTTCTCTGGGAAAGTCATGAACAATGACAAAGGCAAGTCCATGTTGGAGCAGTATTCTCACACCTCCAAATATCTTCTCATGGATGCAGATAAGATTGAGACTATGTCCCAGAGATGCTCTTTGGCAATTGCAAGCCTGAAAAGGGTGTCCAGTAGTGCAATTGAGGGAACTGTGGAACCCCATGAAATCAAAGAAAAATCAAAGCTCACCTGAGAGAAGGAGCAGATATATGCTGGAGTTCAAGCAATGTTCCAAAATTTGGATCATCCAAAAGATGATCCAAAAGCCTCCTGTAAAGTGAAAACAACTTCAGTCCCCACAAAAAGACCACAACCCACAAGCAGGCACACAGCCAGTCAACCCAAAGTCCCTTTTGCTCCCTAAAATCCCTGGCAGCCAAAATATTTATGGTGAGAGGCAATCCCATGCAGCAACAACCCAATGAAAAACCCCCTCCACAAAGAGAAAAGATGCATAGAATAATTGAAATGTAGCCTAGATTACTAGGGAAAATCTAGATGTGGCTGCCTGCTTCTAATCCTAAAGGAATCATGCAGCCTTCCAATAGAAGTGAAAGAATAAAAGTTTCCTTGTGGGCTGCTGTAATGGGAATGTATGGTTTTAAAATATCACAGCTGCCTGGTCATTAAAATGTGACAGGGTTTAGAAGAAGACACTCATGCAGTGGATTCCCATGAGGGTCCTACTCCATGAACTCAGGAAAGTTTACCATGGAAGACATTGAGCAAGACCCAGAAAACCCTAGGCTAACAAGGAAGATGGAAGTCAGGAAAAGAAGAGGCAAGTGTGGAGGCCACAGGCCACCCAGCATCAATCCATCCCATTCCCATTTGGCTCCAGGTATGAAATCCCTCAAATCAGAACTTTGACAGGATGGTCCCAGTTTGCACTCTGAATGTTCCCTACATGTTGCAGTACACCCACCTGAACAGCTGGTCATGTTGAGAACTGCTTGTGAAATTAACTCATTCAGGGATGCAGTTGGAAGCACCTTATGTCATCTGTCTTCATTTTTTTTGCAGGTGAATTTGTGGGACCCTATCCACCCCTCTCAGATTGTATCCTCACCCCTCTCTGACTTTATTGCTGCTCACACTCTTTGTCCCAGAACGAAATCCCAAGATGATGGAGGAGTGCCCACTCATGACTCGAAGCACCTGCTAAGCTAGGAAGGAAATTCAAAGTAAATCAATGGGCCTTGTGGACAGGACTGCTAGAATTTCTCGCCGGGATGACTGCAGGACAATGAAACACTGAAAGATTTATGTTCTTGGGTTTGGTGGGCTCCTCTTCTTTCTAGAAGGTTGGATATTTTTTTGCAGGGGGAAGTGATTTGGACCACAGATGGTCAGAGTCAGCCTCTCAATTTATGGCTGATTCAAGATCCACAGAAAAATAAAGAACACCTAGCCCTGCAGCCCAAGCAGAGCCACATAGACAGGCCACCAAGTAGGTTGGCAGACCCAAAAAATAAATAAATAAAAAGAAGGTCTGTGGTGTGTTAGTCACATTCTGTTAAGCACACTCCACTTACAGGCACATGCACATACACTCAAAAAACAAATACAAAATGACACACTTAGGCAGATGTTCAACATGCACAACACTCCCATGGAAACAAATAGCCCAGCAGCTTCTGAGGCTGCATGGTTCTGCAGGAAGCCCCATCTGGAAGAGAGCAACCCCAGGGAACATAGACAGGCTGTACCTCAAAATCACAATGGGGCAAGTTTCTAAAGAACACAACTTATAGGCATCCCTGAGACATCCTGCAGATTTTTTGGATACTTGGGAATTTCACTATTTCTGGGTCTCTGCTTGAAGTTTCTTCAGGCTGGCTCATGTCTGCCCTTTCCTAGGATGATGGGACTATCCCAAAAATCCCAAAGGGAACACAGGTAAGAGTCCACTGCCAACGCTCTTCCACGGAGGTCTCCTTCTCCACCAAGCCACAAAGACTTGCCACTAGGCAATGTTGGCATTCATTGTGATGCTAGCCAGAGCTCACATCTCAGGCCTGGTGTCCTGAGACTGGCACATGCCCATTCATGAGGCAGTTTGAGTACCTGGTTGTCAGAGCTATCAGCCTGCCTAAGCAAAGAAAAATGTTCCAGGCAGACCTGGCATGCTATCAGGAAAAAGGCTGCCTGTGATAACCCACTGCAGAACCAAAAACTCTCAACCTCAGGGCCACTTCAGGCCATCTCTGTGGTCTCATCCCATTGGAAGAGGAGATGTTTCAATACTGTGAGATGGTCACTGGAAACCGTTTTTCTGACTCTATTCTGGAAAGAGGCTTTGTGCAAGAATTGGGTCCCATAGGGATTGGAAAATATTCTGTTGGGTAGTTGATAGGTCTTTGGGTAATGGAATCATAAATGAGTCACCAGGGTCAGATGTCAGAAGAAGATGGCCAGGCCCTTGACCTCTTTGCTTCCCTTCATCCTGGTCCTCACAGAGCCTCTCTGGGAAAGGCAGGAACCATGACAAAGGCAAGTCCAAGCTGAAGCAGTGTTCTCACACCTCAAACTGACTTCTCAGGGGTGCAGATGAGGTTGAGATAGTGATGCCAAGGCCGACTGTGGCAATTGGAAGTCTGAAAAGGGTGTCCAGTTGTTTAGAGGCACTGTGGACCTGACATGAGAGCAAAGAAAAATCAAGACTAACCTGAGAGAACAAGTTGACTTGTGCCACAGTTTAAGCAATGTTTAAATATTTTTGTCACAGTACAAAAGGCACCCTGCAAAGTGTAAACAACCTCAGCACACACAGTGAGACAAAAACCCACAACCTGCATGTAGCCATCCTGCTTGAAATCCCAATTTGCTTTCCAAAATTGTTGGCAGCTAAATAATCTGGGGGGAGAGGTAGTCCAATCCAGCCACAGCCCAGTGAAAGGTCCCCTCCACAATGAGAAGACAATGCAGATTAAATGAAACAGAGGCTAAATTACCAGGAAAAGGTGAGACATGGCTGCTGCTTTTCACTCCAGGAATCACGTAACCCTCCAATAGAAGTGAGAGAACAAGAATTTCCCGGTTGGCTGCTTTAAAGGGAATTTATGGTTTTAAATGTATCAAAGCTGCCAACTCA
This sequence comes from Pongo pygmaeus, assembly GCF_028885625.2. Lineage (NCBI taxonomy): Eukaryota > Metazoa > Chordata > Mammalia > Primates > Hominidae > Pongo > Pongo pygmaeus. The sequence continues at coordinate 13,709,969 of NC_072397.2, read as the reverse complement.
GTAAAACGTCACAATAATTGGAAGGAAACACTCACAAAATGGATTCCCATGAGAGTAATTCTCCATTAACTGAGAAAGGTTTATTGTGGAAGTCAGACCCAGAAAACCCTAGGCCAATAATGAACATGGAAATCAGGAAAAGAAGAGCCAAGTCTGGAGGCCATATCTCACACACGGTCAATCCATTACACATCTGTTTGGCTCTAGGTATGGAAGCGCTCAAATGGTGAGTTTTCTGGCATGACCCCAGTTTGCATTCCAAATGTTCCTTGTGGGTTGTAGTATTTCCATATCAACACCAGGCCTTGGTGTGGACTGCCTCTTCAATTAAGGGAATTCAGGGATGGAGTTGGAAGCAACATCTGTGTCATCTGTCTTCAATTTTTTTGCAGGTGAAGTTGTGGGACCCCACCCACCCCTATCCAGATTGTGTCCTCAACCCTATCTAACTTAATTGCTGCTCACTTTCTATGTCACAGGATATAATTGCAAGACAATGGAGGAGTGCCCGCTCATGACATGAAGCACCTTTTTAGTTGGGAACCAAATTCAAGGTAAATTCAAGGGGCTCTGTGAACAGAACTTACACTGTCTCTCCCTGGGTTGGCAACAGAACAATGAAACACTGGGAAATGTCTGTTTTTCCATGTGGTGTCCTATTCTTTCTTGAAAAGTGACTTTTTTTTTTTTTTTCAGGGGGGAGGTGATTGGGAGTCTGGTGCATCTCGGCATGCCTCCCAATTCACTGTGGATTCAGGATCCACAGAAAAATAAAGAACACAGAATCCCACAGTCCAAATGAAGCCACACAAATGGCCACCAAAAGGTTGGGAAACTCAAAAAAAAAAAAAGCGCTGAAGTGCATTAGCCACATTTCTTTAAGCAGGCTCCAATTAAAGGGACAGAGACACACTCACACAAACAGACAATACCACACCCACAAGCAGAAATCCTACTCTTGCAACACTCCTGCAGAAGCAGCCCAGAAGGTCCTGAGGCTTCATGATTCTGCAGGAAGCCTCTCCTGGGAAACAGTAACCCAGGAATATACAGGCAAACTCTTCCTAGAAATCACAGTGAGATAAGTTTCAAATATATTCACCCATGAAAAGTCGATACAGATCTGAGTAATTCTGCAGATGCTTTTGGATTCTTAGGGATTTTGTGGTTTATTTCTGGGTTGTGCTTGATGTTTCTTCAGGATGGCTCACATCTGCTCTCTCCTAGGATCATGAGACTATCCTGTGGATCAACAGAACAGACAGGTTGAAGACACAAACACATTTCCACAAACACATGGAAGCCTCCTTCTTTGCCAATCCACAGAGAATTGTTGATAAGCAATGGGGACATGTATTGTGATGCTAGCCAGAGTTCACAGTCATGCCTAATGCCCTGACAGTAGTTCATAAAGATTCATGAGACACCTGGCTGTCAGAGCTATCAGCCTGCCTAAGCAGAGAATAATGGTACAGGCAGAGCCAGCCTGGTATTAAAAACAAACAAACAAACAAGCAACAAACAAACAAAAAACTGCCAATGAAAATCCACTGTGGGACCCTAAAACTCCTGAACTCAGTGCTTCTTCTGGCCATCTCAGTGGTCAGGTCCCGCTAAAGGCTAAGGCGTCTTGAGACTGTGAAGTGGTCATTGGAAACTGCTCTTCTGACTCCATTTCTGAAAGAGGCTGTGTGCAAGAATCAGGTCCCATGGGGTTGATGCTACATAGGATGTGGCCTGCACACTTGCCTCTTCTTTTCCTGACTTCCATATTCCTTGTTGGTCTAAGGCTGCCTGGGTCTGGCTCAATGACTTTCACAGTAATGCTTCCTCACTCAAGGAGAACGACCCTCATGGGAATGACCCTCAGTCTGGTGTGGTGTTGAGGGTTCTTTGGGTGATAGAATCATACCTGAGACACCAGAGGCAGGTGTAAGCAAAAGATGGTCGAGCTCTTGATTTCAGTGTCTCCATTCATTTTTGGCCTTGTAGGTGCTTTCTGAGAAAGGCAGGAACCATGATAAAGGCAAGTCCAATTTTGAGCTGTGTACTCACACTTCAGACTGGCCTCTCACAGGTGCTGATGAGGTTGAGACAGTGTCTCAGAGGTCATTTGTGTTGACAGCAAGACTGAAAAGACTATTCAATAGTGTGTGAAGTGGCAGTGTGGATTACCCATGAAAACAAAGAAAAATAGAGGCTCTCCTGATAAAATGAGCTGCCATGAGCTCAAGTCCAAGCCATGTTCAATAGTTCCTATCGAGAACCCAAATGCTTCCTTCAAAGTGCAAACATTCTCTGCCCCCACAGTGAGATAATGACCCACAACCTGGAGTGCAGTCAGAATACCCGAGGGCCATTTTGCTCTCTGAAATTTCTGATATCTAAATAATCTGTGGCCAGAGGCAGTCCCATCCAACAAAAACTCAATGAAAGACCCCTGCCACAATAAGGAGGCTGTGCGGATGAAATGAAAAAAGGCAGATTACCAGGAAAATGCCAGACATGGGTTCCTGCTTTTCATCCTACAGGAATTATGCAGCCTTCTGATGAAAGTGGGAGAACAAGAGTTTCCATGTTGGTGGCTGTTACAGGAATTTATGGTATTAAAAGTATCAAAACTGTCCAATTATTAAAATGTCCATTGTTTAGAAGGAAACAGTCATGCAATGGATTCCCATGAGGTTCGTTCTCCATGAACTAGGAAACAGTTAGTGTGGAAGTCGTTGAGCCAGACCAAGGCAACCTTAGACCAACAAGGAATATGGAAGTCAGCAAAAGAAGAGGCAAGTGTGTAGGCCACATCCTATTCAGCATCAGTCCATTCCATTCCCATTTGTCTCCTGGTATGAAAGCCCTCAAATCGAAAGTTTGCCAGGATAGCCCAAATTTGCACTCCAAATGTTCATTACACATTGCAGTACTCCCACTTAAACACCAGGCCATGATGTGAACTGCTTGTGCAATTAAGAGAATGCAGGGATGGATCTGGAAGCACCTTCTATGTCATCTGTCTTCATTTTTTTGCAGGTGAAGTTGTGGGACCCCATCCACCCTTCACCAGATTGTATTCTCATCACTATCTGGCTTTATTTCTGATCATACTCTATGTTCCAGGATGAAACCCCAAGACAACGGAGTACTGCCCCCTCATGAGGTGAAGCAACTGCTCAGCTGGGAACTGAATTCAAGGTAAATTCAAGGGGCTCTGCAGGAAGAACTTGTGGGTTGGCCACAAGACAATGAAACACTTTGAGATATCTGTTGTTTTGTGTGGTGTGCTCCTTTTCATTGTAGAAAGTGGCTTTTTGTGCAGAGGTGGTGATTTGGATGCTGGCATGTCTCAGCCCTCCTCCCAACTTACTGTGGATTCATGATCCAAAGAAAAATAAAGAACACAGAGCCCCAGAGCCAAGCAGAGCCTTAAAGACAGGCAATGAAAAGGTTTTGAGATTTAAAAAAAGGAGGACTGAAGTGTGTTAGGCACTTTCCTTTAAGCAGACTCCACTTACAGGGAAACACACACACTCACACAAACACACAATACCACACACACACACGAAGACATCAAGTCTTGGAACACTCCCACGGAAACACACAGCCTGGAAGTTCCTGAGGCTGCGTGGTTCTACCGGAAGCCCCAACTGAGAGAGACTTCACTGACTCACGTCATCCTGAGCCTCTCAGGGGCTTTCTGGGAAAGATAGGAACCACGACAAAAGCAAGCCCAAGATGGAGCAGTGTTCACACATCTCAGACTGGCCTCTCAGGGTTGCAGATGAGGTCAAGATGGTGTTTCAGAGGATGACTGTTGCAATGGCAAGCCTTGAAAGAGCTTGACCAGTAGTACTGATTAGGGGCACTGTGGATTCCCCATGAAAGCAAAAAAAAAATCAAATTTCACCTGAGAGAACCAGCTGCCTTGGGCTGGAGTCCTAGCAATGTTTAATGATTCCTGTCAGAGGGGTCAAAAGCCTTTTGCAAAGTGCAAAAAACCTCAGCCCCCACAACGAGTCAACTACACACAAGTTGGAGCACAGCCAGCCCATGCAAAGTCCGTTTTGCTCTCTGGAATCCCTGGCAGCTAAATAATCGATGGCCAGGCAAAAGCCAAACACAGCTGCCTGCCTCTCATCCTACAAGAATCATGTAGCCCTCGATAGAAGTGGGAGAACAATAATTGTTTGTTGGCAGATGTAATGGGAATCTACAGTTTTAACAAAGCTGCTTAGTCTTTAAAACATGACAATATTTAGAAGGAAACTCTCATGCAATGCATTCCCATGAGGTTAGTTCTCTGCAAACTGAGAAACATTCAATGTGGAAGTTGTTGAACCAGACCCAGGAAACTCTAGGCCAATGAGGAACATGGAAGTCAGAAAAAGAAGAGGCAAGTATGGAGTCCACATCCTACCAGGCGTCAATCCATTCCACTCCCATTTTGCTGCAGGTATGAAAGCCCTCAAATCAGGAGTTTGCCAGGATGGCCCCAATTTGCACTCCAAATATTGGAGTACTACCACCTGTATACCAGGCCATTATGTGTACTGCTTGTGCAATTAAGAGGATGCAGGCATGTATTTGGAAGCACATTCTGTGCCATCTGTCTTTATTTTGTTTTTGCAGGTGAAGTTGTGGGATGCCATCCACCCCTCACCAGATTGTATCTTCACCACTGTCTGACCTTATTGCTGCTCACATTCTATATTCAAGGATAAAAATCACAAGATGATTGAGAAGTGCCCCCTCATGATGTGAAGCACCTGCTTGGCTGGGAACCAAATTCGAGGTAAGTTCAAAGGGCTCTGAAGACAGGACTGCTAGTGTTTTCCTTGCGTTGTTTGCAGGGCAACAAACCACAGGAGATGTGTGTTTTTTCATGTGATGTGCTCCTCTTCTTTCTAGAAGACTGACTTTTTTTTTTTTTTTTTTTGTAGTGGGAGTTGATATAGATGCTGGCAGGTCTTGGCCCACTTCCCAATTTACACTGAATTCATGATTCACAGAGAAATAAAGGACTAGGACCCCCGCAGCCCAAGCAGAGCAACACAAACTGGCCACCAAAAGTTTAAGAGACTAAAAAAAATTGATGAAGTACATTAGCCACATTCCTTTAAGCTGACTCCACTTACTGCCCCCCAGCAACACAAACACAGACAATGCTGCACACACATGCAGGCATCCAAATTTCTCAACATTCTCACAGAAGCAAACAGCCAGCAGCTCCTGAGGTTGTGTGGTTGTGCAGGAAGCCCCACCTGGGAGAGAGTAACCCTGGGGAACACAGGCAGGCTGTACCTAGAAATTACAGTGGGGCAAGTTTCAAAAAGACCCACCCCTACAACATCTAGGCAGGCCTGAGGAATTCTACGGATCCTTTTTGATCCTTAGAAATTTCACAGTTTATTCCTGGGGCTCTGCTTCAGGTTTCTTGAGGCTGGCTCACAGCTTTCCTCTCCTAGGATTGTGGGACTATTCTGAGGATCCCACAGACAAGATAGGCAAGAGTCCACTACCAAAGCACCTCCACAGATGTCTTTTTCTCTCCCAAGCCTCAAGGACTTGTTGCTAGGCACAGTGATTTTCATTGTGCCACTAGCCAGAGCTCATAAGCAGTCCTGATGCACTGAAACTACTGCAAGCACAGTCATGAGGTAGGCTTGTGTGTCTGGCTGTCAGAGTTGTCAGCCTGCCTAAGAAGAGGAAAATGGTACAGGCAAAGGTGGCCTAGTACTGGGAAAAAGGCTGCCTGTGAAAACCCACTTTGGGAACTTAAAATTCTCAACCTCATGGTTCCTTCTGTCTGTCTCCATGGTCAGGCCCTGCAGAAGGAACAGGCCTTTCAAGACTGTGAGGTGGTCACTGGAAACTGCTCTTCTGAGTCCATATCTGAAAGAGGCTGTGTGCAAGAATTGAATCCCATGGGGATAGGAATATAGTCTGATGTGTTGTTGAGGGTCCTTTGGGTGATAGACTCATACCTAAGACAGCAAAAGCAAGTGTCAGCCAAAGATGGCTGGGACCTTGACCTCACTGCCTCACTTCTTCCTGGGTCTTTCAGGGGCTCTCTGGGAAAGGCAGGAACAACATCAAAGGGAAGTCCAAAGTGGAGCACTGTTCTGAAAAGTGAATTCAAAGTAAGTTCAAGGGGCCCTTTGGACAGGACTGCTAGTGTATTTCCCTGGTTTGGCAACCAGACAATGAAACACTAGGATATGTCTTTTGGTGAGTGTGTGGTGTACTTCTATTCTTTCTAGAAAAGGGTGTTTTTTTTTTTTTTTGCACAGGGAAGTGATTTGGATGTCTGTGGATCTCAACCCACCTCCCAATTCACTGTGGATTCATGATCCACAAAAAAATAAAGAAAATGGAGCCTAGCAGCTCAAGCAGAGCCACAAAGATGGACACCAAAAGATTGGGAGTCTCAACAGGGAGAAGCACTGAAGTGTGTTAGCCACATTCCTTTAAGCAGTCTCCAATTACAGGCACACACACACACACAAACACAGACAAACACACAATGTCACACACACATGCAGACATCCAACACTTGCAACACTCCTACAGAAACACACAGACTGGCAGGTCCTGAGGCTGCATGGTTGTCCAAGAAGTCCCACCTGAAAGAGATAAATCCCAGGGAACACTGGTGGGCTGTACCTAAAAATTACAGTGGGGCAATTTTCAAAAGACTCAGTACTACAATATCTAGGTGGGCCTGAGGAATCCTGCAGATAATTTTGGATCCTTAGGGATATTATGGTTTATTCCTGGGGCTGTGCTTGATGTTTCTTCATGCTGGCTCAGCTCTGCCCTCTCCTAGGATCGTGGGACTATCCAATGGTTCCCAAGAAGAAGACAGTTGAGAGTACACAGCTGATGCTTCTCCACAGAGGTCTCCTTCTCCCCCAAGCCACAGGGACTTGTCATTAGGCAATGGTGACATTCATTGTGATGCTAGCCAGAGCTCACAATCAGTCCCGATGCCTTAAGACTAGTATATGCACATGGAAGTCAGGAAAAGAAGAGGCAAGTGTGGAGGTGACATCGCACCCACCATCAATCCCTTCCACACCCATTTGGCTCCAGTTATGAAAGCCCTTGAATCGGGAGTTTGCCAGGATGGCCCCAATCTGCATTCCAAATGTTCATTTCATGTTGGAGTAATTGCACCTGAATACCAGGTCTTGGTGTGGACTGCTTGTGAAATTAACGGAATGCTGAGTTGAACTTGGAAGCAATTTCTGTGTCATCTTTCTTCGTTTTTTGTTCTTTTTGCAGGTAAAGTTGTGGGACACCATTCATCACTCCCAGATTGTATCCTCGCCCCTGCCTTACTTTATCGTTCCTCACACTCTATGTCCCAGGATAAAATCCCAAGATGATGAAGGGGTGATCTCTCATGATGTGAAGCCCGTGCTCATCTGGGAAACAAATTCAAGGTAAATTCAAGGGGCCTTGTGGGCAGGACTGTTAGTGTCTCTTCCTTGGTTGGCCAAAGGACAATAAAACACTGAAAGATGTCAGGTTTTGGTGTGGTGTGCTCCTCTTCTTTCTAGAAGGGTGGCTTTTTTGCAGGGGTAGGTGATTGGGATGCCAGCATGTCTTGGCATGCCTCCCAATTCACTGCAGATTCATGATCCACAGAAAAATGAAGAAGACAGAGCCTTGCCACCCAAGCAGAGCCACATAGGCCGCCAAAGCATTGGGAGACTCAAAGAAGCACTAAAATGCGTTAGCCAAATTTCTTTGAGCTGGCTCCATTTACAGGCACAGACACACACACACACACACACACACACAAACATGCAGACATGCCACACTCACAACACTCTCAAAGAAGCACACATTCTGTTGGCTCATGAGGCTGCTTGGTTCTGTAGGAATCTCCATTTGGAAAAGAGCAACCCTGGCTAACACAGCCAAACTGTGCATAGAAATCACAGTGGGAAAAGTTTCAGAAAGACCCCGAAAATGTCTACGCAACCCTCAGAAATCTTGAAGATCCTTTTGATATTTAGGGATTTCAGGGTTTATTCCTGGGCATGTGCTTGATGTTTCTTCAGGCTGGCCCACATCTGCCCTCTCCTAGGATGATGGGGCTAGCCTGTGGATCCCACAGAGAAGAGAGGTGAGAGTCCACCACTGACACACATCCTTGGATGTCTCCTTCTCTCCCAAGCTGCCATGACTTGTCACTAGGCAATGGCGCCATTCAGTGTGATCCTATCCAGAACTCACAGTCAGACCTGTTGCCCTGAGACTAGTGCATGTGCATTCGTGAGGCATGCTCAGGTGCCCTGCTTTCAGAGCTGCCATCCTGCCTAAGCAAAGGAAAATGGTACAGGCAGAGCCAGCCTGTTATCAGGTAAAAGGCTGCCTACCCAAAGTCCTTTTTTGTTCTCTGAAATTGCTGGCAGCTAAATAATCTGCAGCAAGAGGCAGTGCCATCCAGCAAAAGCCCAATGAAAGAACTCCTCCACAATGAGAAAACTGTGCAAATAAAATGAAACAGAGGCTAGATTACCAGACAAAAGTCAGACACAGAGCTATCAGTATGCCTAAGCAAAGGAAAATGGTACAGGCAGAGCCACCCTGGTATTGGGAAAAATGTTGCCTTTGAAAACCCATTGAATGACCTAAAAGTCTTGACCTCAGGGCTCCTTCGGGCCATCTCCTTGTTCAGGTCCACTCAGGAGGAAGCATTTCAAGTCTGGAAGGTGGTCACTGAAAGCTCCTTTTCTGACTCCATTCCCAAAAAAGGCCGTGTGCAACAGTCAAGTCCTGTAAGGATGGGTGTATAATCTGGTGTGTTCTAGAGGGTTCTTGGATGGTAGAATCATGCCAGAAACCCCATAGGCAGGTGACAGTGAAAGTTGCTGTGCTCTTGACCTCACTGCCTCCCATTCATCCTTTGTGTTGCAGGAGCTCTCTGGAAAAGGCAGGAACCACGACAAAGTCACATCCAAAATGGAGCAGTGTTCTTACACCTTGGACAGGCCTCTAAAGGATTCAGATGAGGTTGAAGCAGTGACTCAGATGTTGCCTGTGGTGATGACACACCTGAAAAAGTTGGTCAGTAGTGCTATTGCAGAGCACTGTGGATTCCACATGAAAGCAAAGAAAAATCAAAGCTCAAATGAGAGAATGAGCTTCTTTGTGCTGGAGTCCAAACAATTTTCAGTGATTCCATTCTGAAGACTCAAGGCCTCCTGAAAAATGGAAACAACCTCAACCCCTACAACAAGACAATGACCCAAAACCTGGAGCATGGCCATCCTACACACAGTCCCTTTTGCTCTCTGAAATCCCTGGCAGCCAAACAATCTGTAATGAGAGGCAGTCCAATCAGCAATAGCTCAATGAAAGAGTCCCTCCACAATGACAAGGCAGTGAAGATGAAATGAAACAGAGGCTAAATTACCAGGCAAAAGCCAGACACAGCTCCCTGCTTCTCATCCTACAAGAATCATGTCGCCCTGTGATAAAAGTGGGAGAACAAGAGTTTTATTTTTGGTGGCTGTAATGGGAATTTATCATTTTAAAAGTATCTAAGCTGCCCAGTCATTAAAATGTGACACTGTTCATAAAGAAACATTCACAAAATGGATTCCCATGAGGATTGTGTTCCATAACCTGGAAACATTTAGTATGGAAGTTGTTTAGCCAGACCCAGAAAAACCTAGGTCAGCAAGGAACATGGTAGTCAGGAAAAGAAAAGGCAACTGTGGAGGCCAAATCCCACCCAGCATCATTCCATTCCACACCCATTTGGCTCTGGGCATGAAAGGCCTCAAATCAAAAGTTTGCCTTGAAGGCCCCGATTTGCATTCCAAATGTTCCGGGAATGTGGGGATGGAATTGGAAGCACTTTCTGTGTTCCCCACCTTAATTTGTTTTGCAGGTGAATGTTCAGGATTCCATCCACTCTTCACCAGATTTTATCCTCACCCCTATTTGACCTTATTGCTGCTCACACTCTATGTCCCAGGATGAAATCCCGTTGTGATGGTGGAGTGCCTCCTTAGGACTTTAAGTACCTGTTTGGCTAGAAACTGAATTTGATATAAATTAAATTGAGCCTGTGGACAGGACTGCTAGTGTCTCTCTGGATTGGCCACAGGACAATGAAACATTAAGAGATATCTGTGTTTTTGTTGTGCTATGCTCCTCTTCTTTCTACAAGACTTGCATTTTTTGCAGGGGAGGTGAACTGGACGCTGGGGTGTCTTGGCATGACTCACAGTTCACTGCAGATTCATGATCCACAAAAAAAATAAAGAACATGGAGCCCCACAGCCCAAGCAGAGCCACACAGACAGGCCACCAAAAGGTTTGGAGACTTAAAGAAAAAAAAGCACTAAGTGCATTAGCCACACTCCTTTAAACAGGCTCCACTTACAGGCACACAAACACACAGACACACACACATACACAAATACAAAATGACACACACATACAGACATCCACCACTCACAACACTATCACAGAAACAAAGTCCAGCAGCTCCTAAGGCTGTAAGTTTCTACAGGAAGCCACATCTTGGAGAGAGCAACCTCTTGGAATACAGGTGGGCTGTATCTGGAAATAAAATGGGGCAAGTTTCAAAAAGACTCATCCCTACAATGTCCAGTCATGGCTGAGGAATCCTGCAGGCCTTTTGGATCCTTAGCTATTTCCCAGTTTTTTTCCTGGGGCTCTGCTTGGTGTTTCTTCAGGATGGCTCAAGTCTGTGCCCTCTCCTAGAAACATGGGAATATCCCATGGATCCTACAAAGAAGACAGGCAACAGTCCACAGCTGACACACTTCCACGGAGGTCTCCTTTCCTGCCAAGCTGCCAGGACTTGTCACTACACAAAGGTGACATTTATTTTTAGGCTATCCAGAGCTCATAATCAGGTCTGATGCCTCTAAGGGCCTCTCAACCTAAAGGACCCCTTTGGCCATCTCTGTGGTCAGGTCAAGCTAGAGGAGGAGGTGTTTATAGACTCTGAGTTGGTCGGTGGAAACTGTTCTTCTGACTCTATTTCTGAAAGAGGCTGTAAGAATCAGGTCTCATGAAAATTGGAATATAGCCTAGTGTGTTTGGGTCCCACTGGTGAAGAATGTGTTTTGAGACTGCGTGGTGCTCACAGGAATCTGCACTTCTGACTCCAATCCTGAAAGAGGTTGTGTGCAAGAATCACATCCCATGGGGATTGGTATATAGTCTGGTGTGTTGTTGATGGGTCTTCGGCTGATAGAATCATACCTGATAGCCCCAAGGTGAGTATCAGTGAAAGATGTCCAGGCTCTTGGCCTCACTGCCTCCTCTCATTCAGGGCCTTGCAGGGGCTCTCTAGGTAAGGCAGAAACCACAACAAAGGCAAGTCCAAGGTGAAGAATTGTTCTCACACCTCAGAGTGGCCTCTCAAGGGTGCAGATGAGGTTAAGACAGTGTCTCAGAGGCCATCTGTGGCAATGGCAAGCCTGAAAAGAGCATCCAGTGGTGATGATGAGGGGCATTGTGGCTTCTTTAGGAAAGCAAAGAAAAATCAAGTCTCATCTGAGAGAAAAAACTGCTTTGTGCTGGTGTCCAAGCAATGTACAAAGATTCCTACCAGAGAATCCAAAAGTCTCCTGCAAAGTGAAAACAACCCTGGCCCCCACAAAGAGACAATAACCCATAACCTGGAGCACATCCAGCCTACCCAAAGTCCCTATTGCTCTCTGAAATCCCTGACAGCTAAATAATCTGTGGCAAGGGGCAGTCTGTCTCATCCAGCAACAGCCCAATTAAAGAGCCCCTCAACAATGAGAAGGCTATGCAGATGAAATGAAACAGAGGTTAGATTGCCAGGCAAAAGCCATATTCTCATCTTGCAGGAATCATGTGGCCCACTGACAGAAGTGGGAGAACAGGAGTTTCCCTGTTTCCAAATGCAACTGGAATTTATGGTTTTAAAATATCAAAACTGCCCAGTCATTAAAATGTGAGAGTGATTAGAAGGAAACACTCACAGAGTGGATTCTCATGAGGGTTGTTTTCTGTGAACTGGGAAACTTTTAGTGTAGAAGTCATTGAGCCAGACCCAGGAAACCCTAAGCCAATGAGAAACATGGAAGTCCAAAAAAGAAGAGGCAAGTGTGGGGGCCACATCCCACCCAGCATCAAATCATTCCATGCCCATTGGCTTCAGGTATGAATGCCCTTAAATGGGGAGTTTCCAGGATGGCCCTAATTTACACTCCCAATGTTTCTTGCCCATTGGAGTATTCCCACCTGAACACCAAGCCTTGGTGTAGACTGCTTGTGCAATTAAGGGAATGCAGGAATGGAGTTGAAAGAATTTTCTGTTTCATCTGTCTTCATTTTTTTTTTTGCAGGTGAAGTTATGAGACCCCATTCACCTCTCAACAGATTGTAGCCTCACAACTATCTGATGTTATTGCTGCTCACACTCTATATCCTAGGATGAAATCAAAAGATGGAGGAGTGCCTCTACATGACATGAAGCACCTGCTTGGCTGTGAACAGAACTCAAGGTAAATTCAAGGGGCTCAGAAGACAGAACTGCTAGTGCCTCTCCCTGGGCTGGCCACAGGACAATAAAACACTGGGAGTTATTTGTTTTTTTGATGTGGCATGCCCCCCTTCTGCCTAGAAGATTGGCATTTTTTGCAGGGGGAGGTGATTTGGATGTTGGTAGGTCTCAGCTGGCCTCCCAATTCACTGTGGATTCATAATCCACAGAAAAATAAAGAACATAAAGCCCTGCAGGCCAAGAAGAGCCACACAGACAGGCCACCCAAAGGCTGGAAGACTCAAAGACTAAAAGAAGCACTGAAGGACATTGGCCACATTCCTTTAAGCGGACTCCATTTACAGGCATACATGTGCACATACACACACACACAAACACAATGCTACACGCACACACAGACATCCAACACTTGCAACACTGCCAAAGAAACACATAGCCACATAGATCCTGAGGCTGCATGGTTTGGCAGGAAGCCCCACCTGGGAGAGAGCAACCAAGGGAGACACAGGCGGGCAGTACCTAGAAATCACAGTGGGGCAATTTTCAAAAAGACTAACTCTTAAAATGACTATGCAGGCCTCAAAAATCCTCTAGATCTTTTTGGCTCCTCAGGAATTTTGCAGTTTATTCCTTGAGCTGTGCTTGACATTTCTTCAGGCTGGACACTGTCTGCCCACTCCTAGAATCATGGGACTATCCAGTGGATCCCAAAGAGAAGACAGGTGAGAGTTCACCACTGACTCATCTCCAAGTAGATCTTCTCCATCAAGCCGCAGGGACTTGTTGCTAATCAATGGTGACTTTAATTGTGATGCTAGCCAGAACTCATAATGAGGCCTGGTGACCTGAGACTAGCACTTGTTCATTAATGAGGCAGGCTCCAGCGCCCAGCTGTCAAAGCTGTTAGCCTGCCTAAGCAGATGAAAATATTACAGGCATAGCTGGTCTGCTCTCGAGAAAAAGTATACATGAGAAAACCCACTGTAGGACACTAAAATCTCAATCTCCGTGCCCCTTCTGGCCATCTCCATGGTGGAGTCATACTGGAGGAGGAGGTGTTTTGAGAACGTGAGTTGGTCAGTGGAAACTGCTTTTCTGATTCCATTCCCAAAAGAGGCTGTGTGCAAGAATTGGGTCCCATGAAGATTGGAATATAATCTAGTGTGTTGTTGAGGGTTCTTTAGGTGATAGAATCATACCAGAGAATCCATAGTTGGGTTCCAGTGAAAGATGGCCAGACCCTTGACCTTACTACCTCTCTTCATTCTGTGCCTTTCAGGGCCTCTCTGGGAAAGGAAGAAACCATGACAAAGACAAGCTCAAGGTTAAGTATTGTTCTTACACCTCAGACTGGCATCTCATGGATGCAGATGAGGTTGAGATATTGTCTCAGAGGCCTTCTGTGGTGATGGCAAACCTGAAAATACTGTCCAGTAGGGCTGTTGAGGGGTGCTGTGGATTCCTTATAAAGGCAAATAAAAATCAAGACTCACCTGAGATAATGAGCTGCCTTGTGCAAGAGTCCAAGCAATGTACAATGATTCCAGTCAGAGAACCCAAATGCCTCCTGCAAAGTGAAAATGTCTTCAGCCCCCACAATGAGACAATGACCCATAACATTGAGGGCAGCCAGCCTACCTGAAGTCCCTTTTACTCTTTGAAATCCCTGGCAGCTAAATAATCTATGGTGAGAGGCAGTCTCATCCAGCAGCAGCCCAATTAAATAGCCCCTCCACAATGTGAAGGCCAGGCAGGTGAAATGAAACAGAGGCTAGATTCACAGACAAAAGCCAGTCATGCTTGCCTGCTTCTCATCCTACAGAAATCATGCAGAACTCCAATAGAAGTGGGAGAACAAGAGTTTCCTTGTTGTTGGCTGTAATGGGAATTTACATTTTTAAATATACCAAAGCTCCCCATAATTAAAAGGTGACAGTGTTTAGAAAGAAACACTCATGCAATGGATTCCCGTAAGGATCTTTCACAATGAAGTGGGAAATGTTTCATGTGGAAGTCACTGAGCCAGACACAGGAAACTCTAGGCTGATGAGGAACCTGGAAATCAAAAAACGAGTCAAGAGTGGAGGCCCACATCCCACCCAGCATCAACCCATTCCACTCCCATTTGGCTCCTGCTGTGAAAGCCCTCAAATCTGCAGATCCTTTTGTATCCTTAAGCATTTTGTGGTTCATTTTTGGATCTCTGCTTGACATTTCTTCAGGCTGGCTCACATCTGCTCTCTTCTAGGATGATGGGACCATCCCATAAATCCCACTGAGAAGATAGGCAAAAGTCCATTGCAGATGCAACTCCATGGAGGACTTTTCTCTGCCAAGCCTCAGGGACTTGTTGCTACACAATGGTGACATTCATTGTGATGGTAGCCAGAGCTCCCAATCTGGCCTGGTGCCCTGATACTAGTGCATGTGCATTCTTGGGGCAGGCTACCATGCCCAGCTGTCAGAGCTGTCATCCTGTCTAAGTAGAGGAAAATGACACAGGCCGAGCTGCCCTGGTATCTGGAAAAAGGCTGCCTGTGAAAATCCACTGCAGGACCCTGAAAGTCTCAACCTCAGGGTCCCTTCAGACCATCTCCATGGTCGGGTTCCACTGGAGGAGGAGGCACTTTGAGACTGTAAGCTGGTCTCTGGAAATTGCTTCTCTAACTCCAGTCTCAAATGACAATATGTGTGTGCTAGAATCTATTCCCATGGGTACTGGGATATAGTCTGGTGTGTTGTTGACTGTTCTTTTGCTGGTAGAATCATACCTAAGACCCTAGAAGCAGGTGTCAGTGAAAGATGGCCAGGATCTTGACTGCCCTGTCTCCTATCATCCTGGGCCTTTCATTGACTCTGTGGTAAAGGCAGGAACAAAGACAAAGGCAAGTCCAAGGTGAAGCAGTGTTCTCATATCTTGGACTTGTCTCTCATGGGTCAGATGAGGTTGAGACAGTTTCTCAGAGGCAATCTGTTGCAATGGCAAACATGAAAAGATAGTCTAGTAGTGCTTCTGTGGGGCACTGTGGATTCTCCATGAAAGCAAACAAAAATCAAGGCTTATCTGAAAGAAAAAGCTACCTAGTGCTGGAGGCCAAGCAATGTTAAATGATTCATGTCAGAAGACTCAAAAGCCTCCTGCAAAGTGAAAACAACCTCATCACCCACAACAAGACAATGACCCACAATCTGGAACACAGAAAGCCTGCCTGAAGTCCCTTTTGCTCTCTGAAATCCCTTGCAGCTAAATAATCTGTGGCTAGATGCAGTCCCATCCAGCAATATCCCAGTGAAAGAGCTCCTCCACAATGAGAAGTCTGTGCAGATGAAATGAAACAGACGCTAGATTACCAGACAAACCCAGTCATAGCTATGTGCTTCTCATCTGAGAGGAATCATGCAGCCCTCTGAGAGAAGTGGGAGAACAAGAGTTTCCTTGGTGGTGGCTGTAATGGGAATTTAATTTTAAATGTATCAAAGCTGCCCAGTCATTACAATGTGACAGTGTTTAGAAGGAAACACTCAAACAATGGATTCTCATGAAGGTCATTCTCCATGAACTGGGAAAGATTTAGTGTGGAAATTGTTGAGCCAGACCTAGGAAACCTTAGGCTGATGAGAAACATTGAAGTCAGGAAAAGAACATGAAAATATGGAGACCACATCCCACCCACCATCTATCCTTTCCACTTCGTTTTGGCTCCCGGTATAAAAGCCCTCAAATCGGGAGTTTGCCAGGATGGCCCCAATTTCCACTCCAAAAATTCCTTACATGTTGGAGTACTCCCACCTGAACAATGCACCATGGTGTGGATTGCTTGTGCAATTAAGGGAATGTGGGGTTGGGCTTGGAAGTACCTTCTGATTCATCTGTCATTTTTTCTCTTTTTTTTTTTTTTTTTTGCAGGTGAAGTTGTGGGACCACATCCACCTGTCACCAGATTGTATCCTCATCCCTATCTGACCTTATTTCTACTCACACTCTATGTCCCAGGGTGAAATACCAAGACATTGGATGAATGACCCCTCGTGACTTGAAGCACCTGCTCAGTGGTGAATTGAACTCACGATAAATTCAAGGGGTCCTGTGGACAGGACTGCTACTGTCTAACCCTAGGATGGTTGCTGGACAATAAAACACTGGAAGATGTCTGTTTTTTTTTTTTTTTTTTTTTTTTGGCTTGGTGTGCTCCCCTTCTTTCTATAAGATTTGCCTTTTTTCTAGGGGTAGGTGATTTGGATGCCAGCGGGTCTCAGCCTGCTTCCCAATTCACCGCAGATTTGTGATCCACAGAAAAATAAAGAACACAGAGCCCCGCAGCTCAAGCAGAGCCACACAGATAGGTCACCATAAGGATGGGAAACTGAAAAAAAGAAGCATTGAATGCATTAGCCAGATTCCTTTAAGCAGAATCCACTTATAAGCACACACATGCACACACACAAACACACACATACTCAGACATCCAACACTCAACACTACCACAGAAACACACTGCCCAGTAGCTCCTGAGCCTGCAGGAATCTTCACCTAGAAGAGAGCAAACCCTAGGAACACAGCCAGGCTATACATAGAAATCACAGTAGGGCAAGTTTCAAAAATACTCATCCCTACAACCTCTAGGCAAGCCTCACAAATCCTGCAGATCTGTTTGGATCGTTAGGGATCTTGTGGTTTACTCCTGGGGCTCTACTTGATGTTTCTTCAGACTGGCTTACATCTACCCTCTCCTAGGATCATGGGACAATCCCCTGCATCCCACAGAAAAGACGGGTGAGAGTACACCTCTGATGCATCTCCAGGGCAGTCTTCTTTATTGCTAAGCCCCAGGGACTTGTCACTGAGCAACAGTGACATTTATTGTGACACTAACCAGAGTTCATTTTCAGAGCTGGTGCCCTGAGAATATAGCATGTGCATTTGTGCACAGGCTCAAGTGCCCGGCTGTCAGAGCTATCAGCCTGCCTAAGCAGAGAAAAATGGTACAGGCAGAGCTGGGCTGGTATTGGGGGAAAGGCCTCCTGTGCTAGCCCAGTGTGGGACCCTAAAAGTCTCCATCTTTTCTGACTCAATTCATGAAAGAGGCTGTGTGGAAGAATTGGGTGCCAGGTGGATTGGAATGTAATCTGTTGAGTTGTGGAGTGATCTTTGGGTGATAGAATCATACCTGAGACCCCAGAGGCAGGTGTCAATGAAAAATGTCTGGGCCATAAACCTCACTGTTTCCCTCCTTTCTGGGTCTTGCAGGGGCTCTCTAGGATATGCAGCAACCATGAGAAAGGCAAGTCCAAGGTGGAGACATGTTCTGACACTTTGAACTAGCTCTCCCAGATGCAGATGACATTAAGACTGTGTCTCAGAGGCCATCTGTGGCAATTGCCACAGTGGAAAGTGTGTCAAGTAGTTTTAATGAAGGGTGGTGTTGACCTACCATGAAAGCAAAGGAGAATCAAGACTGGCATGAGAGAAAGAGAAGACTTCTGTTGGAGTACAAGCAACATTCAAATATTCCTGTCAGAGAACCCAAAATCCTCCTGCAAAGTGCAAACAACCTCAGCCTCCATAACAAGACCAAGACCCACAACCTGTGGTGTGGCCAGCCTACACAAAGTCCCTTGTACTCCCTGAAATCTGTGGCAGCCAATAAGTCTGTGTTGAGAGGCAGCACCATCCCACAATAGCCCATTGAAAGACCCCCTTCACAATGGAAAAGGACATGCAGAGGCAATTAAACAGAGTTTAAATTACCAGGCAAAAGCCACACATGGCTGCAAGCTTCTCATCCTACAGGAATCATGCAGCCCCTGATAAAAGCTGGAGAGCAATCATTTCCTTATTGGTGGCTGTAACAGGAATTTAGAGTTTTAAAATTATCACAGCTATTCAGTCACTCAAACATGACAGTGTTTAGAAGAAAACACTCAGACAATGGACTCACTTGAGGCCCATCTTCCATGAGCTGGGAAATGTTTAGCATGGAAGATGTTGAGCCGGACCCAGGAAACTCTAGGTCAACAAGGAACATGTAAGTCAAGATATGAAGAGGCAATTGTGGAGGCCACATCCCACCTTCCATTGATTCATCTCCCATTTGGCTCCAGGTATAAAAGCCCTCAAATCAGTTTTGCCAGAATGGCCACAATTTGCACAACAAATGTTACTTGCACATTGGAAAACTTCCATTGTAGCAGAATGAACCATGAACAAAATCCTTCAGACACCAGGTTAAATAAGGAAGTGGCTTTTTAAGGCAGGGAACACTGGCAGACTTGCATCTCAGAAATTGAGCTCTGAGAGAGAGAGAGAGAGAGAGAGAGGGAGGGAGAGAGAGAGAGAGAGAGAGATCTGCCCGATTTAAAGACTTGCAACTCTAAGGGGGTTCATGTGAAAGGGTCACCATCAATTGAGCAAGCATGCCGTACATGGATGGGGTTGCATGCATTGGTAATTAGGAGAGAACAGAACAGAACAGAGAGTTTCACAATGCTTCCTCATACAATGTCTGGAATATATAGGTAATACAAGCGGTTAGGTCAGGGGTTGATTTTTAACTAGCAGACCTGGAGGCCATGTAATATTGATCTCATTTCTGCCTTCCTTTTAACTTTTGCTTCCTCTTTCTTTTACTGAGGAATAAGAAAATAAGGGAGGTGTTCCCCTTCCTTATTGCCCCCTTTGAGGGTCTCACTTATTAGTGGGAGTTCTCACTCTTATCCTCACTATGTAGGGCTTCCTGAAAGACAGATTGATAGTGGTTCATGTAACATGTTGTGCTGAAGAATTTTGGTTGATGAGGGCAGTAAGAAAGCTTCTCATTATTTGAAGGAGCATGGGTATCAAGCAGAGTAGCCACAAGCAGATTCCTATCACTATTATTATTCTTATTATAAGAGTTTTAAACCTTTCTAGTGCTGGAAACCATTTCAAAATACTGATCCAGGATCAAACCCCTGCAAAACATGTACAGACACATGTGTCAGCTTTGTCATATCTCTGATTATATATTTGACTACTTGTCCTTGATGATCTATAGGCAGACAGCAATTTTTTAGGTTAAATTTTCCACAGACTCCTCCTTCAGCTGTTAGCCAGTAGTCTAGGGCTAATCTATTTTGATAGATAGTGTTTCTCATCTGGGTTTTCTGCCAGGCTAATGCAGTCAAAGCTCTACCAGTTTTATTAGTGATAATTTCTAAGACAGCTTGTAACTGTATGATCCAGTTGAGCATGTAAATGGGGGTTTGGTGTCCCCATGAGCCATCTTGTGTTCAAGTGGCAGGCCCATAGTACTGCATAATTCTTTCAGGGGGCTACTCTTCATCTTTTCAACTGCCTATAGCTATGCTCCTTTTTCTCAGGAAGCATAGACTGGGAAGCCCAGGAGTTCACCTGTTCTCATAGGCAGTAGGAAAAATGATGGTTTAATGATACCAATAAAAAAACTACCAGCCCATTGGTCAGGTAACCTGGCATAGGCTCTATGCCCATATATCCAGTATAGTCCAGCCAGGGCTGTCCAGTCCGGATGACACTCTAGGTGGGGTCCACATGGTTTGCAACTTTGAAAATTTACTAATTAGATATTTCTCAGTGTGGTTTGAACCCCACCAGGGGGATGTTTTTGCTGTGCTGTTATACAGGTTTTCCCCAAGGCAGTTGAGCCTTCTCACAGGGAGTGTGAACTTCTGTCATTCTCTAGCTATACAGTACTGCCCAATAATTGAGGTTCTTAAAACCCAGAAGTTGCCAGCGTCAGCCTTCTGGACTAGAGTCATATTGGGAACTGGATCACTGGGCACTAATTATCATGTTTCCCAAGGCCATCTGTCTTACATAGTGGTTCTCTCACATACATAACAGTTAGTAATATTGAAGGAATGAGCTACATTTTCCATTAACTGCAAGAAAAACTTCTTTGTCTTCCCTGGGAGCTCTGGTACTGGCACATTTAATTCATGATAGAAGATATGAAGCATTGGTTCAGGAGAGCACATTTGACCTCCCCTGAAACTAAAATATTTATTCAAGGATCCAGTTCAGCTCCATTAATCCCTAGAGTTACATGTTCTCTTTTTTTTCAAAGAGGATCTAGGGGCTTGGTGATTATTATTTCTAAGGGGTTACAGTGGTCATTCAGGCAAAAGGAATAACCCTTTCCTTTCTGAAGGCACACTGATCTTTTTCATTCTTTTGCCAAGTAGCCCAAATGACACAATACCAGTAATTACATACTTTATCACATAGGCCTAACTGATGGCAAATATACTTATTTTATGCTGTATAACCTTTTTCCAAATCTAGACAGCCACATCCTAATCCTTGCTGGTTACTATTAATGGTGGCACAAGCATCAAAATGTAAGGTTATGTGTTTGGGGGTTCCTCTTTCTTCTGTTTTAGCTATTATTTTACTTGCATCATTTAGAAAAGGACCAGTTCTTAATCTTATTTCATAGACTGTGATCACAAGAGGCTCAGAGGGGTTCTAGCACAAATAAGGTTGGTCATTTGCTGGGCTGTAAACATTTTACCAAGTGAAGTTATACAGGCAAGTTCCTTTTGAAGTTCCTAGGCATTCATAATAACTATAAAACAGAATGATTGTTTTAAATTGTTGACCTACCTCAGTAACCTGAGGAATACACTGCGAACAATCCTCCATGTGGGGAAAATCAGTCTTTATTATACAACTCAAAATTTTAAGGAGAATAAGTCCCATGATGAGTTTCCTAATGCTTTGGCCACATGTAGACCAGTCAGCTTCCAGGTGTGACTGGAACAGAGCTTGTCATCTTTCTCAATGGCACTTTTCAGGGGTTTTCCAGGCTTGGTCTCACCTCCCAGGTCTCAGGCACTGCAGATTATACACTATGGTGATGGATCCAGGCCGGGATTACTTTGATCTTCAAGCCAGTGGGAGTGGTCAAAATGACGACCTGGGATCCTTTCCACCATGGCCATAGGTGGGCTACATTCCAGTCCTTGATCCACACGTGATCACCTGGAGAGAAGGGGTGAACTGGGAAGAATAAGATAATAGGGAATTTCTCTTTAACTCAAGCTGAAACTATTTGTATAATTTTTCCTAGAGCCTGTAGCTGTTGCTCTAACTCAATTTCACCTCACTCTTGAGGATTGCCTGTGAGTCCCCATAATATGGGAGGGGGTTAAAACAGAATATCTCATAAGGGGAATAAATGTCCTGCTTTTTTAGATGGGACACATCTTATGTTAAAAAATACCATAGGGAGAGTCTGTAACCATATTAATCCTGTTTTCTGGCACACTATCCCTAAGCTACTTTTGATAGTTTGATTCATTCTCTCCACCTTTCCAGACCTCTGAGGTCAGTAGGCTGCAAGCAGTTTTCATGTGATCCCCAATACCTTTGCTGTCTTCTGCACCAACTCAGCAACAAACACTGGCCTATTATCTGAGCTGATTCATAAGGGCAGTGCAAATCTATGGATAAGATCTCAAAGAAGCACACAGGTTACTTCAAGAGCTTTTTCAGTTTGTGTTGGATAAACCTCTACCCACTCTGAGTAGAAACACACACAAAAATACTATTAAATATGTGTTACCTCCACACTTTGGCATTTCTGTGAAGTCCACCTGAAGATCTTCAAAGATACAATAAGCTCCAAACTTGTATGCTCCATAAGCAATAAGTTCCATAAGCTTGTATGCTGCAAGGAACTGCTGGACCCTGCCTTGCATTGTTCTATCGGGAGGTAATACATTACTGCACAACCATTTTGACAAGAGCTGATAAATGTGAGATGTAGAAGTACAAGCCTAATAACTTTTCAAGTGATTCCTGACCTAGATGAGTAATTTCATGCACAGCCAATATAACTGCAGCTCCTAGCAGCTGTGGCACGATTATTCTTCCATCTGGTAAACTGATCCATCTGTTTTTTTCTGTTTGCCCTCCTTCTGCCTGGTAGGGGGTGGAGGCTGCTTTGTGAGACTCTGAGTCAGCTCTAGAATTCCCTAAAGCAACCATGGGAAAAGCTCCCTGGTGTCCCCTGCAATGCATGACTGCCAGCTTTTGCGGTTTCCATACTGCTTCTAATAATTGCAAGATTTCTTGTTGATGTTTATGTCATTTCCTCCAGAGTTTAACAGGCCCTTTTTTATGAAATGTTCCATGCATTTGTGGGGTTAAGAAGGCATACCAAGAATTAGCATAAATGTTTACAGTCTTACCTTCACTGAGTTCTAAGGCCTGAATTAAACCAATGAGCTTGGCTCTGGGCTGAAGTACCCTGGGGCACCTGTTTGACCTCAATGACAGTGTCCAGAATTACCACTGTGTATCTGGCATATCTCTCTCCTTGTGGGTTGACAAACCTGTTTTCATCCATGTACCTCTCCCAGTCCACTGATACCGAAGTCTTGTCCTGGAGGTCAGGTTTGCTGGAGTAAGATGGTTCCATCAGCTCTACACAGTTATGCTCAACAAGGCTTCCTGATACAGGGAGAAAGGTGGCAGAGTTAAGGTTGTTACAAACTTCAATGGTTATGTGGGCATTTTCACAGAACAAACTTTGGTGCTTGGATAGTCTAGCATTCATTAGCCAATGATGTCCTTTGGTATTCGTTAAAGTCACCACAGCATGGGGAGGGGCTTTATGTTCAGGTTTTGCCCAAGAGTTAGTTTATCTGCTTCTTGCAAGGCAGTTGCTGCTAAGGCCCTCAAACATAGTGGCTAACCTTTAGAAATCCCATCTTAGTTGTTCAGAGAGGTAGGCCACCAGCCCCAGCCAGGGACCCACAGTCTGGTTCAAACCCCCAACTGCCATTTTTTCTCTCTCTGACACATATAGTGTAAAGGGTTTTGGCAAGTTGGGTAGACCCAGGGCTGGGGCTGACATGAACTTCTCTTTTAACTCATGAAAGGCTTGCTGTTGTTGGGACCCCCATTCAAAAAGTTCTGGTTGCTCCCCTTTTTAACCACATACAGAGGCTTGGCTAGTACTGCAAATTTTGGAATCCACAGTTTGCAGAGCCCCACAGCTCAGAAGAATTCTCTCACCTTCCTTCTGGTCATAGGCTTTGATAGGCTGCAGATGACCTGCTTTCTTTATGACCCCAAGCTGCATTCTCCCTGTCAGATAGCAAATCCCAGGTAGCATATCTGATGTCTGCAGATCTGAGCTTTCTTCCTGGACACCTTATACCCACAGTCCTCCAGGTGTTGAAGCAGGGCATCCATCCCTCTGGTGCACCCAACTGTCATGGGGTGTCCCAGCAGAAGGTTTGCTGGAGCAAAACTCAGCCTAGGCCTTTGGTGGGGAACTTTAGGAGATCTCAAGCCAGTGCCTCCCCAAAAATAGTGGGGGAGTTCTTGAACCCTTGGGAAAGCCAGGTCCACGTGTACTGGATGATGACACCTGACCTTGGATCTTCCCACTGAAAGGCAAACAGTTTCTGGCTCTCTGGAGCTAGTCTGATGCTAAAGAAAATGTCTTTCTAGTAAACTTCTAGGGTGGTTACTACTGAATGTGCTAGGACACGTACTTCTCGGCAGGTGAACCAGCTGTCCTTAGCTGGCAATAACCCCAACGATGTGTACGGGTTAGGTACTGTTTGATGTAAAGTCACTGTAGCTTGATCAGCCAAGTGCAAGTCCTGTACTGGTCTGTAGTCCTTGGTCCCTGGCTTGGGAACATGCAGGAGGGCATTTTTCCATGGAGACTGACAAGGGACTATAATCCCAAAGGCTTTCAGGCATTTGAGATGAACCTGGAGACCTTCAACAGCTTCTCTGGGGACAAGG
Source organism: Pongo pygmaeus (assembly GCF_028885625.2). Classification (NCBI taxonomy): domain Eukaryota; kingdom Metazoa; phylum Chordata; class Mammalia; order Primates; family Hominidae; genus Pongo; species Pongo pygmaeus. The sequence continues at coordinate 13,685,658 of NC_072397.2, read as the reverse complement.
TACCGTCTTTGCCTGACTGGATGGGACTGAGGCTTAACTTCTATTAGAACAGGGGCTTGGTTGACTGCCAGCCCTGGAGGATTATCTTCAGGCCAAAACCTTTGCCACTGATTAGCCAGAGCTGGTTCTGTCTCTTGGCCTGACTCAGATAAGAAAAGTCTCCATTCCTCCTCCTAGGGGAGCATAAGGGCCATGAAGAATCACTTCATGTCCCCCTATGCACAAGTACATGGCAAGCAGAAAACTGGTTTAGCCAAGGCTCCTGTGGCTCTGAGTATATCAATAGTATTTTTTGATAAGGGGGCAACTGGGGTGGTTACTACTGAATGTTTAGAACCAGTATCAACAAGAAACTCAATGTCCTTGCACCCAATTGTCATTCTGACCATGGGCGCATTGGGGGTAACTGAGCCCGGTCCCCCTCAGTCCAGTAACCCTTCTGTAAGATTAAACAAGGCCTCTTCATCCTTCCTTGAAACCTCTGGCTTGGAGGCATTTTGTTTCTCTTTTAACTTGGGGCACTTGTATTTCCAATGTCCTATTTCTTTACAGTATGCACACTGGTTATGCTGCAAGTGTGGTTGGTCAGACTGAGTGTTTTTTCTGGGCCTCCACCCCTACCTTGGCCCTTTGGGGGGACATCTCTAATAGCTGCAGCAAGCAGGTTGGCTTTTCACTGGGCTTGGCACTTGCTTTCTTTGAGGCTTTCTCTATGGCCTGCTGCATAACACCTGATAAACACTAGATTGGCTATTTCCAATAACTGTGAAGTGTTCATATCCACAAACCCAGCCTGTTCCTGAAATTCTAATGTCTTCTGTGCTTTGACTAACTAAAGCCAGGTTAATCATGAGCTGATTTTCAGGGCTGTCAGGATCACAAGAGGTATACATATGATAGGCCTCACACAGTCTTTCATAAAATTGTGCCAGACTCTCTTCTTTTCCTTGAATGACCCAAGAGACTTTGTTAACATGTATACCTTCTGAGCTCCATTCTTTAACCCATCTAGGAGGGCTTCCCTATACTGCTTTAGCCTTTCTATAACTTATCCTTCATTTAGGTCCCACTGGGGGTCCATTCTTTATAATTGGATCCTCACATACTCCTAGGGGTTTTAATAATTAGCCACAGCATGTTCCTCCAGCCACTTGGTTGTTGCCTGGAACACTCTTCACCTCTCAACTGTGTTAAAGAGGTACATAAGCCACTGGTGGCAATCAGCCCAAGTAGTGTTGTGGGTTTGGATATTAGTTTGGAGCAAATCAATTAAAGCTTGAGGCTTTTCAGTATAATGTCTCTTTTTTTTTTTTTTTTTTCAAGTTTAGGAGATCAGTAGCGGTAAAGGGTTGATACACAAAGGCACACCTTTCCAACATATGCCCATCCTCATCTACCCCAGTATACTACTGCTCCTGCAGGCGCATTTGTATCCCAGTCTTAGGTCCTAAGTGAGACGCCAAAGGCAGGGTTTCTCTCACAGCTTCACACCATCACTTGACTACTTTGGTTGGCCTAGGGGTGTGTGTGTGTCCTGCAGAGGTGCAGGTGCTGTGGGCTCAGGAGTGGAGAGTCTCTCATCTCAGGAAGTAGGTGGGGTATCACCAGTGCCATTTCCAGCCATGAGTCTCCTGATATTGGGTCAGACAGAACTTTAGGAGCTGGCTTCCCTCGGCAGGTGGAGTGGGATCCTTCCTTGGCTATCTGTCCCTTTGCCACTAACACTGATGCTGCTGCCTGTCATCTTAACCACTGTGGGGGTTCTAAAACCAGTTGTAACCAAGTGTCTATGTACAGGAACTGGTCTGGGTGCCCTGGCTAACAAGTTATCTTGTGCTATACTGTTGAAACAAGGAACTTATCTAGGCTTCTTTCTGATGGCCAACCCACCTCTAATGCTGGCTGGTACATCCCACACACAAGTTCTAGTCCCTGGTGTCATAGTAACTCCATAGTATCTTTTAAATCACTTCTTGAAATTGTTCAACATAGTTCCTAGTGGGGTGGGCTTACTTTGTACCTGACCCATTTTCTCTCTAGACAAGACAACACTCACACTGAAAGAGGGGAAGGGTAAAGGTCACTCACCCATCTAATTCACACTAAATCAAGCAATTCAAGCCAAGTGAAAATCAAAACCAAAACTCAGGTGCTGATAAAGACATACCATATATGATCAGGCCATACTTCCACATAGACAGAGTGGACAAGTTTCCAAGATCAGTCTTACTGTGTTTCAGATGTCCAGACTCCAAGTGCCAGTTCCTTCCCGTGTTCAGTGACTGCATCAGTCCTCCATTACAGCCTGCCACGCACTTCTGTGGTGAGGCATTCCACTGGGGCAATTGCCTAACTGGAAGTGTTCTCAAGATTTCCGTCACTCAAGCTGGATGGAGTCTCCTGCAGGTGTGCTCCACAAGGGAGGCCTAAGATGCCTAAAGGGCTACCTCAACCTTCTGCTAATCACCTTGCATCTCAATCAGGGAACCAAGAAATGTAGCAGGATGAGCCACAGAAAAACCCTTCAGACACCAGGTTAAAGAAGGAAGTCTCTTTATTCAGCAGGGAGTGTTGGCAGACTTGTGTCTGAAAAACAGAGCTCTCAGAGACAGATCTCTGCCCCTTTTAAAGGCTTACAACTCTAAGGCATCCATGTGAAAGGATTGTAACCATTGAAGCAGCACAGGGTACATGGCTGGGGCTGCATGCAATGGTAATCAAGACATAACAGAGTTCATTGTAGATTCTGGATATTAGCCCTTTGTCAGATGAGTAGGTTGTGAAAATTTTCTCCCATTTTGTAGGTTGCCTGTTCACTCTGATGGTAGTTTCCTTTGCTGTGCAGAAGCTCTTGAGTTTAATTAGATCCCATTTGTCAATTTTGGCTTTTGTTGCCATTGCTTTTGGTGTTTTAGACATGAAGTCCTTGCCCATGCCTATGTCCTGAATGGTATTGCCTAGGTTTTCTTCTAGGGTTTTTATGGTTTTAGGTCTAACATTTAAGTCTTTAATCCATCTTGAATTGATTTTTGTATAAGGTGTAAGGAAGGGATCCAGTTTCAGCTTTCTACATATGGCTAGCCAGTTTTCCCAGCACCATTTATTAAATAGGGAATCCTTTCCCCATTTCTTGTTTTTCTCAGGTTTGTCAAAGATCAGATGGTTGTAGATATGTGGCATTATTTCTGACGGCTCTGTTCTGTTCCATTGATCTATATCTCTGTTTTGGTACCAGTACCATGCTGTTTTGGTTACTGTAGCCTTGTAGTATAGTTTGAAGTCAGGTAGCGTGATGCCTCCAGCTTTGTTCTTTTGGCTTAGGATTGACTTGGCGATGCGGGCTCTTTTTTGGTTCCATATGAACTTTAAAGTAGTTTTTTCCAATTCTGTGAAGAAAGTCATTGGTAGCTTGATGGGGATGGCATTGAATCTGTAAATTACCTTGGGAAGGATAGCCATTTTCATGATATTGATTCTTCCTACCCATGAGCATGGAATGTTCTTCCATTTGTTTGTATCCTCTTTTATTTCCTTGAGCAGTGGTTTGTAGTTCTCCTTGAAGAGGTCTTTCACATCCCTTGTAAGTTGGATTCCTAGGTATTTTATTCTCTTTGAAGCAATTGTGAATGGGAGTTCACTCATGATTTGGCTCTCTGTTTGTCTGTTATTGATGTATAAGAATGCTTGTGATTTTTGCACATTGATTTTGTATCCTGAGACTTTGCTGAAGTTGCTTATCAGCTTAAGGAGATTTTGGGCTGAGACAATGGGGTTTTCTAGATATACTATCATGTCATCTGCAAACAGGGACAATTTGACTTCCTCTTTTCCTAATTAAATACCCTTGATTTCCTTCTCCTGCCTAATTGCCCTGGCCAGAACTTCCAACACTATGTTGAATAGAAGTGGCGAGAGAGGGCATCCCTGTCTTGTGCCAGTTTTCAAAGGGAATGCTTTCAGTTTTTGCCCATTCAGTATGATATTGGCTGTGGGTTTGTCATAAATAGCTCTTATTATTTTGAGATACGTCCCATCAATTCCTAATTTATTGAGAGTTTTTAGCATGAAGGGTTGTTGAATTTTGTCAAAGGCCTTTTCTGCATCTATTGAGATAATCATGTGGTTTTTGTCTTTGGTTCTGTTTATATGCTGGATTACATTTATTGATTTGCGTATATTGAACCAGCCTTGCATCCCAGGGATGAAGCCCACTTGATCATGGTGGATAAGCTTTTTGATGTGCTGCTGGATTCTAAACAACCCCATCGAAAAGTGGGCGAAGGACATGAACAGACACTTCTCAAAAGAAGACATTTATGCAGCCAAAAGACACATGAAAAAATGCTCACCATCACTGGCCATCAGAGAAATGCAAATCAAAACCACAATGAGATACCATCTCACACCAGTTAGAATGGCGATCATTAAAAAGTCAGGAAACAACAGGTGCTGGAGAGGATGTGGAGAAATAGGAACACTTTTACACTGTTGGTGGGACTGTAAACTAGTTCAACCCTTGTGGAAGTCAGTGTGGCGATTCCTCAGGGATCTAGAACTAGAAATTCCATTCGACCCAGCCATCCCATTACTGGGTATATACCCAAAGGACTATAAATCATGCTGCTATAAAGACACATGCACACGTATATTTATTGCCGCATTATTCACAATAGCAAAGACTTGGAACCAACCCAAATGTCCAACAATGATAGACTGGATTAAGAAAATGTGGCACATCTACACCATGGAATACTATGCAGCCATAAAAAATGATGAGTTCATGTCCTTTGTAGGGACATGGATGAAATTGGAAATCATCATTCTCAGTAAACTATCGCAAGAACAAAAAACCAAACACCGCATATTCTCACTCATAGGTGGGAATTGAACAATGAGAACACATGGACACAGGAAGGGGAACATCACACTTCAGGGACTGTTGTGGGTTGAGGGGAGGGGGGAGGGATAACATTGGGAAATATACCTAATGCTAGATGACGAGTTGGTGGGTGCAGTGCACCAGCATGGCACATGTATACATATGTAACTTACCTGCACATTGGGCACATGTACCATAAAACCTAAAGTCTAATAATAATAATAATAATAATAATAATTACAATAAAAGAAAAAAAAAGACATAACAGAACAGAAAGTTTCACAGTGCTTCCTCACACAATGTCTGGAATCTATAGATAATACAAGTGGTTAGGTCAGGGGTTGATTTTTAATGACCAAGCCTAGGGTGCTGTGCCAGGCTGTCTGACTATTGATCTCATTTCTGCCTTTCTTTAGCTTTTGCTTCCTCTTCTTTTTTCTGAGATATAAGACTGTAAGAATGGTGGTCTCCTTTGTTACCACCTGAAAACTGGGCCACAATGCAGACTGCTTGTGCAATTAAGGGAAAGCAGGGATGGAGTTTGTGGCACGTTTTGTGTCATCTGTCTCTGTTTCTTTTGCAGGTGAAGTTGTGGGGCACAATCCACCCCTCATCTGGCCTTACCTGACCTTATTGCTTCTCACACTGTATGTCCCAGGATGAAATCTCAAGATGATGGAGAACTGCCCTTTCACAATGTGAAGCACCTGGTCAACTGGGAACCATATTCAAGGTAAATTCAAAGGTTACTGTGGACAGGCCTGCTAGTATCTCTTCGTGAGTTGGCCACAAGACAATGAAACACTAGGAGATGTTTGTTTTTGGTGCGATGGGCTACCCTTCTTCCTAGAAGAGTGGCTTTTATTTATTTATTTTTTTTTGCAGGGGCAAGTAATCTGGATGATTGAGGGTCTCAGTCCTGCTCCCAACTCACTGCAGATTCATGATACACAGAAAATTTAAAAAGCATGTAGTCCTGCAGCCCAAGCACAGCCACACAGACAGGCCACTAAAAGGTTAGGAGACTCAGGGGAAAAAAAAAAAAGGCAGTGCAAAAGTGTGTTAGCCACATTCCTTTAAGCAGACTCCACTTAAAGGCACACACACACCCCCCCCCCACACACACACAATGCAACAGACACACGCAGACATCCAACACTCACAACACTCCCAAAGAAACACACCCTAGAAATCACAGTGGTTCAAGATTCAAAAAGACCCACCCCTACAATGTATAGGCAGGACTGAAGAATCCTTCAGATCTTTTGGATCCTTAGGAATTTACAGTTTATTCCTGGGACCCTGCTTGATATTTTCTCATGCTAGCTCACGTCTGTCCTCTTCTAGATTGATGAGACTATCCTGTGGATCCCTCAAAAAAACATAGGTGACAGTCCACAGCTGATACACTTCCACGGATGTATCCTTCTCTTCTACACTGCAGGGACTTGGGGCAAGGCAACAGTGACATTTACTGTGATGCTAGCCAGAGCTCACAGTCAGGCCAGGTGCTCTGAGCCTACATCATGAGCATTTGTGAGGCAGGCTTGGGTGCCTGGCTGTCAGAGCTGTCAGCTTGCTTAAGCAGAGGAAAATGTTACAGGCGGAGTCATCCTGGTATCAGGAAAAACCTGCCTGAGAAAACCCATGAGGGACCTTAAAAGTCTTGACCTCAGGGCCCCTTCAGGCCTTCTACATGGTCAGGTCCCTGTGGATGAGTAGGCATTTTGAAACTGGGAGGTGTTCCCTGGAAACTGCTGTTCTGATTCTTTCCTGAAAGAGGCTGTGTTCCAGAATCAGGTCCTATGAAAATTGGAATATAGTCTGGTGTGTTGTTGAGGGTTCCTTGAGTGATAAAACCATATCTGACACTCCAGATGTGGGTGCCAGTGAAATATGACTGGGTTCTTGACCTCACTTCCTCCTTACATCCTGGGCCTCATAGGAGCTTTCTGTGAAAGGCAGGTACCCCTAAAAAGGCAAGTCTAAGGTGGAGCAATGTTCTCACACCTCAGACTGGCCTCTCACGGGTGCAGATGAGGTTGAGACAGTGTCTCAGAGGCCATCTGTGGCAATAACAAGCCTGAAAAACAAATCCATTAGTTTTGTTGAGGCATATTGTGGATTCCCAACAAAAGTAAAGAGATGTCCAGGCTCACCTGAAAGAATGAGCTGCAATGTGCTTGAGTCTAAGCGATGCTCAATATTCCTGGCAGAGGAAGCAAAGCCTCCTGCAAAGTGTCAACAACTTCAGCCCCCAGAATGAAATAATGACATGAAACCTGGAGCACAGCCAGCCTATGAAGTACCTTTCACTCTTTAAAATCTCTGGCACCAAAACAATTTTGTGGTGAGAGGCAGTCACATCTAGCAACAGCCCAGTGAATGAGACCCAACACAATGAGAAGGCTGTGTAGATGAAATGAAACAGAGGCTAGATTACAGGTCAAAAGCCAGACATGGCTGCCTGCTTTTCATCCTGCAGGAATCATGAAGCCCTGCGATAGAAGTGCGAGAACAAGGGTTTCTTGTTGGTGGCAGTAGCTGGAATTTCCGGTTTTGAAAGTATCAAATTTGCCCAGTTATTGAAACATAACAGTGTTTAGAAGAAAATAATCACACAGTCTATTCCAATGAGGGTCATTCTCCATGAAATGGGAAATGTTTAATGTAAAAGTCATGGAGCCAGACCCAGACAAACCACTGGCAGATGAGGATCATGGAAGTCAGGAAAAGAAAAGGTAAGCCTGGAGGTCACATCCCATTCAGCATCAATTCATACCACTTCCATTTGGCTCTGGGTATGAAAGACCTCAAATCAAGAGTTTGCCAAAATGGCCCCAACTTGCATCTCAAATGTTCCTTGAACGTTGGAGTACTCCCACCCGAACACCGGGCCATGGTAAGGATGGCTTTCTCAAAAAATGTGTTGCAGGGAAAAAGTTGGAAGCCACTTCAGATCATCTGTAATCTTTTTTTTTTTTCAGGTGAAGTTGCAGGAACTCATAAACCTGTCACCATTTTATTCTCACCCCATCTGACATTATTGCTGATCACATTCTATGTCCCAGGATGAAATTCTAAGATGATGGAGGAGTGCTCCTTCATGATTTGAAGTCCTACTTGGCTGGGAACCAAATTGGAGGTAAATTCAAGGGGCCCTGTGGACATTTCTGCTACTGTCTCTCACTGGGTTGGTGTCAGGACAATAAAACACTGGGAAATATGTGTATTTTGGTGTGATGTGCACATTTTATTTTTATAAGAGTGGCTTTTATTGCAGGTGGAGGTGATTTGGCTACCGGCAGTCCACCTCCCAATTCACAGCAGATTCACGATACACAGAAAAATAAAGAATATAGAGCTCCACAGTCCAAGCAGAGCCACACAGACAGACCACCTAAAGTGTAGGAGACAAAAAAAAAGGCACTGAAATGCATTAGACACATACCTTTAAGCGGACTTTATTACAGGCACACACACACACACACAAACACACAATGCCACACTCACTCGCGAATATGCAACACTCCGATAGAAACACACAGCCCAGCAACTTCTGAGGCTGCATGGTTCTGCAAGAAGCCCCACCTGGGAGTGAGAAACCACAAGAAAAAGAGGTGGACTGTATCTAAAAATCACAGTGGTGCAAATTTCAAAAAGACTCACCCCTAAAACATCTAGGGAGGCCTGAGCAATCCTGCAGATCATTTTGGATCTTTAGGGAATTCATGGTTCATTCCTGGGATTCTGCTTGATGTTTCTTCACGCTGGCTCACTTCTGCCCTCTCCTAGGATCATGGGACAATCCCGTGGATCCCGAAGAAAAGACAGGTGAGAGTCCATGGCCTATGCACAGCCACAAAGGTCTCCTTCTTCTCCAAGCCACAGGGACTTGTCTCTAGGCAATGGTGATATTCATTGTGAGCTAGCCAGAGCTCACAATCAGGGCATGTGCCCTGAGACTAGAGCATGTGCATTTGTAATGCAGGCTGGGGTGCCCAGCTGTCAAAGTTGTCAGCCCACTGAAACAGGAAAATGAAACAGGCAGAGTCCACCAGGTATCAGGAAAAATGTTGCCTGTAACAACCCACTGCACAACCCTAAGAGTCTCCACCTCAGGGCCCCTTCAGGCCCGCTTCATTGTTGGGTCCCACTGGAGGAGGAGGTGTTTCAAGATTCTGAGGTGGCTGCTGGAAACTACTCTTCTGACTCTATTCCTGAAAGAGGCTGTGTGCAAGAATCAGGTCCCATCTGAATTGGAATATAGTGTGGTGTGTTGTTGAGGGTTCATCGAGTGACAGAATTTGACCTGAGTCCCCAGAGGTGGATGTAAGTGAAAGAGGGCCAGTCTGTTGACCTCACTGCCACTTTTCATTCTGGGCCTCACAGGGGTTCTCTGGAAAACAACAGGATCCATGACAAAGGGAAGTCCAAGGTGCAGCCATTGCTCTCACACCTCAGACTGGCCTCTCATGGGTGAAGATGAAGTTGAGACAGTGTCTCTCAGAGGCTGTTGGTGGCAATGGCAAGCCTGAAAAGCATGTCCAGTGGTGCTGTTGAGGGGCACTGTGGATTCCCTGTGAAAGCAAAGAAATATCAAGTTTTGCTGAGAGAATGAGCTGCCTTGAACTGGAGTCCAAGTAATGTTTCATGATTCCTGTCAGATGACTGAAAATCCTCCTGAAATGCGCAAACAAGCTCAGCCCCTGCAAGGAGAAAACTACCCACAACCTGGAGCACAGCCAGCCTACCTGAAGTCCGTTTTGCTCTCTGAAATTTCTGGCCACTAAATAATCTGTAGGAGAGGCAGTCCCATTCAGTAACAGACCAATGAAAGAGCTCCTCCATAGTGAGAAGGCCATGCAGACTAAATGAAACAGAGACTAGATTACCAGACAAAAGCCAGACATGGCTCTGTTCTTCTCAACCTGTAGGAATCATGAAGCCCTCTGATAGAAGTGGGAGAACAAGAATTTCCTTGTTGGCAGCTGTAACAGGAATTTATGGTTTTAAAACTATCAAAGCTGCCCAGTCATTTAAATGTGACAGTGTTTAGAAGGAAACACTCATGCAATGGATTCCCATGAGGGTCATTCTCCATGAACTGGGAAATATTTAGTGTGGAAGTTGTTGAGCCAGACCCAGGGAACACTAGGCCAATGAGGAACATGGAGGTGAGGAAAAGAAGGGCAAGTCTGGGGGCCACATCTCCCCACCCCAACACCAATCCATTCTCCTCACATTTGGCTAGAGGCATAAAAGCTCTCAAATCAGGAGTTTGCCAGGTTGGCCCAATTTGCAGTCCAAATGTTCCCTGCATGTTGGAGTATCCCCACCTAAACACTGGGCCATGTTGTGGACTGCTTGTGCAATTGAGGAAATTGTGGAAGATGGTGAGCCAGATCCAGGATACCCTGGCCAATAAGGAACATGGAAGTCAGGAAAAGAAGAGGCAAGTCTGGAGGCCACATCTCACCCAGCATCAATCCATTCCACCCCCATTTCACTCTGGATATGAAAGCCCTCAATTCAGGAGTTTGCCAGGATGGCCCCAATTTGCACTCCACATCTTCCTTGCACATTGGAGTACTCCTTCCTGAACACAGACCATGCATGGTGTGCACTGCTTGTGCAACTAAGAGAATGTGGGGATGCAGTTGTAAGAAATTTCTGTGTCATCACTTTTCACCTTTTTTGCAGGTGAATGTGTGGAACCCCATCCAATCCTCATCAGATTTCATCCTCACCCCTCTCTGACCTGATAGTTGCTCACACTCTCTGTCCCAGAATGAAATTCCAAGACAATAGAGAAGTGCCTCCTCATGATACGAAGCACCTGCTTGATTGCCAACCGAATTCGAGGTAATTTAAAAGGGCTCTGCAGACAGGATTGCTAGTGTCTCTCTCAGGCTTGGCCACAGAACAATGAAACACTGGGAGATATCTATACTCGGGTGAGGTGTGCTCCTCTTCTTTGAAGAAGAGCAGCTTGTATTGCAGGGGTAGGTGACTTGGATCCTGATGGATCACAGCCAGCCTCCCAATTCACTGCAGAATCTTTTTTTTTTTTTTTTTTTTTTTTTTTGAGACAGAGTCTCACTCTGTTGCCCAGGCTGGAGTGAAGTGGTGCAGTTTCAGCTCACTGAAAGCTCCACCTCCCAGTTTCATGCCATTCTCCTGCCTCTGCCTCCAGAGAAGCTGGGACTACAAATGCCTGTCACCAGGCCTGGCTAATTTTTGTATTTTTAGTAGAGACGAGGTTTCACCTTTTTAGCCAGGATGGCCTCAATCTCCTGATCTCGTGATCCTCCCACTTCAGCCTCCCAAAGTGGTGGGATTACAGGTGTGAGCCACCATGCCTGGCCGGATTCTTCATCTGTACAAAAATAAAGAACATGGATCCCTGCAACCCAGGCAGAGCCACACAGGCAGGCCAAAAAATGGTTGGGATATTCAAACAGCAGAAGGACTGTAGTGCATTAGCCACATTCATGTAAGCTGACTCCACTTACAGGCACACATGCACACACACACACACACACACATGCACACACACACAAACACACAAAGGCAGATATCTATCACTCACAACACTCCCACAGAAACACACAGCCAGGCAGCTTCTGAGGCTGCACAGTTCTGCAGAAATCCCCATTATGGAGAGAGCAACCCCAATAACACAGGCTGGTTGTACCTAGAAATCACAGTGGGGCAAGTTTCTAAAGGACTCACCTCTGCAATGTGTAGGCAGGCCTGAGGCATCCTGCAGATTCTTTTGGATGCTTAGGAATTTCACTGTTTATTTTTGGGGCTCTGCTTGATGTTTCTTAAGGGTGGCTCCCATCTGCCCTCTCCTAGGATCATGGGACTATCCAGTGCATCCCACAAAAAAAAACAAGTGAGAGTCCACCACTGACACACCCGCACAGAGGTCTCCTTCTCCGCCAAGCTGCAGTGACTTGTTGTTAGGCAATGGTGTCATTTATTATCACAATAGACAGAGCTCACAGCTCAGGCCTGGTGCCCTGAGAACAGCGCACACGCATTCGTGAGGCAGCCGTGGGCTCCCAACTCTCAGATCTGTGAGCCTTCCTAAGCAGAGGAAAATGGCACAGGAAAGGCTGGCCTGGTATTAAGAGAAAGGCTGCCTGTGATAAAACCCTCTGCGGAAACATGTAAGTCTCGATCTTATGGCTCTGTAAGGCTGCTTTTATGGTCTGGTCCAGCTGGAGAAGGAGTTTTGAGACTGTGAAGTTGGGGTTTGGAATGTAGTCTGGTGAGGTGAAGATGGGCCTTTGATGGATAGAATCATATCTGAGACCCCAGAGGTAGGTGTCAGTGAAAGATAGCCTGGCCCTTTACCTCACTTTCTCCCTTCAACCTGGACCTCACAAGGGCAGGGACAACCAAAAAGGCAAGTCCAAGGTGGAGCCATGTCCTCACACTTCAAATGGGGCTCACAGGTGCAGAAGGTTGAGACAGTGTCTCAGAGGCCATCTGTTGTGATTGCAGTAGTGGTGAAAGTGACTGTGGACCCAGCATGAAAGCAAATAAAAATCAAAACTGACTCACAGAGAATGAGCTGACTTGTGTTGGAGTCCAAGCAATGTTCAAAGATTCCTGACAGAAGACCCAAAAGCCTCCTGCAAGTGCAAACAATCTCAGCCCCCACAAAGAGATCATGACTCACACACTGAAGCACAGCCAGCCTACATAAATTCCCTTTTGCTCCCTGAAATCTCTGGCAGCCAAGAGATCTTTGGTGAGAGGCAGTTGCATCCAGCAGCACCTCAGTGAAATACTCCATTTCACAATGAGAAAGGATGTGCAGATGCAGTGAAACATAGCCTAGACACACATACCTGCTTCTCTTCCTACAGGAATCATGCAGTCACCTGATAGAAGTGGGAGAAAAAGAGTTTTCTTTCAGGCATCTGTAAGGGAAATTATAGTTTTACATGTATCAAAGCAGCCCAGTCATTAAAATGTGACAACCTTTAGAAGGAAACACTCACACAATGGATCCCCATAAGGGTTATCCTCCGTGAACTGGGAAAAAATTAATGTGGAAGCTGTTGAGCCAGACCCAGGAAACCCTGGGCAGATGAGGAGCATGGAAGTCAGGAAAAGAAGAGGCAAGTGTGGAGTCCACATGTCTCCCAGCATCAATCCATCCCACTCCCATTTGGCTAAGAGAATGAAAGCTCTCAAATCAGGAGTTTGCCAGGATGGCCCCAGTTTGCACTTCAAATGTTCCCTGCATGTTGGAGTACTCCTAGGTGAATGTGGGACCATGATGTGGACGGCTTGTGCAATTAAGGGAATGCAGGGATGCAGGTGGAAGCAACTTCTTTGTCATCTGTCTTCCTTTTTTTTTTTGCAGGTGAAGTTGCAGGACCCCATTCACCCCTCACCAGATTGTATCCTCACCCCATCTGACCTTATTGTGGCTCATGCTATCTATCCCAGAATGAAATCCCAAGACAGTGCAGGAGTGTCCCCTGATGACTGTAAGCACCGGCTTAGCTGGGAACTGAATTTGAGGTAAATTCAATGGGTCCTCCATACAAGACTGTGAGTGTCTCTCCCTGGGTTGGCCACGGGACAATGAAACATTGGGAGATGTCAGCTCTTGGTTATGACATGCTTCTCTTCTTTCTAGAAGAGTAGCTTCTTTTTTTTTGTTGTTCAGTGGGAGGTGATTTGGACTCTGGTAGGTCTCACCCAGACTCCCAATTCATTGCGGATTCATGATCCACAGAAAATTAAAGAACATGGAGCCCTGCAGCCCAAGCCAAGCCACATAGACAGGTGACCAAAATGTTGGGATACTCCAAAAAAGAAGCACTGCAATGGGATAGCCATATTACTTTAAGCAGACTCCACTTACAGGCACACAGTCCCATACATACACCCACAAATACTCAAAGCCACACATGCAAGTAGACATCCAACCCTCGCAACAATCCTACTGAAACACCCAGCCTGGCAGCTTCTGAAGCTGCATGATTCTGCAGGAAGACCCACCTGGGAAAGAGAAACCCAGGGGAACACAAGTAGGCTCTACCTAGTAATCACCATTGGGCAAGTTTCAAAAAACATCACCCCTACAACCTCTAAGCAGGCCTGAGGAATCCTGCAGATTCTTCTGGATCCTTAGGGATTTTGCAGTTCATTTCTGGGGCTCTGCTTGATGTTTCTTCAGGCTGGCTTATGTCTACTGTTTCCTAGAATCATGGGACTGTCCCATGGAATCCACAGAGAATGCAGGTAGGAGTCCACCACCGACACATCTCCAGAGGTCTCATTCTCCACCAAGCCACAATGACAAGTCACTAGGCCACAGTGTCATTCAGGTGCCTGGCTGTCTGAGCTGTCAGCCTGCCTAAGCATAGGAAAATGGTATAGTCAGAGCCGGCCTGATATTTGGAGAAAGATTGCCTGTGATAACCTACTGCAGGACCCTAATAAGTCTCTAACGTATTGCCCCTCCGGGTCATCTTGGTGGTGGGGTCCTGGTGGAGGAGGAGGTATTTTGAGTCTGTGAGGTAGTCACTGGAAACTGCTCTTCTGACTGCATTCCCAAAGAGGCTGTGTGCCAGAATCATGTCCCATTGGGATTGGAATAGAATCTGGTGTGTTGTTGAGTGCTCTGTATGTGTTGGAAACATACCTGAGACCCCACAGGCAGTTGTGTGTGAAAGGTGTCCGGGCTCTTGACCTCCCTGCCACCTTTCATCCTGGTCCTCACAGGGGCTCTCTGGGAAAGTCGGGAACTACTAGAAAGGCAGGTCCAAGGTGGAGCAGTGTTCTCTCACCTCAAACTGTCCTTGCCTGTGCGTAGATGAAGTTATCACACTGTCTCAGAGGCCATCTGTGGCCATTGCAATCCTGAAAATCGTGTCCAGTAGTGCTGTTGACAGGTAATATGGACCCCCTAGCAAAGCAACAAAAAACCAATGCTCACCTGAGAGAACAAGCTGCATTGTTCTGGAGTCTAAGCAACGTTCAATGATTTTTGTCAGAGGACCCAAAATCCTCCTGCAAAGTGCAAACATCCTTAGCCCCCACAACATGACCGTGACCCACAACCTGGAGCTCAGCCAGTCTATGCAAAGTGCATTTTGCTCTCTGAAATCCCTGGCAGCCAAAAGATCTGTGGTAAGAGGCAGTCCCATCCAGCAACAGCCTAATGAAGGAGCCCTACAACAATGAGAAAGGACATCCAGATGAAATGAAACAGGGCCTAGATTACCAGGCAAATGTTAGACATGCCTGCTTCTCGTCCTACAGGAATCATGCTGTCCTCTGATAGCAGTGGGAGAACAAAGGTTTCTGTTGATGAGTGTACGGTAATTTACACTTTTAAAAGTATGAAAGCTGCTCAGTCATTAAAACCTGACAGTGTTTAGAAGGAAACACTCAGGAAATGGATTCCCATGAGAGACATCTTTCGTGAACTGGGAAATATTTGGTGTGGAAGATGGTGAGCCAGACCAAGGAAACCCTAATTGGATGAGGAACATGGAAGTCAGAAAAACAAGAGGCAAGTGTGGAGGCCACATCCCACCCAGCATCAATCCATCCCACTCCCAGTTGGCCCCAGATATGAAAGCCCTCAAATCAAGGGTTTGCCAGGATGGCCTAGTTTGCACTCCCTGTGTTTATGGCATGTTGGAGAACTCCCACTTGAAGACTGGGCCATGGTATGGCCTGCTTGTGCTTAACAAAATGTGGGGATGCAGTTGGAAGCAACTTCTGTGTCATCTGCAGGTGAAGGTGATTGACACAATCCACAACACACCAGATTGTATCTTCTCCCCTATCTGACCTTAATGCTGCTCACACTGTTTCAGAATGAAATCCCAAGATAATGAACGGAGTATTGCCCCCTCACGATGTTAAGCACCTGCTCGGTTGGTCTCATGTATTGATTAATCATACTTATAGTGGTTTACACTCATTGTGAAATACAATGTTTCATTTTTCTTCTTTATTCTCCACCATTTATTTTCCTCTCACATTAGTTATAGATTGTAACTTATTTTGTCAAATATATGCAATGAGGTAACACTGCAGTATTGCAGAAAGCACACTGCATTGGAAACAGACTAATATTGAAATGGGACAACGTCCCTTATCCTCTGCCACTGGGCAAGCAATGAGGACAGGTTGTGGGGCTCCGACTCCAGGTAGCATCTGGGGGTGAATCTTTACAGCTTGTGAATCCCCAGTGGGCTTGTGTTACATGGTGATAATTTAGTTTATCCATCTGTAGGTGGCTTGTGTTAGCTCAATTAGACATGCTGCCTTACTGCAAAGACAATGGGCTTTCTGCATCCCAGGGTTTCCTGCCTTGGTGTACCTGGAGAATTGGCTCAACGTGGACTTGGAGAATAAGTGCAAGGTTTAATTGAGTGGAAGTTCTCAGTAGATGAATAGGGAGCCAGAAGGGAGATGGAGTGGGAAGATGGATTTCCCTTGGAAAGGAGCAGCTCAGCATTCTCCTCCCACAGCCCCATGGAACTCCATGTTCTGCAGTGGATGGCCTGCCACCTCAGTCTTTGTTCTTTCCTTTCTCTGGTGTCCTCTTGAGGTCCAGTTGCTGTGCCTTCTTCTGCAGATGGTTTCTCTTAACATCCACCTGCTCTGTCTCTGCCTGCTAGAGTCTCTGGGTTTCTTATAGCACAGGATGGGTGTATTGCAGGCCACGGTGGTCTTGGAAAATTCAACACTTTGGCAAAAAAACAGAAGCACATGTCCTCATTAATTTGGGTAAGAAAACAGAAGTGTGTGTCCTCATGTAGGTCAGCAAATACAGGCCTGAAGGTGGAGCTTTAGCCAAGAACCACACCATCCTCTGCAAGGACTTCCCTGCCCCCCTTCTGTATTAATATTTTTTTTAAGTTTAAAACTCCAAAAATAGTGCCCAAATGCCTTGGAGAAGACAATTAGAGAATATGGCATTAGAAGAGCCAGTCTAGGATTAGTGTCACTACATGGAAAATGGAAACACAGAGAGCATGTCTTGCAAGCCATGGAATCACTGCAGAAACATATCCCCTGCTGAGAAGGAGAGGGACACACACTGGCTTCTCTCATCTTCTTGGTATCTAATGTCTGCAGTATCACCCTTTGGCTGAACTGAAAGAGGAAGTCATTTTTATGGGAGCCTAGGAACCATGCCTCCCAGGGGCCAGGCCTCTCTTACAGAACAGTGCCAGGGATAGGTGAGTGATGTAGCTGTGGGCATACAAACTGGACCTCACACAAAGGAGTATCAGAGACAAATATAGTAGTAGGGATCAAGACAGAAGTAGTCTCAGGAATGTTTCATGCACGATATTTATAAAAAGACGAAAAAGTACATCAGAGCTTATGATATAGTAAACATAACAAGAACGTAAAGAAAAGCAGGCAAAATTGTAAAGTCCAGGGTACTTACCATTTCTTTACAGGATTTTGAAAATCCCCTCCAGAATCCTTTTCCAAATATCTTCCACTCATGGATTCACTCAAGAAATATTTGTTGAGCTAGTATGTTCTAAGAATTGGGCAGATGGCATCATATGCCTTGTCAGTACTTCTATCATTGATAGAAAGAATGTTTCTTTTTTTCTCCAATGTTTTTCTCCCAAATTTTGTTCTTCCAAATTGGTATCCTTACAGATGTGGTCAACTGTTCCTCCTCTAAGAAGGTTCCCGATACCTCTATAAACCCAGTTAAGAACTTCCCTTCTCTCCAACTAAATTACTAAATTATATCTATTGTAACACTTGTCAAAGTACATTGCAATTTTTGTTCTTCTCTTCCTTCTCCAATTAAACTATGAATGTTTTGAAGGAAAATCTATAAACACAATGGCTTGATATTTGTCAATATTTATTGTAAAAAAGATTATTAGATAATTATATATAATATTCTAACATATTTATCCTAATTTCTAGAAAACAGTATAAACAACGTTCACTACCTGTTTCCCATGAACTGCTCAACTTTAAACAATGTCTATGCTTTTGGAGCAATTATACAAACTTGCAAAAAGCACCTGAAAGTGTTTATATTTTAATTTTTTGTGTTATTATATTGAATTATTTTGTAGAGACAAAGTCTTGCCCCATGGTCAGGCTGAAGTGCATTGTGCAATCACAGCTCACTACAACCCTAAACTCCTGAGTAAACAGAACAACACATGTGTGCCATCATGCTCAATTTAATTAATTAATTAATTAGTTACATTTGTAGAGATAGGTCTTACTATGTTGACTGTGCTCGTCTCGAACTCTGGGCTTGAAGAAATTATCCTTTCTCAGCCTTCTAAAGAGCTGCAATTTCAGGCATGAACCACCAGAACTCCAAGAGGAAATTTTAGATTTTAGAATATTGCAATATATTAGACTTAATTTCTTCTTTCAATTTTGCATGTGCAGTGGCACTTGAGATTAATTATTTCTTATGGTGAGAGTGTGGTTTCTCATACTTGGTCACCAAATTTTGAAATCTTTATTCTGTTTACTTAAACTGTAATAACTAGTAGTCAACTTGGCTGTAAATCGAGTACATGAGTGTTTTTGTGTTGCAGTTATGAAGACAAATGTAGAGAGATATTAAGAAACAAACACATTTGTTTTTTATATATGTTAAAGCTTTATCCTTGCAGGTAAAGCAATATACATGGCACAGATAGTTTTACAAAATACCCTGAAATACATACTTTAGTAACAAATTCAGTGCTTGCAATTTTCCAACTTTGTTTTCATCAGGAGTTAATGATGTATGGCACTTCCAGTAAGTAAATGAATGTTTGAATTGTTGTGAGTTATTCTGGTAATTGCTCAGCTAATCATTTAAGTTATCAAAGGTCTTTAATTGTGCAATATCAGAAATGCTGGACATTAAAAATTAATCAAAATGATTTATATAATTAAAAGTTGCCATCTTATGTGATATTTTTTCAGTAAGATAACATCAGTCATGATGCTGAAACATAGTCATTCCTGTAATTTGAGTCATTATAGCAATTTTTACCAGAAGATTTTGAAGATTTCACAGTCGGAGTCCACATCTGGGCAACAGTGATTAACATAATGGTATAAATGAGAAGACATTTTGATACATCTAGCTGTGTTTAGATGTCAGTGCCTTGAAGGGAGGGGTTTGGCATATTAATAAGTAAGGATGCATTCGACTGGATACAAAGAAACGTACTGAATTGCTTTTCTTGTCCTCTGTAACATGAAAGGTCAATTAGAGATCTGGAAACAATGGAACATTTCACAGCATGACCTAATATTTCGCTGCACTTTTATTTTTTTAACTATGTACAAAGTTCATTAAATATGTAAAAGTAGGACTGTTATAGGATGAAACTGGTGGAGTCAGAGGTCACAATCCACAGCAAGGGGACAGTTTCTTGGGGATGGCACCCTGAATAATGAATTAAAGTGAGAATCAACTTTCAGCTGCTAACGGGTGACAAGGAGAATGAAGCTATCAGCAGTTAACATTATTGGATTAATTGAGATGAATGTTGATAGAGATTTTGTTGGCATTACATCAAATTGGGTGTAGTACTTCAAATTGAGAATTTGATAAGGATAAAGTCTTATCAAATTTCCTACATGTAAAATCGAGGATTAATTAAAAGATTACACAACCAACACATTATGGTTATCTCATATAAATTTATATACACATGTACAAATTTGCAGTGTTCAAATATTTCTCTATATCTAAATATATCCAAATCCATTTATGAGCAGTTAGAAATTTAGAAATTATTCTCCCATTTTACTATTCTCTTTTCTAGAATTTTGTCACAAATATACTTTTTCCATCTGTTTGAATCCTACTCTCTGGAGGCATGTAATGTATGGATACAGTAAAGTTGTGAGAAATCACAGGGTTTGTATCAGAGAAAACATTAACACTGGTGTTATAAAAGATTCAATTTGAGGAGAAAGTTCTGCTTCACATGACTACAAATACAGAAATATTATTTCATTGAAAGGTGATACCAGTCAGTATCATTTGTTTTCAACATTTTATTTAAAATACTTAATCTCAAAAGGATTACATGAGTAAAACAATGCTACTTGTAATAAAAAAAATAACAATTTCCAGGAGCTGGTTTTTTGAAAAGATCAACAAAATTGATACACTGCTAGAAAGATTAATAAAGAAGAAAAGAGAGAAGAATCAAATAGAAGCAATAAAAATGATAAAAGGGATATCACCACCAATCCCACAGAAGTACAAACTACCATCAGAGAATACTATAAACACCTCTATGCAAATAAACTAGAAAATCAAGAATAAATGGATAAATTCCTCGACACACACATCCTCCCAAGACTAAACAAGGAAGAAGTTGAATCTCTGAATAGACCAATAACAGGCTCTGAAATTGAGGCAATAATCAATAGCTTACCAACCAAAAAAAGTCGAGGACCAGATGGATTCACAGCCAAATTCTACCAGAGGTACAAAGAGGAGCTGGTACTATTCCTTCTGAAACTATTCCAATCAATGGAAAGGGAGGGAATCCTCCCTCACTCATTTCATGAGGCCAGCACCATCCTGATACCAAAGCCTGACAGAGACACGACAAAAAAAGAGAATTTTAGACCAATATCCCTGTTGAACATCAATGCAAAAATCCTCAATAAAATACTGGCAAACCAAATCCAGCAGCACATCAAAAAGCCGATCCACCATGATCAAGTGGGCTTCATCCCTGGGATGCAAGCTTGGCTCAATATATGCAAATCAATAAATGTAATCCCACATATAAACAGAACCAAAGACAAAAACCACATGATTGTATCAACAGATGCAGAAAAGGCCTTTGACAAAATTCAAAAATGCTTCATGCTAAAAACTCTCAATAAATTAGGTATTGATGGGATGTATCTCTAAATAATAAGAGCTATCTATGACAAACACACAGCCAATATCATACTGAATGGGCAAAAACTGGAAGCATTCCCTTTGAAAACTGGCACAAGACACGGATGCCCTCTCTCACCACTCCTATTCAACATAGTGTTGGAAGTTCTGGCCAGGGCAATCAGGCAGGAGAAGGAAATACAGGGTATTCAATTAGGAAAAGAGGAAGTCAAATTGTCCCTGTTTGCAGATGACATGATTGTATATCTAGAAAACCCCATCATCTCAGCCCAAAATCTCCTCGAGCTGATAAGCAACTTCAGCAAAGTCTCAGGATACAAAATCAATATACAAAAATCACAAGCATTCTTATACACGAATAACAGACAGAGAGCCAAATCATGAGTGAACTCCCATTCACAATTGCTTCAAAGAGAATAAAATACTTAGGAATCCAACTTACAAGGGACATGAAGGACCTCTTCAAGGAGAACTACAAACCACTGCTCAATGAAATAAAAGAGGATACAAACAAACGGAAGAACATTCCATGCTCGTGGGTAGGAAGAATCAATACCATGAAAATGGCCATACTGCCCAAGGTAATTTATAGATTCAATGCCATCCCCATCAAGCTACCAATGACTTTCTTCACAGAATTGGAAAAAACTACTTTAGAGTTCATATGGAACCAAAAAAGAGCTCACATCCCTGAGTCAATCCTAAGCCAAAGGAACAAAGCTGGAGGCATCATGCTACCTGACTTCAAACTATACTACAAGGCTACAGTAACCAAAACAGCATGGTACTGGTACCAAAACAGAGATATAGACCAATGCAACAGAACAGAGCCCTCAGAAATAATGCCGCATACCTACAACTATCTGATCTTTGACAAATCTGAGAAGAACGAGCAATGGGGAAAGATTCCCTATTTAATAAATGGTGCTGGGAAAACTGGCTAGCCATATGCGGAAAACTGGAACTGGATCCCTTCCTTACACCTTATACAAAAATTAATTCAAGATGGATTAAAGACTTACATGTTAGAGCTAAAACCATAAAAACCCTAGAAAAAAACCAAGGCAATTCCATTCAGGACATAGGTACGGGCCTAAAACACCATGTCTAAAACACCAAAAGCAATGGCAACAGAAGTCAAAATTGACAAATGGGATCTAACTAAACTAAAGAGCTTCTGCATAGCAAAAGAAACTACCATCAGAGTGAAAAGGCAACCTACAGAATGGGAGAAAATTTTTGCAACATACTCATCTGACAAAAGGCTAATATCCAGAGTCTACAATTAACTCAAACAAACTTACAAGAAACAAACAAACAAACCCATCCAAAAGTGGGCGAAGGATATGAACAGACACTTCTCAGAAGAAGACATTCATGCAGCCAAAAAACACATGAAAAAATGCCCATCATCACTGGCCATCGGAGAAATGCAATTCAAATCGACAATGAGATACCATCTTACACCAACTAGAATGGGATCATTAAAATGTCAGGAAACAACAGGTGCTGGAGAGGATGTGGAGAAATAGGAACACTTTTACACTGTTCATGGGACTGTAAACTAGTTCAACCATTATGGAAGTCAGTGTGGTGATTCCTCAAGGATCTAGAACTAGAAATACCATTTGACCCAGCCATCCCATTACTGGGTATATCCCCAAAGGATTATAAATCATGCTGCTAAAAAGACACATGCACACGTATGTTTATAGCGACACTATTCACAATAGTAAAGACTTGGAACCAGCCTAAATGTCCAACAACAATAGACTGGATTAAGAAAATGTGACACATATACACCATGGAATACTATGCAGCCATAAAAATGATGAGTTCATGTCCTTTGTAGGGACATGGATGAAACTGGAAACCATCATTCTCAGCAAACTATCGCAAGGACAAAAAACCAAACACTGCATGTTCTCACTCATAGGTGGGAATTGAAGAGTGAGAACACATGGACACAGGAAGGGGAATATCACATACTGGGAACTGTTATGTGGTGGGGGGAAGGGGGAGGGATAGCATTAGGATATATACCTAATGCTAAGTGACTAGTTAATGGGTGCAGCACACCAACATGGCACATGTGTACATATGTAACAAACCTGCACGTTGTACACATGTACCCTAAAACTTAAAGTATAATAATAATAAAATTAAAAAAAATGTTTACTGAACACTGAAAAAAAAGAATTTCCTTTAAATTGTTGATTATTTAAAATATAAGTAAAATAAGTAGTGTATAGTGTAGTTTCATGAAGCATTCTCTATGGTTTTGTAAAATTAATAACCTCAATGGAATTTTTTAACACAGATACAATTTCCTTATGTCATTTTATTATTGTACTTTCACTTTACTACTTGCTTGTATGTCATAAATGAGAGAAATAAAAATATATTTATTTACACATATACAAACCATGGATTTTTTTTTTATGTTTTCTAGTGAGAGAAAGTCACCAATCATTTTATCTATATACGAAAATTCTGACAAGCCCAAAATTCTTAACTTCCTTTTTTTTAGAATTTTCATATTTCAGTCTAGGTATGAGACACAATTGACTGTGATCATTTTTTGATTTCATTATGACTACTGTGTTTCTGATACATTATTACTAATATATAGACTTAAAAGCTTTCTTTCTTCTTCTTCTCATTTTGGAACTGTACATGTGGTTTCTGCAGTGATGTGCATCATTATCTGAAATAAGCTTGCTGTAAGATACAAGCATAAATGTAATTCTTTATTTCTGCGAACCTTTAGGAACAGACAAGTAAAATTCAACATGTTATTATATGAATATAAGTCTGCAGTTCCTCACAGAAGTACAAAAAGGTGAAAATAAATTTTAAAATACATGCCTCATCCAAAACATGAGGTAGAATAACGAAAAATTTAATTTGACATAAAGAACCATTTAAAAGTTGTGAGTATTCCTGGTGAGATAATGTAGCACTAAAAATACTATTTTCTCTCTTTTAATACATGAAACTATTACTGTATCTTCAGGCTTTAAAAAAAGTTAACTCGTAACTTAAGTGAAAACTTTATGGTGATTTCTAACAACAGGTTCGTCATCTTAGAATTTGAGAATCTTTTGGGAGAAATATAATCTAATCTAGCTCTATAAACAACTGAATTAATCAATGAAATTATTTTGACTGTAGTTTCACAATTTCATTGACTTCTCTTTTCAGTTTTTACATATTCTCTCTAAAATTCAAAATCCCCAGGAAGCATATGCTAAATGATAATGACTGAAAGAGTTGAAAAATAAAAACTGAGCAGCAGACACATTTCAAACTTTCCTTTATGAGAATGCTACACTAATCATGTAATATACACATTGTATAAATCACTGTTAGAAAATAACATTTGTGTAGTACTTGGCAGTTTATACAGCAACAGTAAATATTCTCATTTGAACTTCAAAAGGATTTTTAAACTCCTGTTTCATAAATGAGGAAAATGTGATTTATATTTCCTGTATTTGCCTATTAAAGCAGGTATCACACTTATTATTCCTCATTTATCTCTATGCCTGTAACAACTGCACACTCAGAAGGGCAAGGACCATGTTTTTCTGAGCTTCTTACAGACTGCCAGACTTATTGTGGCATTTAGAAACTATCTGCTGAATGTTTGTGACATTTTCATGTAAGTTACTTTCTAGGCCACTGGATACTAATTTTCCATTTAGTATTTGGGTTTGGAGAGCTATTTTTCCTTTTAAGTTTTTTTCTGTTTTTTTAAATTATACTTTAAGTTCTAGGGTACATGTGCACAACATACAGGTTTGTTACACAGGGATACATGTGCCATGTGGTTTGATGCACACATCAACTTGTCATTTACATTAGGTGTTTCTCCTAATTCTATCCCTTCCCCCAGCCCCCAGCCCCTGACCGCCCAGTGTGTGATGTTCCTTGCTCTGTGTCCATGTGTTCTTATTGTTCAACTCCCACTTATGAGTGAAAACATGAGGTGTTTGGTTTCCTGTCCTTGTGATAGTTTGCTTGGTATGATGGTTTCCAGCTTCATCCATGACCCTGCAAACACAATGAGATACCACCTCATGACAGTTATAATGGCGATCATTAAAAAGAAAACAACAGATGTTGGAGAGGATGTGCAGAAATAGGAATAATTTTAAGATTTTTTTAAGTATATTTTAAGGATATACTTATCTGGACATGGAGTGGACAGTGCACGTTGTGGTCAGTGGGACCTCCAAAGGAGGTGCCCCATTCAAATTGGAGGCTCTGCAGGAGAGGGCAGCCAGGGCATGGAGCATGGAGGCAACCTTGTGGGAGGAGAAGGTGCTGGTGGTGGATGACATCATGGCAGTGGGCCAGGTGGTGGTTGAGGAGAAGGCCGACATACAGCAGCAGGAGGAAGACCAGGGGCCACAGCCTGGCCCTCACCCCAGCACTCCCCATGCAGCAACAGATTCGCTGGAGTTTCTTTCTTGGAGCTGGGCTCTGTGAATGCCCCAGGCTGCATGGTCTGTCCACAGCTGAGGCGGAAGCCTTGGAAGACATGCCTGCCCAGTCTGAAGGGCATGGGGGCCATCAGCCAGGACATCTCTGGCTTCTGGGCCAGAGCCATATCCTTGCAGCTGCCCATTCGGGATGACTGGTAACAGGGTTAGGCATCAGGCTTCTGCAGATGGGGAGCAGGGGAGCCAGGGAAGAGGCAGACATGGTCAGCAAGGAGGCAGGGGATGGGGGACAGTGAGGGGAGCTGAGTCCAGGCTCCTGCAGATAGGAGGGCAGCTTGCTTGTGGGTGTCATGAAAGCAGGTGGTAGGGACTGGGAGCCAAGCTCAGCACTCACAAGGGAGAAAAGTGGGGTCAAGGACCCTTTATGCACAGCAGAAAGTTGAAGGGTACGTTTCCCTGGGAAAGTCCTTGGAGGAAGGGGAGGTCTGCATGCTCATGTCAGCCATAGAACCACCCCCACTCCTCATGTCTGTGTCCAGCAGCCTTTCCCCAGAAACACAAGGTGCTTGAGACTTGGGTTCATGGTACATGGGGCTGCTGTTCTTTGCAAGGCAGGCACCAGCTTCCCAGACAGGCTTTCTTCCTTCTGCCTGCACTGCATCCAAAGAACTGTAGGTACTGATCATATAAAATCACCGTTGCACATATGCCTCCATTACAAACACACAAGCCCCATGGGGAGTGCCAGGCACAGACCCACAGTCCCTTCTACCCACAGTAATTCCCTCAAGTGGACACGCCCACCCCTCAGGGAGACCAGGAGAAGAGGGGACCCCACACCTGGACATCCTCAGCAGAGCCTATCTAGCACCCAGCACACAAGGGGCACGTGCAGCTCAGCAACTCTGAGGAAACAGCCGTCTCACAGGACAGCACCCCACACCCAATCTCCTGCCTACTTGTGCTCCCCAATCATTGTTGGAAGAGGCTTTCTGGGCCTCCCTCTACCCACCCACAAAACCACCACACCCACTACCATGCCCCCGATGCCTGACAGAGACAGGACCACCAATGCAGGGTGCCAGGCCAAAGGTCTTGGGATGGCCCTGACCAACACTCTCCCAGTTCTGGCAGAGTTGCAGGGTGTTTCCTGGCATGACAACCCAATCATCTGGAGGCTCCTAGACCAGGGGCAGATTGTGTGGCACACCTAGATGTCAGCTGGGTTTGGAAAAAATGAGGAAGTCCTGCTAAGTAAGCTACATGTTGGATTTGCAGATCAGGCTGGGGTGCCTGGGTCTTGGGGAGGGATCAAGGGTCCTGGTCAGGTTGAGGTTCTCCTGGGGCCCGGAGCTGTCTCAATGGGAAAACTGGGAAGGGGAAACCCATGCTTCACCCCAGCCAGCAGGCCCTCAGCCCAGCTAGATGAAATGGTCACTTTGAGTCTGTCCTCTTCTTCTTGGCCTGGCAGGTGGAGGAACCCAGCCATCCCAGGTACCCATGGCATGATGAAGTTTTCCTTTCATCACAACCTTTTATTTTGGCAATTAACAAATATTGCACTGTGGGAATAAAAACCCTTATTTCCAAAATTAAGGAAATTGGCATCCTCATTAAGGAGTGCCTCCTGGCATGGTAGAGGGGGTGAAGTGTGGGATGCTAGGCCTGGCATGAGCATTCCAGACTCCTCTTATTCCAGGATAAAAGGTATCTGGGTCTACTGTGGTCCAGTGGTTCTAAAGTCATCAGGAGAAGACCCCAGCTTCAGGCAGGACACAGCCTAACTGACCTTCTTCAGCTGGTTGACTGACTCTGACCACCTAGTGTCAGCCAGGTTTGCTGAGGTGGGGGCTGCTGTGGGGCATCATGGGAAAGGACCTTGCAGGTCTTTCCTTGATGTCTGGAATTGGCTTTGAACCATGACGAGACCAGTCATGGACACCTTTCCCCAGTCACCGAGATCATTAGTCAGAGCCTCTGTCTCAATCCCCTGAAGCTTTATCAGAAGGAGTTAGGCCCTCAGGGAGGGAACAGAGAGGAGGCCAGGTAAGCAGCCCACAGCCCGGGGCTCAGAGGCTTGTGGGTCCTGGAGCTAGGACTCACATGGAAATTTCAAGGCTCAGGGAGGAGCCTGCAGTGAGATATCCCGGGCCACCCCTAAGCTGGGGGAGGAAGGCCCATCAGGGAACTTTAACACTCATATTTCAGAATTGGGGAAACTGAAGTGCTTAAGAGGCAGAACTGGTGAAGGTCAATGGATGAGAAGCAAGGCTCAACGGATAGCTGCCTCATCATCCTTCTCTGACTCCCTTTAGTGTCTTGAGGCCTGCTACTACCTGGGGCTCAGTTTGGGCTCTATTAGGGCCCTCTTAACCTCCACAGAGAGGTGCACACAAGGTGTGTCTAGGTCTATGTCCTTCGAGAATGGATATCCCAGTCCTGTCATGTTTTGTTTCAATGACCTCAGGCTCCCTTGACATGCTTTCCTCCTCTGCCATCCTCACTCATGCTTCCCAAGCCCCCAAGACATCTCCTATGTCATTTAAAAAATAGACATAATTTTTTAAATGCCTTACTAATATAGATGCAGATAAAGAATTTTATTATAAAAAATGTTCTTCCTCTTTATTTGTGTCAAAGACTTTTTCATGATGGGGGAAAGAATGCTACATACTTTGGTAAGTTAAAAAATATAAAAGTAAAAATAAATCCCACTGTAGATGATCAATTAAATGGCAGGGGACCTTCTGTGTGTGTTCAGGGAGAGAATGTGGCTGAGTTTTAAGGCCCACCTGAGTATTGGTGTAGACACCCAGTTTCACCGGTACCAGTGTGAGTGTGGGCATGTTCCAGCCCAATGCATGTCTGAGCTGGTGCACATGTGTGCACACCTGTGCCTGTGTACCTGTGTGTACCTTCGTTTCGGGGGTCCACACTCCTGCCCACAGGTGTACTTTAAACTCAGCTCTTGAGCTGGCAAGCAGGGTGCCGCTGGGTTTGGCAATCCAGCTTCAGGACCCATGAACCCTGTGCACTTGGGAGATGTGAAGAGTCCTGATGGTTCTCACAAATGGCAGAGGGAGGAGAAAAAGGATGGCTAGTGCAAGCTACCTAGAGGAGATGTCATGGACCTGAAATTACACCCGGAGGGAAATAAAACCTAGCAGCTGCCTGCATCTTCTGTGTGTTCAGTCGGAGAAGGGGGCCATTCAGGAAAGAATCAATGGAAATTGAAGGGCTTTGGGATTCGCTGCCTGGGAATCTCTGTGCACCAGAGAGTGTCCTGTCCATGAGAGAGGAGCACAGCATGTGGGTATGGCAGGGCCTGAATCTCCACAGAGGCTACATTCTCCCCAGTAGGGCACGGGTCGGTAGGTGGAGGAAAAACCTGGGCTGCAGGGTCAGGTAAATCGGACACTTATCACTTAGCTAGGTGGGAGCTCAGGAGAGGGCCTGGTGAGCAGCGGCTTAAGTGGCTGGTGACATCCTGTTCCAGTGCTGCATGTGCTCAAATGACCTTCACCCTAAGCATCCTCTCCAGGATGCCTCACCTGGGCTGATAGGAAGCAAGGCACACAAAATCCTAAGCTTATGGTCCTGAGTGGACCCAGAGGGGGGCCCCCAGGATCACTGGTCCCAAGAAAACCAGGCATGCACGGTCTCTTCAGGACAGGGGCAAAATGCATAAGCCCCATGGGTGTCTTGACTTGATGATGTTAGACATGGCAGATACAACTCTTCCACCTAGATTGCAGATCCATAGGCTTCTGACTTCCCCCAGGCTTCTCCAGGATAGGCCCCTGGACTTGGAACATCCAGTGCCCCATGAGCTTTCCTTCCCAGTCTCCAAGCTCAGGGAAGGCTCAGTGAGGACTCTCCTCCTAGTACATGGCCACCCACAGACACTGTCAACAACCCAGGGCCCTTCTACATTCCGGGGTCCTGCCTCCTTACCCAGCAGTGTGATAATAGGAAGGGAAAGAGCTGGAACAGACAGAGTGGAGGTCTCAAGCCTCACCCTCACACATGGCCAGGGAATGGGGAGATTCTTCCCAGTCCAGCCAGCTGCTTCCCAAGCACACCTGGAAACCAAGCACCAGCTGAGGGATTCACTCTGCCACAGCTGGGCATGGGGGATTTCAATGTGTGCCAGAGACCTTGATCCTGGTCACCCTACCAGGTGTAATTCTCCTCCAGAACACATTATGTTGACACCCTCCTTAACGTAGATGGATTCCTCATCCTCATCACATGGTGTCGTCCAAAATTGTTATTCCTGGTGCCCCAGCTGAGGTTTCAAAGTGCAGAGACTGACTAGCAGACCCCTGGATCCTTGTCCTCCTGTCCAAATAATATCCATAGAAATAGGAAATGAGTGGCACATTAGACCTTATAAGATTTTTAAGGCTGACATCTTTATAAACATTTCATCCAGATATTTTGACTTTATCTGATTTATTTATTTATAGCTGTCATTTCAAAATCAATTTTTGCTTGAGAGTTATTTCAACACATAACCGAATGTTTGGAGCTTTGATACACAGGTGTCAAGCTTAAAAGTCTGTATCTGCTGTTGTGTTGTGTAATACCCATCCAGCACATATAAAAATAAATAATTATTAGTCATGGCCATGGTAGTGGTGCAAAACACACTTTGAAATTCCTATCAAATCCATTTGAAAATATTCCTGATGCAACTGAACACAATACTTGCTTCCAATGAATGGAAAACAGTGCAAGCATTTTCTGGATATTGGGCCACCTCTGGCCTAGGTTAGAAAAGGTGACACAGCACTTTCTAAGTCTCCTGCTGTCATGAGGCTGAACCACTCTGGAGTCCTGGACAAGTAGATTACAAAGTCTAACACCCTGATAACACTATGCAGAAGGGACATCCCATGGAGAGACTCATAGAAATAGAGCAAGATGCCTGAGGATCACAGCAGTCCATGCCCCGCTATTTGAGTCATGCTAGCCATGGCACAAGGGAGATGAGAAGACAACTGACAATGTCCCCATCCTGAGTCATCACTAGAATGCATCCTCCTTAGTGCCCCTGAACCATAATAATTTGGCTGAGAAACTGTGGAACATTTGCAAAGACTGAGAATTAGTAAATTATAATTATTGTTTTAAGCTACTAAGCTTTAGATAATTTTGAAAAGCACTGTAGACTCCTAGAAAAACTGAGTTGTCTACTGATTTAAGTAATTGCAGAGAGCTTTAAAGGCCAACATCACAGATGCTAATACCTTGGAAAAGGCAAATCATCAAGACTCTTCTAAACACAACAGATATTTAATGTCCCTTTGCTATGGCAGAGAATAATCTAACAGGTATCTGTTAGAGTTTTTTGGAAGCCTCTGTTCACATCTCTAGGCTGGGTATGGGCCAACTCTGGTATCATTTAATTCTAGTCAACTGCAGCAACTCATCTTTCATTTTGGGTCCTGACCTACTGTAATTTTTTGATCAGTGACTGTGTCTGTGTCTGTGTCTGTGTGTGTATGTTTTGTGTGTTACCATATTTTATCTGAAGGGGCTAAATAATAATGCTATAGTTGTTTTGTAAACATACAACACCAGGAAGACAATATTGCTTATCAACTGAGCTTTAAAACAGATATGAGGCAGGGCACAAAGGCTTACCACTGCACTCCCAGCAGTGTGACAGGCTAAGGAGGGCGGATCTTTTGATGTCAGAATGTTTGAGACAAACCTGGCCAACATGGCAGGATCCCATGTCTAATAGCATACCAAAGATATGCGGGCTTGGTGGCCCATAGATGTAATCCCAGCTACCCATGAGGCTGACGCTGGAGAATCCATTGAAACCTGGGGACAGAGTTTACAGTGAAGTGAGATCATACTGCTCCAGCCTGGCCACCACATCGAGAGTCTGTCTCAGAAATAAAAAT